>NC_091931.1:37548325-37863325 GCF_041260155.1 Ptychodera flava | reverse complement strand
AAATAATACTTTTAAGTGAAATTCCAATATCATAATTGTTGTCCACATCTGAACTTTTAAATACCCTATTTGAATCAAGTACATTTGTATCAATTATCAAACACCTATAAAAGCACAAATTAATTTAGTTAAGCATTTAAAAAAAATTATTCTTAGTTTTCTCATAGACTCCAATGTATAGTGAATCAACATTTCGGTGAAATTCCAAAATCCAATTTCTTGCACACATATCAACCTTTAACCATCCTAGGCTAACTAAGTACTTTAAAATGAATTATCAAATGTCTATAAATACACAGATTTTGATAGTTTTGTATTGGAAAAAAATTATTCATTTTCCTCATAGACTCCCATGTACAGTGAATCTACATTTTGGTATAATTCCAAAATCCAATTTCTGGCGAACACATCCATTTGTTACCACACTAATCTAATCAAGTACATTGATATCAATAATCGAGAGTACATAAATACATGGGTTTACCTATTTTTGTATTGGAAAAAAATTATTCATACTTTCCTCATAGACTCCCATGTATAGTGGATGAACATTTTCAGTGAAGTTCCATAATCAGATTTCTTGTACCCATAATATGCACCTTAACTATCATATTCTAATCAAGTTCAATTATGTTAATTATTCAACGTCTGTATATGCACACGTATACCAAGTTTTTCATTGCAAAATAAAATTTCAGAAATTTATCATTGACTCCAATGTATAGTGGATGAACATTTTTGGTGAAATTCTAAGGTCAAACTATTTGTCCGCATGCCAGTTGTAACAACCCGTACATTATGTAAATTATCAAATATCTATAAATGCACAGATAAAGTTTTGCATTGAAAAGTATTACATAGATTTCTCATACATGTATGAGAAATATATGTATACCATGTATGGTGAATCAACATTATCAACAGCTGATTTTTAATTAAATCCAAATATCAAAATTTGTACACACACGCTTGCGCAAAAATATTGCGATCCACCAGTAATTACTGTCCAACCCCTTTGAGAGGTAATTTCAAATTATAGCAGTCAGAAGGGGAAATCTGATCATTAACACCTTTTGAGTTTTGTAAAGAAGGTCATTTGAAAAAATCTAAGCTCTTTTTTTTTGGGGGGGGGGGAATTCTATTGCTCCATACCCCCGAGGTGTTTGTGTGTGCAGCTTTACTCAAGCAATGTGGGGGGGGGGGGGTCATGAAATTTTTGTTATATTGAAAGGGGGGTCATCAATTTTTTGTACAATGGGTAGGGGGTTCACTTATTTTGACTGATGCGCAGGAAGAATTTGCCGGCCCACCCCCGGCCATAATAAATGAACGCTCCCTAGGTTAATAAAAAGTGACCCTCCCCCGTGAAGTGTTCTCTAAAAAGTGACCCTCACCCAAATTCCCCGGCCCACCCCCTGTAATTACTGAAGGCTCCCTTAGATTGATCAGCAAATTCTAGATTCAAGTTCGTGATACTCACATAATGTATCATCTTTGTACTCAACTTACACAGTTTACAATATGTTACCTTTCTTTTGACTTGCAAAATACAATTGTTTATGGTCTTATTGCGTCGGCAGAAGGTTATATAATGTGTTTGGGTTAAAAGAAAGATAATAAAAGGATAGGAAATCGGATGAGAGAGTTTATATACTTCTCGCATTGGTCACGAGAGGGCGGTCACCAGATGTGACCTGACATGACCCCAGAACCCCGCCTGTGCCCAAAATCACAGGTCATCCGTGCTCTGGGAATCCTTTACGAACAGCTTGCCAAGCATATTATGGTTTCTCAACCAATTTTCAGTCTGTTGTAGGTAGCAGCAAATGATCTCGTGAAGATGAATTACAGCAGATTCCTCAATGCCGTCAGTTTGGAGAGAAGGCCGTCGCCACTCCGAGAACTGAGTAAGTATTGATTCCGTCACAGACTCAAGGATTTTGTGATTCCGTGCAGGTCCGACCTTCTCTTTTTTTTTGTTGCTCAATATTTTCCGTCTACATCTTTATCCACAGCGGAAATTCTACTGCGGAGCCCGCCAACTATGATCTCACTAGCAATTGGAATGCCAAACACGGAGATGTTCCCGTCCAAGAGGCAACCTTCAAGTTGATGTAACTAAGGGTGGACCAGGTGATATCCTGGTGGGGGGGGGGGTCTGGAAGATTTGAGAGGTTGCATTTTTTTTCGTACCTGATACACTGTTCAATTTTTTTAACTCTCAAATAACCGGTAACTTTTTTTTCTCGCACTCCTCATTTGGATACTTTTTGTTTCCAACAACAAATGTACAGTCCTCTACTGTGTACGGTGTAAAATGTTGCACATTAGATAATCAGTTGGAACACAATACTTTTACATATATTTACCATTTACCATTTGTCACTTGGAACAAAATGCTTGTACATATATTTAGGGAGGGGTTCCGACTTTCGAAAATTGGATGACCCCCGTATTCCAACTTTCGAAAACAGGGTGACCCCCTGCGCGTGATAAAGGTAAAACAAAAGGTGGAAATAAATTCAATAATTTAGTAAATATATATATTATATATATATATATATATATATATATATATATATATATATATATATATATATATATATATATATATATATATAAAAAATATATATATATATAATATATATATATATATATATATATATATATATATATATATTATATATATATATTACAGTCAATTGAACTTTTGATCTCAACACGCTAGATTTTAGTCACTGAAATTTTCGGTTGCAGCACTACAACATTCCTCAGCAGAATAACCCGATCTCAATGTCGTGACCTTTCGGACGTGTGACATCAAAATCGGGTCATGGACTTTTGGTAATTTATACCTTCCACTGTCTCTATTAAAGGATGGCTGGTTAACTCGCCTCCTTGACAACCCTTTCGAAGTATCGAGGATCCCTATCAAGAATTTCTAAATTTTCCAAGTCCACATAGTGGTCTGGTGATTTAATGTGGATATGTTGGGAAACCTTCGATGTTGTAGAGCTGGTGTGCAGGGGCCCTTATGCGGTCTGACCTTGACACGGAATCATGTAAACCGGACCAATGATGTCTTTCTTGACAGTTTTGTACTTGGGTGCAACCAGCTGAACCAGTAACTGACGTAGTGTTTGAGTAGGTTTGAAACAAACCATTATGCCGTAGGAATTAAAAGTCCGTTTCAGGTAAAAAACGTTCACATACGGTAGAACAATCTGTCCTTTGCGAACGAAGTCTTTTCGTGCTTTTGAGGTGGTCGCTTTCGGTTTACTGACCCGATTGAACGTCCATGATGGATACCCTCGCGAAATGTGGGTCGCGCGCAGGGGGTCACCCTGTTTTCGAAAGTTGGAATAGGGGGGCACCTCGTTTTCGAAAGTTGGAACCCCTCCCTAAAACCTACTCAGACACTACGCTAGTTACTGGTTGCACCCAAGGACAAAACTGCCAAGAAAGACATCACTGGTCCGTTTTACATGATTCCGTGTCAAGGTCAGACCGATAAGGGCCCCTGCACACCAGCTCTACAACATCGGAGGTTTCCAGGGTTTCCCAACATATCCACATTGAATCACCAGACCACTTTGTGGACTTGGAAAATGTAGAAATTCTTAATAGGGATCCTCGATACTTCGAAAGGGATGTCAAGGAGGCGATATATATCCGAGTTAACCAGTGGAAGGTATAAATTACCAAAAGTCCATGACCCGATTTTGATGTCACACGTCCGAAAGGTCACGACATTGAGATCGGGTTATTCTGCTGAGGAAGGTTGTAGTGCTGCAGCCGAATATTTCAGTGACTAAAATCTAGCGTGTTGAGATCAAAAGTTCAATTGACTGTAAGTGGCTACCAACACAGATGAATTTCCATGATATACATATATATATATATATATATATATATATATATATATATATATATATATATATATATATATATATATATATATATACAATTCAGTCATTCTGTGTTTTTAATGCAATTGTTGTCATGTCAATTGTAAATTAGAACTTAAAGGCCCGATAGCCATATCGTTTTCACATTATTTTTGTGATTTTACTTCCAAACTAAAACAAGTTCATTGGAATGTACTCATTGACGGGTGTTTATGCAGGCAGAATGAACTGTCCATTGGGACTACATATGCAATTTTGAGCAAGATAGATAATAAATGTTTGCCCAAACATAAAATGGCGCCCTCATGCAAATAAAGCAAAAATACAGTACGCAGTGCAAATATGCATTGAATTCTTCATAGAAACAACTGAGTAGTCCAATTTAATGTATATTGCTGAATGTCTTCCACTGGGACACCATATGCTATGTTTTCTTCGTAATATTACCAATTTTTAAAAATGGCAGGAAATCAAAATAACAATTAAAATTTAAATTTACTTGTCCAATTTTTCAGTGGTAAAAGACAATGACCTTTAATTAAAGAAAACCAGAGAAAAAAGAAAGCCTTTTACAGGTCGACAAATTTCAAGAGTTACAGCTACAGGGGCTTTAAAAGTGTCAATTCCAAAGTTTCAATATAGTATTTTGAATGAGCTGTGAATGTACTCCACTCTTTTTATGCATAACCAGATGTCCAGAACTGTTATAAGAAAAATGTGATTGTGAAATTTAGTGCATGTTGCTTTCTAATACTGAATTCTCATAGAGAAAACAGAAAGGTATCAGGAACTTGTCATGCTTTTCATATGAACTGAAGATTTCATAATGATTTCATAATGATTAGTACACTTGGCAAAACTGACTTTCAATTTACAGACATCAAGATATTTCTGACATATATCTCTGATATATTTAAGTACTCTGCCCGAAGGGGTGCTAAATGTTAAACATACAGATATCTCTGATGTATGTATATATATATATATATATATATATATATATATATATATATATATATATATATATATATATATATATATATATATATATATATATATATATATGTCTGATATATTAAAATTTCGGGCTTGGAGGGGGCTCTGAAAAATATGTCTTATTATTATTAAAGTTATGCGCCCGAAGGGCGCATAGAAAAATGCAACTGAATGATGAATTTGTGGCTCCCCAAATGTATTTGGCCAAAGAACCATTGTGTATTTGACACAGTCTTCAGTTTGCGCCCGAAGGGCGCCCTGAAAATAAAAAAATGTGTTCCAGAAAGTAACTTTTGATGGATTTCTTTTTCTGTCACCTTAGTGAGTCACCTTCCTTTTTTCCTTACCCCCTCTGGCTGAATTTTTTTTTTTTTACATTCGTTTGGAATATTTTTTTGAAAATCTTCCAGACCCGCCCTCCCAGGATATCAAATGGTCCACCCCTAATAAAAACCACCATTTATATGGTTTGTTGGCTAAAAAATTTTGATGTATTGCCCGTCAACCTTTTACTGTTAATTTTTCCCCATTTCAAAGATCACCTTTCTGAATGCGTACAAAATCAGTGCATTAATATGTATAGCATACATGTAAGTCACTATGCAAATGTAAAAGTCAGTTTAATTTCAAATGTTGGGGTTGGTCGTAAGTCATGGTGTCTTGTAACTTTTTATTACCTCACATTACCAAAGAGAGGGTTATCTTATAAGGTGAATAATAAATTGAGATTTCCTTTGACCACACTAGAGTAGGTGAGTCTACGCAGCAACACGAAAATTTACTTTATACCATACCAGTATATTGATAGCGTAAATAAATTGATCCTATTGGTCGAGACATGAAAATAACAGCACTATATTCATGATATAGCATGGTTGTAACACACATGAGTGCTTATCTACAGAAAATTTCCTTTGTTAATGTTTCACGCCAGAATGTCAATATACTTTTATGATATAATAGCAATAAACCGCCCCAGCAACGGGTACACCATTCGGTTTCGACCAGTTCACTCGATATGCCGGTAGGCACACATTATCGCTCATGCATATATGTCATGAGCTCTTCAGGATCTTGTGGTATACCATCGCTCAGTGAGATTTGTTGCTTAATCACATAATAATTTAATTATGCATTATGTAATTTAATCATTTAATTATGGTCTGCTCTTTTCTTACAAGCATTTGGTTGCATTTCACTTTTGATCCTTAATAAAATGTCTCTTTCTTAACACCCGCAAACTGAAATAAAATGGAAAAAAAAACAGTAACTCGGACAGTTTGTTCTTGTTTGACATTTCAGGGATGGTACTTCACTTACTGTTGACAAGACATTGATGAAGAAAGCCTTGCAGTATTCAGCTACACAAGGGTCAGTTTCCTCTGGATCAATGCTTTCCTTTGCTAATTCTTCCACCCTTTTGCTTTGGTCCGGACAGTAGCTTGAGATGCAAAATTTCATAAAATGGAAAGACTTTGAAATCTACCACTGCAAGAAAAAGTTCATTGCAAATTTATCTCTGGTAATCCCATCCTCTTAAAAATAGAATAAGGGAAGGAACTGAAGTTTTAATCAGAGTAATTAATGTTTTTAAAACTAAGTTTTGAGTGCCTTGCAGAGAGGACAGACTTTCTCCTGTCATCTTTGAACAGATAACTGTGATCTACTTTATTTCTTAATTTTTTTTTGTGTACGGAAAAAAGTAGTGAGTAATTTAGTATTCAAAGTGGTGTTGAAAATGGATGCACACCATTTTTAAATGCAAATCTACAAACACAATATACGTATACCTTCTTCAGTCTGCCAGATTTGATTGACTGGCTGAAGAAACTGCAGATCGCAGAGCACAACCCACCAACCTACAACTGCCATGGAGAAGACAAAGAAATGGACTTATTGGTGACGGCAGGTAGTCAAGACGGTCTCTGCAAGGTGAGGAAACAGAAACAGACAAACAAACATTAAGGCACACAGATCTCGATATAAAGGATATTCTTGTCACTTAGACTGAAAGATTTAGCCCTGAATGGGCTCATGTCAACTTCCAATACAACCCTCAACCACGACTGAAGATGCAGTGTGAAATATCATTCTCCTACAAAGTCTTTGTGGAGCCAATCATATTTGCAGCTCTTAACAACAAATGCACATCTCTAGCATGGCGTGGTATATGAAGCCAATAACCCTGTATGTATGGCCAGTTTGATCAATTGATTTTTCCTCATTGTGAAGCCAGTTCAGGAAATATGCAATCAATAAGCCAGAGTTTTCCCATGCCAGTCAATACATTCACATTTGGACATCTCAGGATTTGATTACACATGCACTGGTGATAAAAAACAGGCTGAACATGTTCTAGTGTACTTCAGATATATTTACCATATCACTGCAATTTCCTTGTCCTATCTTCCAGACATTTGAGATGCTAATAAACCCTGGTGACAGTATTCTTATGGAAAGTCCGACATATCCAGGAACGCTGTCTGTGGTAAGTTTACTGGGACAACATGGGTCTTTCTTGTCACAAGTGTGAAAATTCTGGAAGATCTCAGGTGCTTAAATTTGACGTGTATCCTGGTCTAGCAAACATCCTAGAGAAAGAGTGTATTTCCTGTTGGTCTGTTTGATTTTTTCTCTACGGGAACCAGTTCTTCCATTGATGAAGTGAAAATTGCATTATTTAGCAACATTCATGAGCTCCTCCATGTGTATATGCATGCAGACAAAGTGCACACATTATTTATAACTTTCGTGTTTATTTGGTTCCATACAGAACCCTATAAAGTTAAGTGCTATTTTTGAAGAATGAGTTGGATGCACAACAAAATTAAAAATTAATTCGGTTTGTTTTAATTTTTGTGCAGGTCAAACCACTGGGCTGCAACATACTGGACGTCGACTCGGATGGAGACGGTATGAAGCCAAGTCACTTGAGAGAAATCCTATCAAGATGGAATCCCAGTGATGTCAGCAAACCCAGGGAAGAAGTGCCGGACATTCCCAGGATCCTCTATCTCATCCCAAATGGTGGAAATCCAACTGGTGCCGGATTGACAATAGAGAGGAGGAAGGAAATCTATGAGATAGCACGGAAGTACAATTTATTGATCATTGAAGATGACCCATACTATTATCTCCAATTCAGCAAAGTAAGTGAAGTATGAGACAAGGGTCTATTACTTGACACATCAGGGTATATATAAATAATTTGTATGTAACACACACACACACACTGGTGTATATAAAGATAAATAGATAGAAAGAGGAGGGTTATTCATTTTTAGCTCTCATTTGGTATATGTACCGTATTCCTCCGATTCTAAAACCCCCTTTTCAGAACCAAAGGTGACGGAAAACATGTGCGGGTTGTATAAACGTCGGTACGTCACCGCGAAATCGAACGTCGTAGTTAATTTATGCTCATTGATGCAATGTTATGCAAATTTTATGCCAATGTTTTTTTTATTCACGTGAGCGCTGCAGACAACTCATACTTTGTGATATCAACTCATGGCCATGCTGCGTCGATACTGACAGTCGAATCTGTACGGTATAAATTAATGGAGATCGACAAGTTTTGAAATTTAGCGTATTTGCCATACCCTCTTTTGCTAAACAATACGATAGCAATAAATCTTCGTATTTTGTATATAGATAATCACCACGATACTTCATTGCAACAAGTACGCTCCCAAGCAGCAGCTAGCTCCCCATAGCATGGCCGCAAAGGTCAGACAAGGAGTAATGGGAAAGTCCCTAAAGTTCCGCTGGCTGTGATTGGTCAATTCACGCAATAGGTCAAGCAAGGTGTCAGTGCATGAGGTCAGGGTAAAATTCTGTTCAGCACATGCATACAGTGTGATGCACGGTGTCCGTCCGATGTTTTCTATTTACGATTTTCAATTAGCGTACTCCTTAAAATAAACGATCAATTACACGTTGTGAGTTTTATTATTTTGCTCCTACGGTAGTTTCAAAAAGTCTAACCGTATCTCGAAACGAAATGTGATCTTATGAAAAGGCAGGCGCTAGGCTTGAACTGATAAAGTGTTGAAGCATCGGCCGCCTGGCTGAGACGAAAGATTGCTACGCCAATATGCTTACAATTTGATGAATTGAATTTTTGGCAATAAAACTTTGAAGTTTTGTTTATTTGTATCGATGAACGAAATGTCTCTTGGTGTGGAATTCAGTCAAATATGATCATCTGTTCGGAATGGTACGAACATGCACGTTTTTGTTCTAACTGTAAGTGTATAGGGCCGTTTATGAAGTTGGGTATTTTTCCCTCGCAAGACTTCGAAAGCATGCATAATCTTGAAAATCTGTTACACTATCGCCTACTCATTGCCGGGACTAGTTCAGGAAAAGGACACACACAAGCAAGAAATGCCGTTTAAACAATAATCACATTTAAAACATGAGAAAAAAAAATGTACAAAATTGATAAAACATTAAAGAAAGAAATTCAAAGAATGTTCAGTTCATGCGCGGAAGAAACTTCAGATGTCGCGTTTGTCGATACAATTGCCCTCTTCATCGAAGTCAAACCCATCAAAGTCTATATCCATCATCTTCCCCCTCGTCATCAAACACGAGTCCCAGGGCTTCATTTGATGAGTCGTCATTGAGTACCGGAATCTTCTCAGAAATCATGTTGTCTTCAGTTCCGTCGAGCGCATTCGCGATACCCGTGGAAAGGAATGATTTTTTCACCACGTGAAATGAGCGAATCGTACTTGATCGACACTTTCAAAAACCTGACTATCGTAATGTTCATGTTATGGTAGCCAAATGGCATCGAAATGTTCGATTCGTACTTGATCAAGATTTTCAAAAGTCTGCTTATTTTGACGTTAGCAAAATGACAGTGACGAAAAGACGGCATTGTACTAGATCGAGACGCTCAAAAATCCAACTCTTTTAATGTTCATTTACGTAGCGAAATCCAAGTGGAATTGTATCGCCAGGAACGATAGAACCGTTCCTGATTGACATGTTCCAACACCAAACAATAGTGTGCTTGTTTTGAGGTTTGATACTTCACTTTGGCACTTGTTTGTGACTTTGATTAGCGACGTAGGTGTCGCGGATATTCTTGTGTCATTACATGGCAATGGCTCTATTGTTCCAGTTAGAATTTTGGGTGTACCCCCTGGGGGCGTTATAAACGAATTAACGGCCAATTACGAATCGATAAAATAATCCTGGGGGCGTTATAAACGGGTGGGGTTTTAGAATCGGAGGAATACGGTATATATCAAAGAGCTTGTATGGTAGGTCGGCGATGTCTGTACCGGTATGTCTGTATGTACAGTATGTATGTATGTATGTATGTACTTTAGTATGTGCGGATGTATGTCCGTCCACATCATAAACTCTAAAGCTGCAGCACCTTCCATCTTAGAGTTTGGTGTACAGGTGCACCCAAGGGTGGAGGTGTATTTGTTCAAATGACCATGTCAATGTCAAAAATATGAAAATGAGGTAAAAAAAGAGAACATCTAGCAAATTGCTAAAACTCTGTTACCACTTGCTAGATTTCATTGAAACTTGGTATGTAGATTCTTTATCATGACTTTGATTAGATTTGTTCAAATTGTGCTGAACCATTGATGGTTGTATTTTTGTGGCAATTGTTCCCGTTTTTGGTCAAAAAATCTTCTTCTCTGAAAGAGCTTGTCTCATTGCCTTGAAACTTAGCATGCATGATCCTAGGGTTATATTTTGTCGAATTTGTTCAAATTGTGATGAAATTTTCATATTTGTTTTTTTTGGGAAATTGTTCCCATTTTTGATCAAAAAATCATTTTCTCCCAAAGTTCTTGTTTGATTGCTTTGTAACTTGACACTCTTGATTCTAGGGTTGTCTTCTGTAGGATTTTTAATGATTTTGGTGAAATGTTCATATTTGTACTTTTGGGGCAATTTTTCTCATTTTTGGCCAAAAATCATTTTCTCTGAATTAACAATTCTGATTGGATTGCTTTGAAACCTGGTATGCATGTACCCAGAGACAACCTAAGTTTAGTATCTTCAAATTTTTGTGAAATTTTCATATTTGTAGTTTTTGGGCAATTTTTCCTGTTTTTGGTCGAAAAATCATGTTCTCTGAAATTGCTCATCCAATTGGTTTTCAACTTGGTACGCGTGTTCCAAGGGGTAAATGTAGTTAAGTCTACCCAATCTGGCCCACCACATCAAATCCAATGTGAGCTAAGTGTCATTGACACTATTTTTTACTTGATTTTGCAATGATTTTTGTCTCCTCAAACACGGATAAAAATTGTAGTTTTAGCCCCACCTCTTGTACCGTTTTACTGTACATGTATCTGCATCCATGATATCAAGTCTCATATCATAGGAAGTATTAGCATGCTTGCCATTTCTTTCAGCCCCGACTTCCAAGTTTGCTCTCTTTAGATGAAGATGGCAGGGTTATCAGATGTGACTCTTTTTCCAAAGTTCTGTCAGCAGGGTGAGTGTTCCTCGAGGTCATTCCTAAAGTTGAGAGCTTTTCACTCTGGTGAGGTACCTTTCTATTACAAACTCTTTCAGCCTCAGGCTTTCCCTAATGTGGATTGTCATTTCTGAAATGCAATCTGGATTACCGAGGGCTGTCATTAGTTAAGCCTGCTGTGGAGGATTTATGATGTTCATATCGCACAAATATCATAATGTGCAATACTGATGGAAGACGTCAAAATGCACCGTGAATATATTATATTTGTGACAAAATAGTTCACAAGATAATACTGGTAGAATGGATATGATATGGCCTTCTTAAACTTAAGATGAGAAGCAAGCATTATTAGTGGCATTTCCTTCTGTTTCAATACATGTACAACTGTCAAATCTGACCAATAAATCAGTCTGTGATCCCAGTACTTAATTTTGAAATGTTTATTTCCCAAGGTTACGTCTTGGCTTTATCACAGGGCCAAAGACACTTCTTGAACGGGTAAAGCTGCATATGCAAGCATCCATTATGCACACAAGCTCTTTGTCACAGGTATGGCATAGTTTGTGTTTATTCAATCCCTGAGCAAATTAACAATATTTAATCATGGGCACACCTTACTCATCGCATCTTTGTGTACGTGGGTTGTATCTTTAAGAAGACAAACCAAGTACAACAAAAGGTCTGAGAACTCTATGCCAGGGCTTATTTGCATTTTGTTACATGTACATGTGGTATTTGATCTTATTAAACTGTTCTATTGACTTCCCGGCACCAAGTGTGGTCATTGCGACTTGCCTCTTGCCTGGTATTACGTATACTGTTGTTTTGTCAGTAGATGGCAGCAATCACACTTACCCATCAAATTTATTAATTATACAAGTAGGTCAGATCTAAATAAGATCAAATCTTTGTGCTGTGGCTAAAGTAACATTCATACCAGTTTCTTACACTTACTCATCTTGGATGAGAAAATCCCTGTACTGTAAAATAGCTCATACGAGTAGCAAGTTGAATATGTTTACATCTAATTACATTGAGCATGTTCTTATTTCAAACACATATACTGTATGGTCCCTTGCCTCCTTCATAGATGTACGGATACCAGGGACACAATCCAGTAACAAAGAAAATGTTAGAGCAAGTATTTAAGTCTCTCCAAATCTGTACCAAAGTCTGTTCTAAGAGTGCATACAGCATATCAGCCTAGTGATATTTTATTTGTTGTGTAAATGATTTGCATATGATAGACCAAAAGACACTCTGAAATAATGGCAGGGCACACTTAATGACTGGTGTTTTCAAAATTTTTCCAGTCTTTGACATACCGTAGCTTGTTTGAATTGATGTTAAAAATTTGAGAAAAAAACAGAATTTCAACAAGCCTCGTTTCATGTGAAAATTGATGAATATAATTAATTTAATCACAGGCAGGACACTCTGTTGTTCTGAATTGAAAATCACTTAAGTTCTCTAGTGGCAACAAAAACAAAATATGAAATTGTGTGTATGTCAACTGCGTGCCAATTATTTTACTCTTATACACCATCATTTAAGAACAGCAGAACGCCTGTTATTTGATCGCTCTTAAATTTAAAGGCCCAGTGGCTGTATCTTTTAGCATTATTTTGTGATTTTACTTCCAAACTAAAGTTCATGGGAATGTACTTATTTAAGCATGTTTATACAAGTATAATAAACTGCCCTCTGGGACTGTATGTGCAATTTTTAACAACAAATAATAAACGTGTGCCGAAACGTAAAATATGTCGCCCTCACATAATAAAGCAAAAACACTGTACGTCGTGCATATATGCATTGTAATCTTCACAGAAACAACAAAGTAGTCTAATGTAATACATAGTGCTGAATGTTTTCCACTGGGACATCATATGCTTTGTTTTCTTTGTAATATTACCAGCTATTAAAAATGGTGGGAAATCAAAATAACGGTTAAAATTTAAATTTACTTGTCCAATATTTCAGCAGTAAAAGACTATATTCTTTAAATTGGCAGAATTTAAAGAAAACTAGAGAAAATAGAAAGCCTTTTTCAGGTCAACAAATTTCAAGAGTTACAGCTAACGGGGCTTTAATGAATAATTTACAGTGACTTGGGGAAGCATGAATCTCCATGGCATTATTCACTGTGTACACTATCGCCATTGAGGTCTAAACAGCCCTAATTAACCCCGTCCTTGGCACGTGATTTAAGAGAGAAGGATTCCACCTTTTTGCTAACTATGATCGACATAACTCTATCACTTTCAAGGTGTGTTAATGTGGTGATAATTTTCTCTGTGAACATATTGCTGCCCTCAAAGGGGAAGTTCATCAAGGTTGATTTTTACATATGTGTTAGCTTTTGGGTCGCGTAAAAAAGCCATTTTGCCATTTACAATAACAAACAAAAATAGTTGCGGAAGTTGCATTTTAGGGCTTCATCAACTTTATGTATTTTGAATCATGGGAAAAAACTGCCAAGCTCGGCTCTTTCATCACGTGATATGGCAGGGACCATCTTCTGATGGGTATGGCATTGTCATTCACGTTCACACCAAGCTGTGTGTATTTGCATAACTATTTTTTTTATGTTATGCAAATACGCACAGCCTGGCATCCCTGCTGATGTGCAGCGTGCTCAGAAGATTATATCTGATTGGTCAATTGTCACTATTCACAGCTTCTTAGGGAGTCTATTTGTTTAATTCAATTATAACAGTCAGATTCAGCCACCCAGTTGGATAACAGCTTCCAAGATGTTGCAAATCAGCCCTGGCATGAACGTGAGTGAGTGGACTGTATGCCATCCCCATCAGAAGATGGTCAATACCATATCACGTAATGAAAGCACCAAACTTGGTGCTTTTTTCCCATGATTCAAAATACATTGATGAAGCCCTAAACTGCAACTTCCGCCACTATTTTTGTTCTTTTAGTGGAATTTGCACAGGTTATAAATGACGAAAATGGCTTTCCCGGAATAAGAGACCGCAAAGCTAGCACATGTGAAAAAATTAGCCTTAGTGAACTTCCCTAATAATTGAATATTGTGTATCCACAGATCTTAGCCATCAAACTCTTGGACCAGTGGGGTCTCGACGGTTTCAGAAATCATGTTGATGAAGTGTCGCAGTTTTATCTTGAGAGACGAAATATACTTTTGGCAGCTGCTGAAAAATGGTTAACAGGTAAGCTCTGTCGATCTGTAACCCTTTTATCCCCTCTACATATAAGATAATGGTCCAAGCACAGAACAATTTATTAAGGGACAATTGGATTAGACCACTGAGCGAGAGGGTGAAATTTTTCATGAGCTTATACGTAATTAGAGTTGATGCTGATGTGAGAAACGTAAAGGTCTCACACAGGAATGGTAAGAGGTATACAGGTCCTCCCTTCAGGGACAAGGGAACAATAATTATATTGTACATGTAATTCACATGAACCCGACCTTTAACCCTTACACACCCTTTCTGATGTCAACCCTTTCACCACCATGGTTTGCCCTTATGGTAGAAAGCACAATGGAGACAGATATTCAGACTCTCAATTTTTAAATTTCTCACGTGTTCACATACGTGAGCTAATGTTGCAGTGATGTCTGTCTGTTTCTCAGTCTATCTGACACTGTCTGTCTGTCAGTCTATAGCTGCTGGCGATACCCCAAGAACAACTCATTGGATCAGAATAAAATTTAGTACAGAGATTCTGTTTGAGAGTGGTAAGCATTGATCAGTTTTTGGTGGGTGTGGCTTGCATAATTCATGTCATTTGCATAATTCCGGATTTTAGAAAAAAAAAAAATGATATTTACCGTTGAGTAAGATGGCGGTCAAGTTTGATTTGGCTATATGCCCCAGCCATTAAACTGTCAATGTATTCTATCATTATCTGGGAGCAGCTTATGGTGAAATTTGCACACAGTAAGGCGAGATTCCCTGATAATGCGGCCCCATGTGTGCCTTGTACGTGCACTTCGGATCTGCAGTGCAGGTTTACGTTGGCAAGGTATAGGATGGAATTGTAGCCTTGGTAGGGCATCACGCAAACTACACGACAGAGGCCTAAGCCGCACAATTCAGCCCACCAAGGTCAAATTATTGCAGCTACCCTCCCCCTCAATGGTGGTTGTATCAACTACAGATAATACATATATTAGGTGGAAAAAACAGCAAGTTGGCTTAGCAATACAGCCTGTATATCCAGTTAGTGCACTGTTATTCTTGAATATCCAATTCCTCTCCAGGATTGAATAATTGTCGACATCACATTTTAATTCACTGTGTTGACATGCTAAATAGTGTTTGTCCCAACATATTCTAGGAAGTACAATAATATACTGAAAAGATTTGTCAAACATGCAAAAGCTACAGTCACTTGAACTGTACAGTATTTCACGTGTTTGTTTTACTGTTCCCAGGTTTGGCAGAATGGAATAATCCCAAAGCTGGAATGTTTCTCTGGATGAAGGTACTGGGCATTGATGATACCTACAAGATGATCAAGGAAAGGGCCATGGAGAAGGAAGTGTTGCTTGTTCCCGGGAGGGACTTCTTCTCTGACAGCACCAAGAAATCAAGCTATGTCAGGGCGGCTTTCTCCCTGTCTACTCCAGAACAGATGGATGAGGTAAGAAAAGCCTTATTGTGGGTATCAGTTAAGGTGATGTATTCTTACATTGTTGACAAAGCCATGACAGAAGTACAAAGGAATTGGTTGCAAATGGATCTAAAATAACATCCCAAATGATTGTTGTAGTCAAACAGCCTTGCACTATTTTCATTGTCCACCCAACAAAATGTTACCGCCTTAGACAGCTGTATCAGTGATCATGATCAAAGGATTAATGTTTAAGGTAGTACGTCCCTTGAAGGTGTGAGATTTAAACTTTTGCTCAAACTTTCTTCAATGAAACTTTCAACCATACTCTTACCAAATCAGGAATAAAAATCAGTGGTTGCCATGCAAATTTTGGTACTTGAGAAACAAATCATACCAAATATGGTATTTGAAATTCAAAATGGCCACAATCCCTGTGTCATCTCTATACTATAGGGGGAAATAAAATCCCAATTTTCATATATCTAAGGTGGTGAAAACTTTATTTACTCCATAAGCTTCAAAATGAGTCCCACAAGTGGTACACCAAAAGAATATTGTTAAAGTTTTAAAGGCTTAATATTTGTCCCCGAGGTGCATACAACCTTAACACAGAGAACAAAAAAGTGACTTCTGAAAACAAGAAAATGATAGTGAATTTTATGTCCAAAAGTGGCAAATTTTATCTCTTCTACAGAAGGGAGAGCAGAATGTGGTTTGCAGCAGGGCATCACATCCATAGAGAAACTAATAAAATCAGCAAAATTGTCACCAAGCTTGTTCAGCGGGAGCAAAGACATCAACTCAGTAAGAGGGTTGGACAGAGATTGGGAGAATTTCGTTTGATACTCAGTAGAGATAATACTTAATATATCTTGTCTTTGGTTTCAGGGAATACGCAGACTTGCAGATCTCATCAAAGATGAACTGCAGGCAAAGAAAGACACTGTTGATGGAGAGATTTCAGGGAACAAATAGCAATACTGTATTATTGCATATTTGTAGATTTTTACTGATATTGTGAGATGTGAAAGTTTGTGTGGAAAACTTGCAATATAAATCATGTCACGGCTAAAACTATCGCACGAAACAAATAAAATGTGTTTTTTATACCAATATTACATGTAACTCGGCTATTGAACCACTCTTTTTTGGGAGTGGAGATTTAGCCGAGCGGTTCTCTCTGTGGCCTCTCCGCTAGGCGACTGATGCCGTATGTTGTGGGTTCGAACCCGATTGAAAACTAGCCGTATCAAGTACACACTGGGAACTTATAATTGAATAAGGATAAAAGTTTGCAATTTTATACTGAGAATAGATTACACATAATGGGGAAATGATCATTGCTTTTTGTCATGGGTCATAAGAAGTAATGTCACTAGCTCTACAGTGGTTCTTCTAGTCTGGTTCCTGGCTGTTCGGTGTTTTTCAGACACCCGACCAAGGGACATTCTAGGGACACGATCACAAAACTACAGCTTGGTCTAATCTGCATGTATGTCCCCGAATTTTAAGGGACAATTTATGTAAATGGGTAGAATATATGGGTGGTGTGAATGATACAATGGCATCCACCGGTGTTGATTTGATGAGCCATATTAAATAAATTCAATAAAGTATGTGCCATTAGAAAGTTACCAAAGTTTACTGGGTTTTTTTTTTTGTAAAATTAACGAAGCACTGTGGTGACAGTGTTTTAATGGTCTGGTTATGACGTTGTCTTATCATATGAATATTTAATGTCAACATGTTAACAGAATTTGTCTCCATTAGACCAGTCTGTGGTATTTCAAGCACAGATGGACGTGCACACATCAACTTAATACCAAAGCTTGGCCATTCTAGTTCTGCGTACAATTATATGAACCTACAGTGCAAGACCTGGAAATGAATTACAAGTGTCTTCCAAACTTCAAGTTGCTAATGTAGATATTGACAACTAGATCTCACAAGAGAATACGATGCATATCTACAGCACTTTTGTGGGTTTCATCGCTGTTAGCGTTAGTGTTCACACTGTGGATCTATTGTCTTTTCATCAGTGTGTGCTTCAACTTTCCCAGCATGTTAATGTGACTCCGACGCCAGCTTACCACTTTTGATCACTCTTTAGATTACATTCTGATGAGCATTGTTTGTGTAAAGAAAAAAATTAAGAAAGTTTTGATATCTTAGCAAAGGATCAATCATGTTGAATTCAATTGACACAATTATAACGGTATCAGTAAAACGGGTATAGAGACCTAGTCACTTAAAAATGCAGTGACTGTCTTCACGCTTGTAATGGAGTAATTTGTTGTCCACGAGCTGCCTTCCTGTAGTTTTGACATAGCACCCCAAAAATTGCTGTGATTCTCTGGTAAAAAGCCGTAAAACTGGTGTGAAAGGAATCCCTGGAAGAAAATTACTTAACTCTCATCCCGACATGACTCATGAGGTGGAGCTATATTGTACGACCTGTATCCGGGGCACCGAGCCGTATGACATAATTAGGCATAATATTAATAAGAATGGTGTAACTCCCATGGCATTCCAAGCCAATTACGAGAGGTATAAATCAAGTGACTGACTTCAAGTTGACGTGAATGACAGTGACTGGAGTACATGGTCTTTCACATGCAAACGAGCAGTTTTGTTGATTTTCTGAAAAAAAAATCAAAGCATACTGGATGTCTTAAGTTTTGCGGTACCGAACCAGCATGCTGTGAGAATTAGAACAAGAAACTGCAGTTGATACAGAGAAAACGTACTGAAAAATTAGCAAAACGGTTCAGCTAATGTCTCTTTTATAAAATTAGGTTATGTTCAGTTTTCCTGACAGGTGCGGGAAGTAATTCTGTATCCAAACCTGTTTCATGTGATCGCTTTTTTTTCTGTTTTTTACGAGAGAAAATATGTCAAAACAGGAAGAGAAAACACAGACACACAGTGAAAAAATCTGTCCATTCCCAAGTCAGGCTAGTTTTATTGGGCGTCTTGATTTAAAACTCACAGCATGTCAGATGGGGGCATTTGAATGGGTTTTGAGTTTGTCAGGGGAGGTATTTGAAAAAATCGGAGAACAATTTTGATTCTCCCCACCCCCGAGGTTTTTTTTGAATGTAGCCTCACGCACATTCCATTGCAACTTCCCCTCCTACTCATTACCGACATTGGTTTTTCCCTCTCCCGCTTCTTTTGGGCAAATTACTCTGTATATGTGTAAAGACCATAATCATTATTATTGATAACAAATGCATCTATTCCGCATTGGCATAATCTAGTTATCATTGATGACATTCTGTTACGTTTAGCATATCTTTCTGCAAGATGTCATTCAAAGTGGTTTGAGTTCTTTCAAAACATACTAGATACTTATAGCGAGAGTAATATTTGGTCAGCTATTTGTAACATCAATGTTACTGTTCAAACTGTCCAGAATAACTTATGCAAGCATATCAAGTTTCTTGGTATAGTGATTTACACAACGATAATAAGACTCATGGGAAGGGAAATAATAAGCTCAGAACTTACAGAGAATTTAAAACTAGGTTTACTTTAGAAAATTACTTACCGGATATAAAAAACCTTAAGCTGCAGAAAATTGGTCACAAAACTTCGTATTTCTGATCTCTATTAACAAATATAGTTGGGCAGAAGGTCAAAACCAAGAATTCCGCCTGAATCCAGATTTTGTAAGTTTTGTAAGTCTTCCGTCGAGGATGAATTTCACTATTTAATGAAATGTTCACAATATAGTAGTGATAGAAAAGTTCTTTTGATTTTCCTTCAGTGAAGTTGTATTAATATTTTAAGTTCAGATGATAAGCTGTCTCTCATGAAATATATTACAAACACACTGTTTCCCCCAGCAGCTATTTTATGTTGACAATGTTTTACGCAATGTTTAGTTTTGTTCATGCTATACGGCACTTTCCGAAGTGTGTTGTTATGCAAATAGGTGAAAAGTTATAAATACTGTACACTGAACCTGTACGACTGTATCATGACATGATTGATCATTGCCATATCTTCCTGGAAATCCGCCAACCACTATGTATACCGAGGAAGAAAATTGTCATAGAGGGCGCAAGAATAGCTAATAACAGACTGACTCATGAGAGGTGAAAGTACGTACGTTATGTAATCGCTAAAGGATTGTTCTATAGTAGGGATTGTTCTTTTGTCGGCATGATGTTTTATCGGTACATTAAGGTAACGAGCTTCCCGGCTGCATATCTTTCTGGAAAAATAATTACCGTGTCGTAGGTAAGCGATTCGTACCGTTTTTCAGAGTTCAATTGGTTTTCAGCACAGGCGCTTCTATCGTCGCTTTGCGAAGCATTATAGGGCTTCGCGACGCGACGGTCATACCTCCATGCGACGGTGTAGTGTTTTCAGGCGAGGGCAAACGCTATATCACATTCAGCTATCGTCATGCATTGTTTGTTTACAGTTTCTCTCAAACACAGATGCGTGTTTTAATTGATGTCTGTGGTTAATAAGAAGTAACAGGATCGATTTTATAGTGTTCCGTTAGCCCTACGTCGCTGGGAGTTAATGTTCACCTAGGTACATATAGCTTAGGTGTCGCCAATGTAACCGACACTTCCGACATAAACGTAAGCAAGTAGAGTGTGTTTGTATACCAATGTGACGCATTTATTTGCATGTAATGGCTTCCACGTCTACAAGTACAACGCCTACATCTTTATTGAAAGTGACACGTTGCACAAAAACAGAAACTACTTAAACCATGAATAGAGGCGACCCCAGCATATGCAGTCCCCGTCTGTAGCCGGATATTCATGTTTCCTAGTATTCCGATTCATAATTACCTCGTAGATCAAGTTTGGTTCAGCTTACACACGCGTTGCTACTGATTGCCTCCAGTACTCTACGTATACCAGCGCTACAAAGTGAGTATTAACAGCGATCGACACCATGCCATGTGCTGGTGGACACAACAGGAGCAGTCCATAAGGAAAGGCTGTCCACTTGAAAGGGTTCGGAAGTACGTGAAGTAGTTCCGTAAGATATGGGCATTTTGCATTATCAGCGGGAGGGGAAGGCCGGATAGGCATTTCTTATTAGCAGAGGCGATGGGACAGGAAAATTTGTCACTGGTTTGCTGAGCAGAGAACCTTGGAGAAGACACTTGAGCTTTAATGACGGTCTTTACCAAGGAGAAGGATTAAGTTTTGGTAGGGAGGAGGGCTGGGCAGGGCAGTGGGGAGCTTTTGTGAAAGGGATAGGCCAAAACTGCAGTTTTACAGGTTGTGAGTAGGAAAGGGATGAGAGGGTGAGAACTTTTGTCTAAGTGTAAAAGTAGAGCAGCTTCGAACAACCGTCACTTTCCCTAAATTTTTCTTTAAAATAAGTCAGAGTGGGATACTTACAAAGTACCCCACCCGTTTACAGTTTCAAGAAATTGGTTGGTTTCCAACCATGGAATCCAAGGGGTAATGACAGGATCGCTTACAAAGCTATTTCATTAGAGCACTGGTTTTTCTGCCAGTAAAAAACACATTACTACGGTAATTTTGACCTCTGAACATAAATGATTTATGGCTCAAGTATATTTGTTTTCACTTCTCGGGTTAAGAATAACATGTTTTTTTGAGATCTACATGGATCTACGGCTTATTGAAATGATAGATTTTACCACAGACAAATGGAGAGACAGTCTTTCTATTTGTCTGTGACTTTAACCAAACAAAGATGGCGCATTGAAAACACGACGTTCATTGTGAAGTAGTAGAAAAATCACGATACGAAAATTTGAAATAAATTCACACTTACTTTTAGGCTTAATCGTGCAACGTTGATCTTGAAAATCCGTAAGCTGTGAATATTGATGTATTATTCAGTAACATTTTTAACAGTTTCTTGTACCCCAAATCGCCTGGAAAAGCTTAGTGTTAAACTTGTCAGAACAGGCTTTATGTCTAATGTTATTGTTGACTGAATTTTATGTGGACTAGAATTTATTTTTCAGTTCATAACATTACACTTTGTACACAGGTGTGTTTGCAAGGCTTATCGTTTGTATTTCAACACATCTTGGGGAAGAATAAGAGTTTGACTGTTTCATGGAACAAAAATAATGTCAAAGTAACAGCCCTAGTCCTAGCCTTTTAAGACAGAAAAACAGATGTTGATGAGGAAGAGTCTGTTATTACATGTATCTATTCATTTGAGATTCTGACCACAAAATGATGGAAACACGATTTGAACTAATTTGGGATAATTGGATCTTCATATTTTTCAAATTTCTTAAAAGTGTAAGTTGCCCTATAGCTGAATGTTGCAATATTATAATTACAAATTACTTATAAAAAACAAGTGTGTAACTTAGAAAAGCATATGAGCTTGTATTTGTAGATTAACCGACATTACTTCGCAATCTCATTATAAATTAGTTCAAATTTCTGTTTTCTTCTTTTGTTTGCAGTTGTCATGGAGACTTCAAAGGATGACATCTGGAAGCTTTCAAGGTCCAACTCCAAGTTTGCCATACATCTGTATCAGGCCCTCAGCCGCAAAGGAGCAAGTAAAAATATCTTCTTTTCGCCTATCAGCATCTCAACAGCACTGGCTGTGACATACCTTGGAGCTCGTGGCAACACATCTACCCAGATGGGCCAGGTACTTGGATTCAATGAACTTGAGTTTTCACAACTGCATTCAACTTTCAGAGAGTTCAACAGCATGCTGTACAACCCAGACAGGCCGTATAAGATCAAATCAGCCAACAGACTCTTTGGACAAGAGAGCTATACTTTCCTACCAGAGTTCCTAGAGGCAAGTGCCAAACACTACGGTGCTCAGCTGAAGGCAGTGGACTTTGCAACAAAGACAGAGGAAGCTAGACTCATGATTAATGCATGGGTGGAAGAGCAGACAGAGGGGAAAATCAAGGACTTGCTGGCAGCAGGAATGCTAGACCCACTGTCGAAACTAGTTTTAGTAAATGCCATCTATTTCAAAGGTGACTGGGCCTCCAAATTCTGGGATTATGCCACTCAAAAAGGTGAATTTTCCATCAGCAAAGAAAGCAAAGTGATTGTTCCTATGATGACTCAGAAAGCCAACTTTAATTTTGGTTTTGATTCTGATCTTGACTGTCAGCTGTTAGAGTTACCTTATGTTGGGGGTCATCTGAGTATGTTGTTGATTTTGCCGACAAAAGTGGATGGGCTACCTCAACTGGAAAGTAAACTTACAATAGATCACTTGGACTCGTGGCCCAAAACTATGGTAAATAATGAAATCACAGTAACAATGCCAAAGTTTAAACTTCAACAAACTTTCTCTTTGGATGTAGAGCTGACTTCGATGGGGATTTCAGATATTTTCACTGCTGGCAAAGCTGATCTTTCGGGAGTAGCAGGCAACAAAGAGCTGTACGTTTCCGATGTGATCCACAAGGCATTTATTGAAGTCAATGAAAAGGGCACCGAAGCAGCTGCTGCCACAGCTATAATGGTTGTTGCTCAATGTGCTGCCTTACCCTTGAGATTTACTGCAGATCACCCGTTTCTGTTTATCATACGTGACAACAACAGCAACGCAATCTTATTTATTGGTCGTTACAGTAATCCACCAAATGGCGAAGTTCCAGAGACGAATATTGTGTACCGCGAGAACAAACATAAACAAACTGTCAACAAAAATGATTCCATTTACACGAATTGCACAATATATTGATCGTTTGAAGTTTTGTGTATGAATTCAATCAAAGAGAAATACAGTGTTGTCCTAGAACTCATTATTGCACGAATATTGCAAAAAGAGCTGATTAGTAAAGTTATCAGCCATTTGATGAATTGCAGAACTTCTGTTGCGTCGGTATGGGTTTGATAGAGACCAGCATCTGTGCACACTTTGTGAACTGAACAATATAGAAAAAGAGTATCACTTTCTATGAGTGTGCTCCTATTCTTTGAATATTTGAGCAAAAGACGCATTCAGAAATAATATTGTGATCATCCATTCTTATAATATGTCTGTTGAATTACTTTTTCATCAAAGTTTCATCATTCATTTCATGCATTGAAAATACGTAATCAGTGGTGTACACGAGACGTGAGTATTGTGACTTTTACTTTAGTTATGAATTATGAAGTATTATTGTTGTTGTGCAATGGGCTGAAGGCTTTTGACAGAAAATAAACCAACATATTGATAAATGTACTGCCATCGTCACTGTGTCGAACTTTTTGACATTTTATTTTAATCCAGTATTAGCTTAAGAAAAATATTCTTGAAATCCTACGCTTTTGCAAAAAAACCCAAACAAAACAAACAAAAACAATCAAACAAACAAACAAACAAAAACTAAACAAAGTAATAAGTATTCCAATCATATTTTTGTTATGGTTCGTGAAGATAGTATAGTTATCCTAATTTTAGGATTTAGGCTACTCTTTATCAAACGAGCACTTCTTGGCAGTTGACAATTTCGTAACTTCAGTAAATTGACAGATATTGTTCGCTAAATACAATTGCCAAAGTGAATAGGCCTAATATGCATTTTTAAAAATATGAACAGAGACGTGCACGCTTTATTCCTTGAGATCAATATTACCTACCCAAGAGATGTTCTTATAAACTCTTTCTCTCAAAGCTTCCATTTCTTCATTCTGCGCTTGCCGAATGTCTCTGGTAATATACCGTCACGTATTTTCTATGCTAGTATTCTTTCAGAATATCTATGGATTGCACCAGTTAAACTATTTGTCAGCCAAGTAGTTCACCTTTACAGATGTTTGCAGGCTGTGATAATGGAGAAAAGATGTTGTTTCAAGATTATTAAAATTCATTTAATGAAATTGATATTAGTATTGATTTGCGTCTCGAGCTCTGTTCCCAGAGATTAAGCGCATTACAAATATACATTATTATAATTATAATAATAATAATAATAATAATAATAATAATAATTATTGTACTTGGGCCTCAGCCCAAGTACATTTGTTTTCATTCCGTGGAAAAAACTGTAAGGTATAACCATTTCTGGCTGAGACCAGGGAGGGCAAAATGTATTGGCTTCATCTTTCTTGGCATAATAAATGGCGTAATGATGTTAACTGAATGGAAGTGCTGCTCTCAGCCAGTCTTGAATAAGTGAGATGTGAATATAAATGCTTCTCTATCTGAGTTTTTGCCACAAAATCTAATGTGCATCGAAATGCAACAATTAATGCACCCTCCGTTTACTAGGCGATGGCACGACCCTTGCTACACCCACTGGACGAGCCAAAGTGGGAGGGGTAATTTCGGTTTGGTCGAACAGGAGGGCTCGAGACCAGAATTTAACATTTAAACTTGAAACATGTTTAATCACTGACAAGATGTGGATTAGTGTTAATCAAAGAGAAAGTTTGAAAAGGAAAGGTTTTATATCCCGGACACAATGAAAAACATTACGACTGGAAACTGTACCCCCGGTTGAGAATAGTAATGCCCACAGCGATGGAGAACACTTATCCTTAAGCTGAGAAAACCAGACCATCATTTCGAAATAGAGCTGCAGATTCGAGAAGCTCGTTAAAAATAGCTAGGTACACCCCGTAAGGGGTGGTTTCGAGTCTTGAGGGCAAATTTCGCCTCCTTCATTTAGAAATCGTACGTTTGTTTTTCCAGGGGAACACATCATTTGACACAAAATTTGCATGAAAAGGGGTCGCCAGTAAGCACGTGGTCAAATCTGGCATAAGAAACAATATGAAATGTTGGGTAAAGCCAGTCAAAAATAAACTGATTTGAACTTTTGTGTTTTGTAATTTATACCACTGCAGTAACATGACTTTTTTTGACAACATCACACAATGTAATACGTTTTGAAACTGAATACTCCGACGTATTCTGTGTCCCCTTTGCTAAAAAATACGGTATGCCGATTACCATGTAAGGAGATGATGACGTCAAGACAGATTTGTAGTGCGTTTGGTCTTGGATGGTGCACGAAGTTTTGTCGAGGTAGCTTGTGTATTTATTTCCTAAATGGGAGATATTAGGGTCGATCTAAAAGGCCGAAAAATGTTATGATACTCTAAGCGAGCTGAACTCCAATGCGAATGGTTGGATATTTGGAGGATGTCTAGACTGATCTCGCGTCTCATTAAGATTATTTGGCGGTCAGTATTGAATTTCAACTGCGTCACAAGTTTGCGTCGAACGATCAACGAACGATATTTTAGAAATCTGGAGACATGGCACATCGCAGTTTTATTTTAGTATTTTATATTTTACAAAAGATGTAAGAAGCAATGATTTTGTTGAAAATTCTGAAAAAATATAGGAAGATTTGATCGCGAACACATTTTCACTTGGGGTCAACTAGCCCTGCGTACGATGCTGTGTGTTCCGCTACAGCTAACCGCCCCGCTCACCACAGCCCTGCAAAGACCCGTACGTTGGGTCGGTGACTTCAAATCCATTTTGGGACTTGACGTAAAAAGCCAAATTACTGCCGAAATTCAGCGTTCTTGGGCCCAAGTCGTATCCCAGCCTACCTCAGCTACTCGATCGCTTCCAAAAATGACAGTCTTTTATTCACTTCTCGTAAATAACCGTCGATGTCGGCAACTCTCTTGCTAGCCCTGCGTACGATGCTGTGTGTTAACTGTAGCACATAGCATCGTACGCAGGGCTAGGGGTCAACATGGGGTCGCAGCCATGTTGCCTCAAAACTTATTTCTGTCTGCACTCAAAACTCAAAAATGTCGCATATGAACCTGAAAAATCGATGTAATTTTGTCAAACTTCGGCGAAATTTCAGCCTATAGACAAAATTTCATCTAGGTAAGGTAAATTTACTGAAATTTGATCGACAAATAATCCTGAGCTTGAACGTGACAGCTCGCCTTCTCCGGGAAGTCATGCATCCGGCCACAGTCGCTCGAGAGCTATTCAGCTCTGGACTATTCGCCCCATAGACGAGTATACAGAAGCGAGAATACCTCGCTTCTGTATACTCGTCTATGGGGTGAATAGTCCCAGAGCTGAATAGCTCTCGAGCGACTGTGATCCGGCCAGCTGCCCATATGGCCGGGTGCATGAGATTGTTTTCAAGCGACAGCGGCAGACCGTACGGGGCTCTGGATATGAACCTACCGCCGGTGTAGCTGTAATAACTATTGCGTTGTTTTTAATCACCACGGACGAAGTCCGAGGGGACTTATAGGTTTGGTCATGTCCGTGCGTCCGTCCGTCCGTTCACGCCTACAGTACCCAACCCCATACAGATGCACGTCGATTTGTTTCACAATGCTATCAAATTTGGCCGTGTTAGAGGACTTTTTAGTTTACACCTCCATAGACTCCCATGTATAAGGCAGTTCTCCATAGACTCGCATGTATGATGCCAAGAAAAATAAAAATTTAGTTTCTCATCGTATTCATATTGCCTAAAGGATGCAGTGACACAGTTTTTTGTCCCCACGGATAAAGTCCAGGGGGCTTATAGATTGGCTCATATCCGTCCGTGAGTCCATCAGTGAGTCCATTGGTTCACGCAGATATCTCAGACATTTTGACAAAATATCATGTGACCTTGGTGACCTTTGACCTCAAATATACATTATTGTCCATGACTCAGTAACCACAAGTGCTAAACCTTTCATATTTGGTATGATGGGACACCTTATGATGCCACATATTGTACCCATTAATTATGTGCATATCTAATTATGAGCGAGCCAATAGAGCAAGAGGTCTGATTTCTGGTATATAGGGATAAGTTAACAATATAATTTGTTTGACAAAACTTCACGTGACCTCAATGACCTTTGACCTCAAATATACATATTTGTCCACAACTCAGTAACCACAAGTGCTACATCCTTCATATTTGGTATGAAAGGACACCTTATGACACCATATATTGTACCTCATTAATTATGTGCATATCTTATTTTGAGCGAGCCAATAGAGCTAGAGGTCTGATTTTTGGTATATAGGAATAACTTAGCAATACAATTATTATGACAAAATGTGACGTGACCTCAATGACCTTTGACCTCAAATATATATATTTGTCACAACTCAGTAACCACAAGTGCTACATCCTTCATATTTGGTATGATAAGACACCTTATGACACCATATATTGTACTTCATTATTATGCGCATATATAATTTTGAGCGCGCCAATAGAGCTAGAGGTCTGATTTTTGGTATATAGAAATAACTTAGCAATACAATTATTTTGACAAAATGTCACGTGACCTCGATGACCTTTGACCTCAAATATACATATTTGTCCACAACTCAGTAACCACAAGTGCTACACCCTTCATAAATGGTATGATGGGACACCTTATGACACCACATATTGTACCTCATTAATTATGCGCATATCTAATTCTGAGCAAGCAAATAGAGCTGGATGTCCGATTTTTGGTATATAGGGATAACTATAGGTAAAATCTAAATATGCCATCTAAATATTAGACATCTACCATCGAGAACAAAAGAAATTTGCTGTAATTTGAATATTTAAGGAGTTTAAGCTATTCCCGCTATAAATAAAGAACCCCTGCCTCAAACTCCACAAAAGTTGCTGGACATATTTTGCCGTTGTCATGCCATTGCTTCGTTTAATAACCAGTTAATCAATGCCTAATTGACAGGAGGAAATTCAAGACCATATTTGAATAGTAGTATATATTGTCCTCAAAATTACTCTATCACGGCCCAAGTACTCATTGCCTTCAGCAATACTGCCTTGTTATTATTATTATTATTATTGTACTTGGGCCTCAGCCCAAGTACATTTGTTTTCATTCCGTGGGAAAAAACTCTGTAAGGTATAACCATTCCTGGCTGAGACCAGGGAGGGCAAAATGTCTTGGCTTCATCTTTCTTGGCATAATAAATGGCGTAATGATGTTAACTGAATGGAAGTGCTGCTCTCAGCCAGTCTTGAATAAGTGAGATGTGAATATAAATGCTTCTCTATCTGAGTTTTTGCCACAAAATCTTCTGAATATAATCAAAATGTGCATCGAAATGCAACAATTAATGCACCCTCCGTTTCCTAGGCGATGGCACGACCCTTGCTACACCCACTGGACGAGCCAAAGTGGGAGGGGTAATTTCAGTTTGGTCGAACAAGAGGGCTCGAGACCAGAATTTAACATTTAAACTTGAAACATGTTTAATCGCTGACAAGATGTGGATTAGTGTTAATCGAAATAAAATTGTGAAAAGGAAAGGTTTTATATCCCAGACACAATGAAAAACATTACGACTGGAAACTGTACCCCAGTTGAGAATAGTAATGCCCACAGCGATGGAGAACACTTATCCTTGAGCTGAGAAAACCAGACCATCACTTCGAAATAGAGCTGCAGATTCGAGAAGCTCGTTAAAAATAGCTAGGTACACCCCATAAGGGGTGGTTTCGAGTCTTGAGGGCAAATTTCGCCTCCTTCATTTAGAAATCGTACGTTTGTTTTTCCAGGGGAACACATCATTTGACACAAATTTGCATGAAAAGGGGTCGCCAGTAAGCACGTGGTCAAATCTGGCATAAGAAACAATATGAAATGTTGGGTAAAGCCAGTCCAAAATAAACTGATTTGAACTTTGTGTTTGTAATTTATACCACTGCAGTAACATTACCTTTTTTTGACAACATCACACAATGTAATACGTTTTGAAACTGAATACTCCGACGTATTCTGTGTCTCCTTTGCTAAAAAATACGGTATGCCGATTACCATGTAAGGAGATGATGACGTCAAGACAGATTTGTAGTGTGTTTGGTCCTGGATGGTGCACGAAGTTTTGTCGAGGTAGCTTGTGTATTTATTTCCTAAATGGGAGAGATTAGGGTCGATCTAAACGAAGGCCGAAGAATGTTATGATCCTCTAAGCGAGCTGAACTCTAACGCGAATGGTTGGACCTCAATATATATATTTGTCCACAACTCAGTAACCACAAGTGCTACACCCTTCATATTTGGTATGATGGGACACTTTATGACACCACATATTGTACCTCATTAATTATTCACATATCTAATTCTGAGCAAGCCAATAGAGCTGGATGTCCGATTTTTGGTATATAGGGATAACTATAGGGTAGAAATCTAAATATGCCCATCTAAATATTAGACATCTATCATTGAGAACAAAAAAAATTTGCTGTAATTTGAATATTTAAGGAGTTTAAGCAATTTCCACTATAAATAAAGAACCCCTGCCTCAAACTCCACAAAAGTTGCTAGACATATTTTGCCGTTGTCATGCCATTGCTTCGTTTAATAACCAGTTAATCAAATGCCTAATTGACAGGAGGAAATTCAAGACCATATTTGAATAGTAGTATATATTGTTCTCAAAATTACTCTATCACGGCCCAAGTACTCATTGCCTTCAGCAATACTGCCTTGTTATTATTATTATTATTATTATTATTATTATTATTATTATTATTATTATTATTATTATAAGAAAATCATTTCAAATGCACACGCTGTGCACATGCCTCTGGTCCACGTACAAAGGGGTTTTCTTAAAGGAAGAACACAAGATACTTGCTCAAAGTTTGAAGTAAAGAAACTTTAAACATCAAAGCAACACTGCATGAAACCTAATAATTCAGATGAATTCACATTAATGAGTTGCCTGTATTATAGTATAATACACGTGAATTCACATGAATCCACATGAATACAGGCTTGCTGAATACAAAAATGAATTCTTGACTGTATTCATCTGTATATGCACTCTTCAGCTAAAATACAGGCAATAATCCATGTTAATACAGTAAGTATTATAGGGTTTTTATGCAGTGCAAAATATTACTTTATACAAGTCATCAGTGTGAATACTAATTAAAGTTACAGACATCCTGTGCAGGTTATTTTGACAAGCTGAATTGAGTATTCTAATCAAGCTTTAAGGGTAAGGAAGAAAAACCATAGGGGAAGCGAAACAAGTAAATAATACTACTAACAATGTCAAAATGAATTGAAAATATGCAGACAACAGAAAAAGTATGGGTTTAAATTAAAAGACGTTAATGGACATTTTATATGTTTGCACTGGCCAGGTTTAGGTTAGCGTTCACTACAGATCACACAAACCACGACGAGTTCAACCCCATGGCGCTACATTGACTCGAGACAGATTTTGCAGAAATTTGCTTATTTTATTCTAACATTGCAGAGCCCACAGACTTGGGGTGGCTCAAGATGACAATACCGTGCCATACCTTCCCCTTTTACGTTACTTATACTGTAAACTGAACACTTACATAAAGCTCCTTTATATCTTTACGTGTATCTTTGTAGAAATCTGCCAACAAACATGTATAGAAACGAAGTTTTAAAATTGTCATAGAGGGAGCGCAGTGTAATAATAACTTGTGACCAAGGGGACTCGATCCTAAACGCATTCATATGATGATGTGGCGTTTTACAACACTGCCGTTTCTCATATTTTAGTTAAATGACTGATTTTCTTTCTTTCGGACAGGTTGCTTTGTAATTTTATTCAATCACTTAATCGCTTGATACATTCACAGTATATTTGTTTCAATTGCCACTTCGTTGGAATAAATTTACATGTATCTTTTCCAAAAAAAAGGACTCGATCCTTGACAAGTGAGGTAAGAATCCGTACGTTATATCAATCCGTACGAAATGAAATCTCTGAACGAAATATATATATATATATATATATATATATATATATATATATATATATATATATATATATATATATATATATATATATATATATATATTTAATATTATATACATTTGTAATGTGACAGGTTCCATATGTGTTGTGTAGCATACAAATTTTAATATAAACTAGTCGACTAGTCAGAAAAATCACAAAACTACATCTGATTGTCTCTACATACACTCAAGATTTTGGGGCTACGTACTCGAACCCACGACCCCCGAATTTAGTTTGGTTGCTCTACCAACTGAGCTCACGGATCTGTTCACGATGGTTTGAGTTTACCTAAAACATGTAAACGTTTTATCTGCAGGATATTAGAGTTTGCGCTGAAGATATTAAAATTTATCTACAACATATTGACGCTTTATGCACAATTTAATATATTATTGTTTGCACTTAGTATATATTAAAGTTTACAAACGTTTACACACAACATATATTACTGTTTGCCCTGAATATATTAAAGTTTACCTACAACATATAAACGTTTTATACACAACATATTAACGTTTGCGCCTAATATATTGAAGTTTCGCTGAATATGGTAAAGTTTACCTACAACATATAAACGTTTTCTAGTGAACATATTAACGTTTGCGCTTATTATATTGCAATAGAAGATTAGAAGTTAGTGTCGGCGTCCCGCAGTTCTTCTAAAGTGTATATACACACGTCTATGGGGTGCTTAGGCGCACAGCGCAATTTTAGAAAACAGGCGACTGTGATTCAACTTGGCACTCCACTTCACACATTCTACAATAACAATTAAATACCGCTTGACTCATTCCCATGTAGGTTTATTGATGTAGCACGTAATTGAACTTAGTTAAGAAAGTTGAGAAGACAGAACGAATGATTTCTTGAACTAATATATACGTCGTTGAATTTAGGCAAACATTTCGTCCAATGGTCATAAATAACTCGTTGCCATGTGATGGTGGGTGAAGGGATAATGTGCCATTTGTAGGCGAATAAAAGTTCTTGATTCTCTATTTCCGGCTTCATTTGTCGGCACCCGAAAAAGTCCCTCTTAATCACACCGTGCTACTGTAAAAGCGACCCCTTGATCCAAACTCCACTAGCATGATTATTTAGCCCCTAACACCTGTCGGACACCCCTAACACATTCTACAACAGCTTTGATATACATACATGTAACTCATTTCCATGTAGGTTTATTGATCTAGTACGTAGTTCAACAGTTAAGTAAGTTGAGAAGACAGAACGCATGATTCCGTTCAACTGAAACGTAATTGAATTTAGGCAAACGCTTATCGAACGGTCACAAATAGCTCGTTGCCATGTGATGGGGATAAATGGAAAATATGGCTTTTGTCGGCTACCAAAAAAGTTATTGATACTCTCTTTCCAGCTTCATTTGTCGGCAACCAAAAAAGTTCCTCTTAATCACCAAGTGTCACTGTCATAAAAATTCCCGAACCCTTGTCCCAAACTCCATCGGCATGATTATACAGCCCCCTAACACCCGTCGGACACCCCTAAAATATGGTACAGTCCGCTGGGTACTTCTGTGACAGCATACATCATCAAGTTTCCTGAACGACAGCTGGAAACTATCTGTTGACTGTCTGAGAAGAAGCTTCAGCTGAAGTGACAACCGAAATAATCGTAAGTAATTCTCATTCCCGTCTGTGCAAACTCAGGACCTTGTCAAGTATGCTGCCAGGGAATACAGTGTCGTAAACATTTTTGCCGGGAATATTGAGCTTTTCCTATTACCATGATTACAGCAGCAACTTGTTCGTATTGTTGAGAACTTCTAAATTTCCGTTTGCGCTTACGCGCCCCATAGATGCATATATATACGCCTGATGTACTTCTCAGGAGTACATACACACGTCTACGCGGTGTGTAGGCGCAGAGCGGAAGTTTAGGAAACAGGCGGCCGTGAGTTGATACCCCACTTCATACATTCTACAACCGCTTTGATATACAGCTCTAAATACATGTAACTCATTTCCATGTAGGTTTATTGATCTAGTACGTCGTTCAACTAAGTTAAGTAAGTTGAGAAGACAGAACGCATGATTCCGTTCAACTGAAACCCAATTGAATTTAGGCAAACGCTTATCGAACGGTCATAAATAACTCGTTGCCAAGTGATGGGGATAAATGGAATATGTGGCGTTTGTCGGCTACCGAAAGAGTTATTGACACTCTATTTCCAGTTTTATTTGTCGGCAACCGAAAAAGTCCCTCTTAATCACACCATATCATTTTCATGAAAAAATAATTAATTGAACTTGGTTAAGAAAGTTGATATGGAAAGCATGACAAGTTCCTAATACGTTTCTTTTTTATCTATTCGAATTCAGTATAAGAAAGCAACATGCACTAATATTTCACAATATGTTTGATACAGTGACATACTTTAGAGAGAAAAATGACAAAAAATTTTGCGTTCTCATTGATGCAACTATTTACCTTTGTGTCACAGGTATATTCTGTAAAAAGTTACTTTTCTCATGACTAAAATAATAGTTAACAAAAGGCAACCCTTGTCATTATCAGCTGTGCTTTCATAGTTTCAAAGTTAAAAGAAAATATCCTAAACTTATAAAAATAGCTCTCTATGGCTTCTCAGGAGATGTAACTGGATGGCTGGAAAGTCTTTACATCCATCAAAGTTTATGATTCACTGTTTTTCTCATTTTGATATTAATGATTGACATCCATTTGTGTACAACAGTCCTGGGCACATAGTTATGCAAAGAAAGTGTGGAATACATTCACAGCTCATTCAAAATACTGAATCCAAACGTTGAAATTGACACTTTGAAGTTTCTATCTTACAACTGACATGACAATACTTTCATTAAAATACAGATTGACTGATTGTTTAAAATATACCCAAAAAATTATATAATGATATATATATATATATATATATATATATATATATATATATATATATATATATATATATATATATATATATATATATATATATATATATATTCAACCTTTTGTTTTACCTATGTCGCGCTGGGGTCACCCTGTTTTCGGAAGTTGGAATAACGGGGGTCAGCCACTTTTTGACGTCAGCAAAATATAATCCAACCCCCTCCCCCCCCCCGGCCGAAGAAACTGACCAGTCGCTTATAAACATGCACACAGTCGTCAGGTCATTGTTGATCATCACAGCAAGAGGGCAGCCACGTGCGACTCATACAGAGGATGGATAAGATGAGCAATTAAGGATGCTATCAGGTCACACACACCGGCATACAAACAGAATTAACAACATTTGACTGCCTACCTCTCTGTCACTATACAATTTGCTCCCTCCGAGGTTCGATTTGACTGTTAACAGTGATCATTTTTGCAGCATTTGATCACAACTGACAACTTACTTGGACGGTGTTGACTTCCTATATATTTTGCTTACAGTAAATGTCAAAATATAGTTGTACACTTGTATCTGAAACTAACAAGTATTTACGTTTACACATACTTCTCAAACAACTGGTAAATAATTGAAATTCTTCTGTATTTTTCACTGATGCCAAACATGGAAAGTTCAGTGAAGCTGTGTTGTTTGTTCATTCTCCGCAGTTTATTGGTTTACATGTATTCTTTACATTGCACATTTATGCCTGGTTTGTCTGTGTATTGCGTGACTGATTAAATTACCCTAATTTTTCAAGATATGGCCAACCAAATTATTCTATTGATCACAAAAATTGAAAACAGGTCATTGAAATGGACTACTGCCTAAAAATTGAAGGTTGTCATTCTTTGCAAACACAATTATTAAGTGGAACGCACCTCGGGGACAGACATTCGGACTCTCAGATTTTTACAATTCTCTTCTGATACACCACATGTGGGTGTTCATTTTAAAGCTCTTGGTGAAAGAAAACTTTTCACCGGCTTAGTTTTTCGAAATTCGAATTTTTTTATTTTTCTCCATAGACTTAACTCAGGGATGGCGGCCATTTTGAATTTCTAATATCGGTAAATCTTGGGTAATTTGTTTCTCTAGTACCAAAATTTGCACGGTGACCCCCTATTTTTATTCTTGATTCTGAAAGAGAATGATTGAAAGATTCCTTGAGGAAAGTTAGAGGAAAAGTTTAAGTCTTTCACTTTCTAGGTGCATACTACATTAATAGCACATTTTTCAGGCCAGTCGTTGAAACATCTCTTGAGGGTTTAGATAACCCATTGTTAGGCCAGGTGAATTAGTATTGTAGATATTGTGAGTTCAAGCCCAATAAAAAGGAATGCATCTAGTAAGACTGTGTCAAATTTTATGACACTTTTGATACTGTAATGTTGATCATACAGAGAAGTACTGACACTGAACGGTATTGAGCAGTATCAAATTATTGCTACAATGAATCATCGTCACAGAAACCGCTTGTGCCATGGGTCTTAAACGTTTCAAGATTTTTTGTCAAACTGCCTGTATAAGTGTCAACCTAGTGTGAGATATGGATGGCGAAGACACTATAGACACAGATTGCAGTCTACTATATATGCTTGCTATCGATGAATGTCTGTGTATATAGGGGGTCTAGAATGAGCCATTCTAGGCATATAAGGGTATATCAACCAATTTATAGATCGAAGCAGCCACCTTGAGGCAAAAGATTTAGGTTTTCAAGATTCTTCTTACTTAACCCTTCTATTGTGCAAAACTGGCATCTTAATGACTAAGAATTTCAACACAACCTTTATTACATTCTCCCATTGACAACACATAGGGTTGAGGTCTAGGTCAGTGTCAAACATTCATGTCATCGTATGTACATTTTCATATTTTGAGGACTTTGACAAAATACAAACTATTTAGAATAGTGCTAGTGTCATTATAATCACAACCGGAAGCGTCAGGTCAAACAACCTTTGAATAACAATATGGGACATGATGTGTTATTCGTAGTTTCCTCAGTCATAGCCTACAATGTATGGTGAATCAATATTTTAGTGAAATTCCAAAATTAAATTTCTGGTACACACATGCACTTGTAACCACCTTAGTCTCATCAAGTACATTAATATCAATAATAGAGTAAAAATAAATACACTGATTTTGCGAGTTTTGTATTGTCAAAAATTATTCACAGTTTTTTCATAGACTATAACGTATAGTGGATCAATATTTTAGTGAAATTCCAAAATTAAATTTCTTGTACACACATGCACTTGTAACCACCTTAGTCTCATCAAGTACATTAATATCAATAATCAAGTAAAAATAAATACACAGATTTTGCGAGTTTTGTATTGTCAAAAATTATTCATAGTTTTTTCATAGACTATAACGTATAGTGGATCAATATTTTAGTGAAATTCCAAAATTAAATTTCTTGTACACACATGCACTTGTAACCACCTTAGTCTCATCAAGTACATTAATATCAATAATCAAGTAAAAATAAATACACAGATTTTGCGAGTTTTGTATTGTCAAAAATTATTCATAGTTTTTTCATAGACTATAATGTATAGTGGATCAATATTTTAGTGAAATTCCAAAATTAAATTTCTTGCACATACATGGACTTGTAACCATCCTAGTCTGATAACGTATATTGATATCAATAATCTAGTGTCCATAAATACACAGACTTACCGAGTTGTGTACTGTAAAAACTCATTCATAGTTTGCCCATAGACTACAATGTATATTAAATCAACATACATTTTCGGCGAAATTACAAAATGAAATTTCTTGTACATATATGCACATGTAACCACCCTCTTCTAATCAAGTACCATTATGTCAATTATTCAGGGTCCATATAATCATAATTATTGCAAATTTTAAATCGGGGAAATATTATTCAAGGTTTTATCATAGACTCCCATGTATAGTGGATCAACATTTTCAGCGAATTTCAAAATCAAATTTCTTGTACACACATGCACTTGTAAATACCCTCTGCTAATCAATTACATTTATATCAAACATCAGATGAACAGATATGACTAGTTTTATGTTTGAAAATACGCGTTCATAGTTTTCTTGTAGACTACCATGTATAGTGAATCCACATTTAATTGATGAAATCCAAAAATCTAATTTTTTTGTACACACATGCACTTTTTACCTGCCATTTCAAGCAAAGTACATTTACATGAATTACCGCACACACATAAATGTAGAGATATGGCTTGTTTTTATGGGACAAATATTAATAGTTTTCCCAATAGATTCCAATGTGTTATGATTTGATATTTTTGGACGAAGCACTATATCGGCCATATTTTACCTTCTTTTGGAGGAGGGGACTTTAAAATTATAGTAAGTCAGAAGGGGGACTTGAACATATTGCGAGCTTGTTAGGGGGATATTCGAAAAAATCGGAACTTTTTTGGGAATCTCCTGCCCCCCCCCCTCCAGAGGTGTTTGCGAATGCAGCCTTATCTGTAGAATAATTTATGAATGATGGTGGAGAATGTTTTGTCAATTCATTGTATTTTTTCCAAATAATCTGTTTCTTGGCATGAGTAAATCACATAGATAGTTTTTATCCACAATAATACTATCCTGGCATTACTTAAATAATTGGTCTTACTGATGTGTCCGAACAGTTTTGCAAAATATCTTTACTTTCATTCTTGACAAATGCATAGCCAACAGCTCGCCCTCTTGCCTGTCCATCTTCGATGAGTGTAGTGTAGAGTGGGTATAGCCTTTAATGTTGACTCTGTTAAGTTGGTCACATTTTATTTCGGGGCCCTATCATGTCACATTGCACCTGAAGGAATAAAAGAAGGCTTCCCAATAGAATTGTATATCATCCTAGTCATTCATTGGAATTCTGTGGTTTTCCTCACAATGGTGACAAAGATTTTCCTTCCTCTGATTATACTTGCAGTTGTCATGGCGACTCCACAAGGATATCAGAATATCTTGAGGCTTTCAAGGTCCAACTCCAAGTTTGCATTACATCTGTATCAGACCCTCAGCCACAAAGGAGCAAGTGAAAATATCTTCTTTTCGCCTATCAGCATCTCAACAGCATTGGCAATGACATACCTTGGAGCGCGTGGCAACACATCTACTCAGATGGGCCAGGTACTTGGATTCAATGAACTTGAGTTTTCACAACTGCATTCAACTTTCAGCGAGTTCAACGCCATGCTGTACAACCCAGACAGGCCGTACAAGATCAAATCAGCTAACCGACTCTTTGGACAAGAGAGCTGTACTTTCCTACCAGAGTTCCTAGAAGCAAGTGCCAAACACTATGGTGCTCAGCTGAAGGCAGTTGACTTTAAAACAAAGACAGAGGAAGCCAGACTCATGATTAATGCATGGGTGGAAGAGCAGACAGAAGGAAAAATCAAGGACTTGCTGGCAGCAGAGACGCTAGATCCACAGTCCAAACTAGTTTTAGTAAATGCTATCTATTTCAAAGGTGACTGGGCATCCGAATTCAGGGTTGAAGCTACCGAAAGTGGTGATTTTTTCATCAACAAATACTACAAGGTTACAGTGCCTATGATGAGGAAGACAGCCGACTTTAAGTTTGGTTTTGATGCCGATCTTGACTGTCAGCTGTTAGAGTTACCGTATGTAGGGGGTCATCTGAGTATGGTGTTGATTTTGCCGACAAAAGTGGATGGGCTACCTAAACTGGAAAGTAAACTTACAATAGATAACCTGAACTTTTGGCCACAAACTATGAAATATAGGGACGTCACAGTAACAATGCCAAAGTTCAAACTTCAACAAACTTTCTCTTTGGCTGTGGAGCTGGTTTCAATGGGGATGTCAGATCTCTTCATTGAAGACGACGCCGATCTGTCGGGAGTAGCAAGCAACGAAGAGCTCTTCGTTTCCGATGTGATCCACAAGGCATTTATTGAAGTCAATGAAAAGGGCACTGAAGCAGCTGCTGCCACTGCTGTGCTTGCTCTTCGTGTTCAATGTCTTTCTGTGTCTTTGGACTTTACTGCGAATCACCCATTTCTGTTTCTCATACGTGACAACCACAGCAATTCAATCCTATTCATGGGTCGTTACAGCATCCCACCAAGTGACTGAAATTCGTGAGACGAACATTGTTCACAGCGAGGATACACATATTGTCAATCTTCATATGAAAATTTACAGTAAATATCCTTTTAGATTTGGTGTATTTAAGTCAATCAAAGAGTCATACAATCTTGCCTTAGACGTCTGTACGCACGAATATTGGAAAAAAAGCCGATTTTAGTCAAGATATGCTCGCTTTTGCTAAATTGGAGAATTTATTTTGCGTCAATATGTAGAGATTTTATTGTGGTTATTCACTTTGACGTAGACTTTGCCATTATACCTATATTCGTTATCTTTCGCCTCGTGACCAATAAGCCAAGAAATCATAAAAAACAAAACCATAAAATGATAATGACATTGACGTAGCAGTGTGAGAGTATCTGAACCCACATGATACCCAGAGGGCGATATAATGAGTTTATATTTACTTGCATGTAACTAATCACTGTATATAAGAGGGCGATATAATGAGTTTATATTTACTTGCATGTAACTAATCACTGTATATAAGAGGCATGTTTACGAAAACCGAGGAAAACGGGATAACATCTGGCAATATGTAACATCCATGTCAAAAAAATAAACGGTTTTATCTTTGAAGACTTTGAGCCACTACTCTGTTCCCGTATCCCGACGACCTCCCCCTTGCTATTCTTCGGAGGGAGACTTTGAGCAGTAATTGAGGAATTGTGTGACGACATTGCATTTTACAGCTTTTAAGCAAGAATGGCAATGTGAACGTATGCTGTGATCTGATGGCTGTGATCCATTCTAAAATATATATCTTTTCACTTTCTTTCTAAGTTTCTCACTCTCAAGAAACGTTGGTGGAGAATGCAACAAAGGCAGATGTGTAGTGAATGTAGAGATGCTGCACACCTCGCTCGTGGGGTGTAATCATAAGTCACCTATAGTAGTGTACACATAATTGAGTTCAAAACTTTGACAAAAAATGCTTGGTTTTCGATATATGTGAAAATAAAGAAGTAAAAAAATTAAATAGTTTATAAAACATTTTGTTCCTAACTTAAAACGTGATTTTTTAGATAGGAAAAGTGAGATATATACTCCAGATAAGCTAGTTTTACATTACAGCTTTAAATACACGCTTGGACCGGAAAAATATCTGTTGTTTCTATAACTATCAGTCCGTATGCAGATGCTCGCACTTTTTCGTTGCTCTAGCTCTTCATAATGAGAACATTGAAAGAAGAAAACTAGGATTGAAAGGGTAGTGACCGTGTACACTCTGCGAACTGAATTAATGAGGTAGAAGGTTAGTATTATTTTCTATTACTGAGCTCTTTCTTTGAACATTTGACAAAAATACATTTAGAAATGTCATTGTGACCGGCCATCTTTGATTGAATTACTTTCTCATCAAGGTATTCGATCGTTACAAGGGTTATCTGTGTACACGTTTCTTGTACTGAACATGATGAACACGAGACATGAGTGATTGTGACTTTTTCATTGTAAATTGTGAAGTGTCATTATTGTTGTACCATTTGACCAAGGCGAATTAGAACACCAATAAACCAATACATTGATACAAGTAATATCTGTGTCCAACTTTGTCCCGTTACAATCCGGCATTAGCTGAAGATAAATACCTGTAAATTTTATACTTTCGCAAAAACACAAACTTTATAATCAGTATCCCGATCATAATTTGTTATGATATGTGAAGATGGCATACTTCTCATAATTTACTCTTTAACAAACGAACACTTCTTAGCACGTCCTAAATTCATTAATTATACACTGACAAAAATGCTCGCACTTCAGAAATTGTTCTTGAAATCAATTTTAGGAATAATATATGTATTATTTTAAATTGTGAACACAGTGATATGCACATTTCATTCCTTGATATTGTTATTACCCGCAAATGAAATTTTCTTACAAATTATTTCTTATGAATTCTTCCCTTTCTTATTTTGGGCATGTCTCTGGTAATACACCATCATTTTCTATGGCACTGTTCTCTCAGAATTTCTATAGATGGCCCGATCGAGTTACAGATTTGCAACATGATTTCATCTCCCAAGTAGTTGCAATTGACCTTAAAACCGGATAGAAACTATGTATGTATGTATGTATGTATGTATGTATGTATGTATGTATGTATGTATGTATGTATGTATGTATGTATGTATGTATGTATGTATGTATATATATATATATATATTATATATATATATATATATATATATATATATATATATATATATATAACAGAGTTCGCGTTTACGCAAAAATCGTGCGTATTTACGCATTGAAATTGACTCTCTACGCATTTTTTTCATCGTTATGCGTTTTCTATACGCAAAGGATAACACCGAAAGCACTCCCCACGACTGAGCTTAGGCGACAACCAGACGAAATTTGTTGCAACACATTTCTGTCAATCACTCATTTTGTGTGGAAAGTTTCGGATTCTCCGGTCGTTGTCTGAAAAATCGGCATCGTAGTCCACACGTTATCACGTTAGGCACGTTATCATGTCAGCTGTGCCTATGAATTACGTTGCTAATTTTCAGGCGAGCGATAGTTTCTGAAAGTGAGTGATTGACAGAAATGTTGCGACAAATTATATAAATGCCAACCGTGCACGATCATCGCGTCTCGCTGTTCCCAAATTTTGATCAAGCACACTGCAGCATGGCGTCGAAGCAGACAAATCTGTTTTCTTTCAACTTTGCTCTACGAGTCCGTGAAAAGAATGATTCATCGGTAGAGCTCGTCGGAATCCCGATAAATTTTGAACACTGCAGAAGTGTCTGGTCGTTCAGGCACCAAGTCGTTTCGGCCCAAGTCGTTTCGGCCTCTCAATTTCCGGCCCCAAGTCACTTCGGCACCGCAACCCAAGACATTTTGGCATCTGTGTTTCTATTTTTTTTTTGGCTATTGACAAAGGTTGAGACGACCCAAACTAGCCAAAATTAGCCAAACCACCATACACCACCATAAACGACCATATCATCAAGTAAACGACCTAAAATAAGCACAGGGATGAAATATGTCTCAGATTTCTGGAGAAACCGCCCCAAAAACGGCGAAAACCAGCCAGCATTTTCGATCATTGCAAATTCCTATACATGCCATCAACGAGTTAAGGGGTTCGGTTTGTTTCTTCAATAGAGGGCGCTGTGCAAGATTGTTACTGCTTTTACAACGTAAAGTGTAGCACAGGGAATTTCCCCGTTGTCGTGTTACCAAGGAATGAGATCAAAGTTTTTAGTTTATTACATTTTTACAGCTCATTCACATTTTTTTTGATACCAACATTAATTTATTTGAATAAATTCTACAAACCAAATATTAAGATAACATGTGCCGTGGCCCTGGTTCCATACATGTACATACACATACCTGCATATATGTGCATGCATGCATGCATGCACACAAACATATATATGCGTGCATGCAGGTTACCATGGAAAGTTGAAGATCTAGCAAATAACAGATTAAGTGGGTGGTCGCTTTAAAAAAACAGCGCCCTCACATGGCCATATTGATACAAGGGCATATTACAGGAAACATGCATGTCTACATTTATATGTGGAGACACACACACATACATACATACATACATACATACATACATACATACATACACATATACATGCATGCATGCATATACACACATACATACATACATACATACATACATACATACATACATACATACATACATACATACATACATACATACATACATACATACATACATACATACATACATAGGCAGGCTGACAGATAATGAATGTAGACTCGGACTCTAAGCACGTGGTATTATCAACATCACGCAGGACTTTCAACTGCATAAAGGTTTTAATTTCAAAAGTTTGAAGCTTTAATTTTTTTCACAAACAAGTCATCATCAATAATACAGCTGCATCCACCTGATAGAGGTGTTTGAATTATCATGGTGACTGAATAACACATGTAGTAGACTTGTGCTTCAAAATACATGAAACAATAAAAAAAATTCTTCATTCACTTGGCTGGATGTACTCAAAGTGGATCCATTTTTCAATTACACATATTACCCACAGCATGTTTTCGAAAATTCGTCAATTATGCCCCACTAGCACTGCACTGCACAAAGTTTGAAAAAGCGCCCTCCTTCGGTGAGCCCAGTTACGATGCTGAAGTTATTTTCGTTTTCAGTTGTGTCATCGAAATGAGCCCCACAACTTGGTAATTGATAGTACCAACAACATGGCTGCCCGCAATTCTGTCGACGGTTTCTCCAGAAGGTGGAGTTTTATTGTATCCCTGAATACCTAGAATGTTTGTTTTAGGTCGTTTACTTGATGATATGGGTCGTTTTTGGTGGTTTATGCTGGTTTGGCTAATTTGGCTAGTTTGGGTCGTCTCAACCTTTGTCAATAGCCATTTTTTTTTTCAAACTATTTAGCATGTTTAGTAATTGACTGATCCGTCATATTCGTAAGCGTGACCTTTGCGTTCTGACCAGTACTTCATGTGCATTTTGTGTGAATTTTGCCGTGCTGTTTCGTCACCGCTTTCAAACTTTTGCCATGTCGGCGGCTATTGATATCGATAAACTTGTGTCACAGATTTGAAAATGATGTGAAGTTTTTTCTTACGGTCTCTTCCCATGTTCTCACAAAGATTAAAGCATGTACGTGAATGTTAGTTGACACTATACTTTTTAGTACTTTGATTTGTAACATTACGCTCCAGTACTAGTTCCCACAGGTAGCCTTCAGCGGTGCCGAAACGTCTTGGGTTGCGGTGCCGAAACGACTTGGGGCCTGAAATTGGAAGGCCGAAACGTCTTGGGCCGAAACGACTTGGTGCCGAAACGTCCAGAAACCGTCTGGATAAGCTGCCATAACTCTAACTTTTGGGTTGCCCGATGTGTTTTGACGGTCGCATGTATACCCTGCGCTGTTACGTTTCAACATTGTTCAAGTTGTTCGTTAAACTGTTTTCATTAAAATAATGTTACATCGTACAATCCGAATATGTAGTGTAGGTTTATTCAACGGCACATTGTATTTTGCAGTCAGTGTTTTCATTCGAGTGCGGAAGTGAAATTAGATACGCACTCAAATCCAGCCATTACGCAATTTTAGCAGACTAATGCGTATGCCGTACGCGAGGAGAAAAAAGTCACCGCGAACACTGTTATATATAAATATATATAAGCTTATATATAAGCTTATATAAATAATATATATATATATATATATATATATATATATATATATATATATATATATATATATGTGTGTGTGTGTGGTGTGTAAACTACAGTTCTATAGACGTCGACAGATCCCGGTGTTGTTCGTAGCATTGTTTGGTTATTGCGGATGAATGTATTTGCACACGCTGATCTGGTTGTAAATTTTTTGTTTATTGCGTTGGTAATGTTGACACAACGTTTCGTCCTAAAACGGAACTTCATCAGGTGAAAAGGTGTGTACAGAAGAAAATACAGATAAAAAATAACAGAGCTAACCAGTGTTCATCTTTATCAAATGTTGAACGTATTGGTTTTCGATTGTTTGAGTTCAACGGAGATAGTAGACACGGCATCCGGTGGACATTATTCTTCCAGTGTTGCGATGATGTCTAGTTGGGCAGCTAGACGGCTGCATTCCTTGATCAACATATTTTGTGGTCTTATTGCGGTCCATGCCATTTCTCGTAGGAAGATGCAAAGTTCTTGGTAAGTTTGGTTTCAGCTTGATCCGTAGTCCCTTCGGAACCACACTTTTATGTTTGTAGAGGCGTAAAGTTCCCCTATGGGATCGAAAGGATATAAGTCGTTCTGCATATATATATATATAGGCCTATATATATATATATATATATATATATATATATATATAATATATATATATATATATATATATATATATATATATATATATATATAAACAAACAGAGCTTCCGTTAGGATTTTCAAACCTGCGTAAGGCTGTACGCAAATGTTTTTTATTTGCGCAAAATGTATCAAATGCGTACACCTACATGTAAGTACCTATAAAATAGCTTTATACGCGATATCGAAAACTAGCTCAAAGTCAATGAATAAAGTGTTCAATAAACATCAGCAGTGACATTGTTTTTTATTTTGGACAAGCTTTACAGTCTTTACTACTCTTCTGTACAGTTCTATTATCTGACGATGGTATTCATTTCTTACTAATTATTTAGACTACTACTTCCGACGATGTCTTCGCTGCCTGAACATCATCGCTACTCTGAAGTCAAATTCGCGCAGTTTGGGCCTTCCATGGTTATCACCATCAGATCATTTATGACATCTTCATTCAGACAACTACGTTTCGATGTTTTAATCCTGGTTTGGGTACTGAACCCACGTTCACATGGGACAGATGTGACCGGAATCACGGCGGCAATGATGGCCAAATTTGCAATATTTGGAAAGAGTTCACGGTCAGCTTTTAAGCTTAATCGTTGTAAAAAAATATGCAGACCGGCCATTAAACTATTATTTCTAAGTCTGCTTAGCGTAAATTGTTGATATTCGACGAGGAGATCTTCAGGTTTACAAGTATGCATTGGCGCAACGGGGAAAAAAACATTTTTTTGAAATAACGACGAACTATTGAACATGTTACACACAGGTGTCCGGAGTTGCCGTGCATTCTCTCTATGCATGTACACCGGCAACTCCGGACACCTGTGATGTTACATGTCTATTGAAGGAAACAATCGACGCGACCTACGAGTACCGTTCGTTTATAGTGGAACGATATCTGATCAAAGTTATACTCTGAGGGCGCTCGACTATAGCCTTTGACCTCTGTAACAGCCGAGAGTGATGCGTGACGACGACGCTCTCAGAGATTGTAATCGCTAATGAGCTCCTAGTCCTAGTGACTTTGACAGCTGACTATCTTACACGGCAGCTGGAAACTATCTGGTGAAATTCTATCTGAGAAGAAGCTATAGCTGAAGTGACAACCGAAATAATCGTAAGTTATTCTCTTTCCCGCCTGTGCAAACTAACTCGCCTCATTTTTCAAGCGAACGTACGCGTATTGCGGTATTGCTCCGATCAAGGAAGTGCAAACAGTCCACAGGTGCCGCCCTAACCTCCATGACATAATAAAACTGCTTCCTTGTATAGAATTTTTGTTTATTCAACGTCGCTTGTGAACGCCCCTCATTTTAGTTTTACCTCGTCAGAGGCGCGCCCGCCTTGTAAATAAGCAAAAGCGACCGTGGCTCAGCAGTTTCGCCGAGTGGAACGCCCTACAACCGGAACAAGGGAACGTAGGAAATGGTATTGATACGACTACGAGAGACCAGGGAGAGACATATGTACTATGAACTGTATGAACCCCTAGGAGGCGAGCACAATTGTAGAATAAAGCTGCGAAGCTTAGTATCGTTTGGGCATGTATTGAAACTTGGGAGCAGTCCTAAGCGGGCAGTACTGCATGGTGACGGATGCGGTATTTTGCGCTATTAATGCAAGATAAGGGGCAGATTAGTATTAATTTATGCAAATTATATTGAAGAGCATTGTTTTGGTATTGAAATTTTATGCTAATGATTCTTTATCAATGTGGAATATTCATCTGCCTAAATTGTGCATTATATAATTTTTGCGGGCTGCAGGTTGTGGGCTGCGAGTTGCAGTAAATTTTCTCTTGTTTGACTGTCACACATCCATGAAATTCAGTTTTCTCGCATATCATTTCCGAAACACTTTTTTTTTGCGCTCATTTTAAAAGCTTTATGTTAATAGCGGGATTCCATTCTAATTTGTTATTGTCTGCCATGTCTTCATTTTAGTAGACTATAGGCTTATAAGCCTACTGTTTGGGATTTTGACAACTTTTGCAACAAAAAAGTTACAAAATCATACTGAACAAAGGGGACACCGGGATGTAAGTTCAGCTATGGATAACAGCTAGGCCAAGCGCTGTGTGCGAGTTTCTAGAATATTAAGGAAAGCAACTCCACACATTGTTCATATCTTGGCTGTTTGTGTTTAATTTATGGCAGGGTATGCTTTGTGTTTCACTGTCTTGTGTATAGCCCTACAAGTGGTGAGAGTGTCCGGCTTTGGCTACACTACCTCCCAAGTGGTGCAGTCGAAGCTAGGCACTCTTGTCATACTCCGCCTGAGGTGGGGCTATCTTGTGTATAGCCTCTGATCATGCACAGTGAGACAGCTGTAATCTGTGTGTCACTGCAGTCTGTACTCCGGAGTTGAGAGACTACGTACTACACTATGATCCTTTTATGCTATTTTTCCAAAGTTCGCCAGACTTTCGTCATTGGTCCACGTAGCTGATACGCCACTCCGTGTGTAAAATCATGAGCAACAAAACGCAGCAACTGTACAGTATCAAAAACGTAAAGATTTAAGATGTTGCCGCTGGTGGCAAACAGAGTTCTGATTATGAGTAAAATGGCATTATTTTCATTCCAACCACTCGCGGGAAATACATTTTCGTTGCTATTTACTTTTCATCCATGATTTTATGTTCCAATTAAGTGTTTGCTAATTCAGGATTTGGTATTAGCCAATTAGATTTTATCATTTTCTCCTGGTAACGGACATTCTACATGGTAAGCTGTGATTTCTTGGCAGCATCTCGATTCTCGTTTGATTTACAAGGCTAACTAAACACACATCGAGAATGGGATTTCTTAGTGTTAAACAATTGTTTTAATTATGCAATATTGCCCATAATTTATAAATATTGAAGCCTGCAGCCTGCAACCCGTTTAATCTGCAGCCTGCAACCCTCAAAATACCCACTTTGCATGGTGAACCATTGATTAGAATATTCTGCCCCAAGTTGTTTAACTTTGGTTGTTCATTGTAGTCCCTTGATATTTTATTTATTTGTTCAGTACACAACAGGCACTATCAGAGGGTGCAGTAGGATACAAAACTACAATAAACTCACATAACGTACATTTGATGAAAACGTATACCATCGAACTATGGAATCATTCCATAGTTCAATGATATTTGGCTGTATGTAATATAAAAGTTCATTTTGCGTGCAAATACGCATTTTAAAAGAACAATAAATTACACCCCCAGGATAGCAAACAGTTGCCATACAAACAAATTTCATGTTGCACATTTATTTCAGGGCCAAATCATGTTGCACCTGAAGGAAGAAAAGAAGGCATCCTGAAAGAACTGTGTATCATCCTAGTTATTAATTGGAATTCTGTGGATTGCCTCACAATGGTGACAAAGTTTTTCCTTCTTCTGATTGTACTTGCAGTTGTCATGGCGACTCCACAAGGATATCAGAATATCTTAAAGCTTTCAAGGTCCAATTCAAAGTTTGCCATACATCTGTATCAGGCCCTGAGCCACAAAGGAGCCAGTGAAAATTTCTTCTTTTCGCCTATCAGCATCTCAACAGCATTGGCAATGACATACATCGGAGCTCGTGGCAACACATCTACTCAGATGGGCCAGGTACTGGGATTCAATGAACTTGAGTTTTCACAACTGCATTCAACTTTCAACGAGTTCAACAGCATGCTGTACAACCCAGACAGGCCATACAAGATCAAATCAGCCAACCGACTCTTTGGACAAGAGAGCTATACTTTCCTACCAGAGTTCCTAGAGGCAAGTGCCCAACACTATGGTGCTCAGCTGAAGGCAGTGGATTTTGCAACAAAGACAGAGGAAGCTAGACTCATGATTAATGCATGGGTGGAAGAGCAGACAGAGGGAAAAATCAAGGACTTGCTGGCAGCAGGGACGCTAGACCCACTGTCCACACTAGTTTTAGTAAATGCTATCTATTTCAAAGGTGACTGGGCCTCCAAATTCAGGGTTGAAGCCACCAAAAATGGTGATTTTTTCATCAGCAAAGACAACAAAGTTACAGTGCCTATGATGATGCAGAAAGCAAAGTTTAATTTTGGTTTTGATTCTGATCTTGACTGTCAACTGTTAGAGTTACCATATGTAGGGGGTCATCTGAGTATGGTGTTGATTTTGCCGACAAAAGTGGATGGGCTGCCAAAACTGGAAAGTAGACTAAACACCGATCTCCTGGATTCTTGGCCTAAAGTCATGGGAAACACCACTGTTGTGGTCACCATTCCTAAGTTTAAACTGGAACAAACCTTCTCTTTGAATGATCAGTTGACCGCCTTGGGAATGTCTGACCTCTTCAGTGCAGGCAGAGCTGATTTGTCAGGCGTTGCCGGCAACAATGAACTGTATGTGTCAAAGGTCATTCACAAGGCATTTGTCGAAGTCAATGAAGAAGGCACTGAAGCAGCTGCCGCTACTGCTGTTGTGATGCGCAAGCGTTCCATTGAAATGCCTGCTAGATTCACTGCAGATCATCCATTTCTTTTCATAATTCGTGACAACCGCAGCAATGCTATCTTGTTCATGGGCAGATACAGCCGTCGACCTGACGAAGGCAATGTAAAAGATGAACTTTAACCCTTTGAGTTGTGCAATTTTTCCCACCAAAATTTTAGTGCAACATTTTACCAAATTTAATTGATTTTTCGAAAATTTTGGCCCACATTGACATCATTTTTCATGGGCTACAATTATTGATAAAACGATTCGGGAAAGATAAAAAAAAAAGGTCTGAATCTGAAAAACATTGGCTGGGTTGTATTTTGTAAAGGAAACAAAAATTAAATTTGGGATTCAAAAGGTGTATCAAGGTAATTCTTACTGCATCCTTATTACAGAGTAGGAAATGACTGCCTACACACACAGTTTGTGTGCACCTGCCTAGGACATGTAATTCTTACAGTTACCTGTCAAATGAACAGGAGGAAATAATTTCCAGTTTTTTCTGTTGAGATCAGGGACAAGGTAAACCAGGTTTACAATATGGGAGACATAATTACCAGGCAGATATTATATTCCTTAGAGAGCAACTTTTCAAGTTACCTGCAGAGATATCTTGTCATTTTCCACAAATTTGCTACACTGTGTCAATTTCAGGGCTTGAAAGTAATTGTAGTTCCTGGCCCAAGGACAACCAAACCTTGCCTTTGGGACAACCAGTTTTGGAAGTGGTTGTCCTATGAGACTACCACTAATTCACCTGTGTCATGGAATGAAACCAGAGATTACAGCTTTAGGTAGAATGCACCTTGGGGACAGATATTCAGACTCTAAAACTTTTACAATTCTGTTCTGATATGCCACTCCTGGGGCTCATTTTAAAGCTCTGGGTGAAACAAAAATTTTGAGGATCTTTGCGTTTTGAAAATCAAAACTTTTCTTTTTCTCAATAGAGTTAACACAGGATGTGGCAGCCATTTTGAATTTTCAAATATGGGTAAATCTGGGCAAATTAATTTCTCTAGTACCAAAAATTTGCACAGTGTCCTCCGATTTCTAATCTTGATGTTAAAAGAGTATGGTTTAATACTCCTTGAGGAAAGTGGGGGCAAAAGTGCAAACCCTTCACTCTCGAGGTGCATACTACCTTAATGGGTTGGCTCAGTCATTGAGTGTGTCCAAACCTGGTAAAATGTAAAATAATAATTATCAATCGATCATCAGCTATGAGCTTTGATATGAAATCTTGTTGGCTATGTAGGATAATTAAGAAGAGGATACAGAGTGTAGTGTACCATTTTGTCTAGTTTTCATTCATTTCACTCTGTTTGATTCACCGGTATTTTAATAGAGGACATTGAGTATTTTGTGGTACAGTTTACACAACATTTGATCTTGATATCACTGTATGCCAGAAAAGAATCCAGTAATAACAGGCACGTTATGTCCCATGGAGAGACTTGCCGTAAGTCTGTGGGCTTAATTATGTTGTAATAAAATTAACACTTTTCAGCAAAATTTGTCTCGATTTAATTTTACGTGTTGTGATTGCGTAGTAGGACTGTGATCACTTTACAATGCAATCCAATGTGATCACTGGGCAACGACTTTTTTGCTGTGTTTAGAACCATTACTGCAATATGCATAAACAGAGTTCATTGAAGTGTCGTACAAGGACAATGGAGTATGCTGTATTGTACAACATCAGAGAGTGTCACAGTGGCAGCCATTCTGTGATCATTTGTTTGTATCTGAGCAGATCAATTTCAATCAATGTAGAAGGACAAACAAATTAAACTATGAGGTACATGTACATATGAGTGTCAATGTGTTTTGGCAAAATGATCTAGGTACTACAACAGACATGCATGTCATGGTGCTGCCTCATACAAGTTGTATGGTCTCCAGGTCACTACTGCACAATGCATTTATACATCTAAAATGTAACATAGCCTGTACTAAGATGCAATTAAATTTCAACTTCATCCGGTGTTCAGTATAGAAAATTTTATATCTAAAATGGCAGAGCCCCAGAGGTGACAAAATTTACTGAAAATAGAAAATTACAGCTATTGCAATAGAAGGGAAAATCACATTATTTGTCCCTGAGTACCCACTAAAATATTCTCGAAACTATTAAATAATCATTTCGTAATTATGATTTAATGTATTTATATGATAACAGATGTAGGGACTTGCAAACCAAATTCAAATCATTGCAATGAACAATTTCTGATAATTTTTTTTCTCAAAAGTTGAGGAAAAAATATACAAAATATCAAGAAAATTCATTGAAATTCATTGAAAAATTTAGTTATGTAACCAGTGGTCTCTGAGTGGCTAAGCTTTTTACCATTTTCATTTCATTTTTCGACCTCACTTGTGTATTTTGGGGACTTTAATTTTTCTTTTGAATAACAGCAATTTTTGCCCAATTCAATTCCACCCAAATATCAAAGCGATACACACAGTGGTTTTGGAGTAGACACAGTGGACAGACAGCAAGAGACACTCACTCTCATACATACGTACATACCACACACACACATACATACATACATACGTACATACATACATACATACATACATACATACATACATACATACACACATACACACATACACACACACATACATACATACATACATACATACATACATACATACATACATACACTCATACACACATACACACATACATACATACATACATACATGCATGCATACATACATACATACATACATACACATACATACATACATACATACATACATACATACATAAGTTGTAGTGCAGTCTATTATCATGCTGCTACATTCTCTGAGTGACAAAAGTCATCTTACTTATCAATAGATCATGACCATGACAAGATTAAAGAGTTAACGATTGACGTATTTCAAAAGTACCGAACGGGAATCTCATAGATATTTACAGGGAAATTGACACTGTTAAAGGACTAACACCTTTTTTCCTCAAGAGGATCATTACGGTCTCAGTGAATAACTTCCATAAGAAGGAAAACTTCATGAAAATAGAAAGCACCCCAGTTACACTTAGCAACAGTAAGTTTCTTATTAGACTTAAGAAAATTGTTTGTGTAAAATATACCGATAAGATTCCTGCAAGACGTAAAAGTTCTTATTTCTTAAATGTTTCTTATAAGAATCTGATCGGCTTTGATCGGGAGCCGGTACCTGTAAATTTTGATTAATTTTTGCACTTCTATAAACTTATCTTTAATTTCTTTTCTACTCCCCAAGCATGTTGAAACACCTGTCGTTTTGCTTGTCGATTATACGTGACATGTGTAAAATGCACTGAATGTAAATCACGTTTACGGCGTCTCAATATTAGACCCGCCGCAGATGGTGGCAATAATGTAATCCGTACACATTCCGTGACTTTCAAAGTACTGCAAAGCGCAAAGAAAACTCAACCCTGTTGAACCCGTCGAATGATATTCTAAAGAATGGAACGGAACGGAACTCGAGCCTTATGTATAACTAACTGGTTTTATTTATAATCTTACTATATCTTGTTCATATAATTTGCTCGAACTTATAATTCCTTATTCGGCTGTGGTCATTGATTGGTACAGTAAGGTGCATAGGGCTGGTAACGAACCGCACAATTTACAAAATTTGTATCCGTGAAAAAAAAAAATTGAAATGTCCATTTTTACGATTTTACTGTTACAGACGAGCAACTAGTCATGCATTGCTGTCGATGAAAATCACTTTCGTTTGCGAACTCAATGTTAAACGGAAGACCCAAGGTAGAGTCTGAGTCTGTAGCACCAATTTTCAATCAACATGATCACATAAAGATAAGGTCACACACCAAACATAAGCTTCAAACATTTCCTATTATAAGCTACAATAGCTCTATTGCTGAAGAGTACGGAAATTTTGGAGTTTTTTTTTTAAAGAGTGTATATTTGTTTTCCTTAAAATGCGTCACATAGTTTTTAATTAAAAGTATAAGTAAACCTTTTTTTGGTGGTCGAGATTTAAGGAAAACCAGAGGAAACCATTTTCTAACATTTTGAAATTGGCTTTTATTATTATAGCATTATGATCCTCCAAAAGGAAGTGTACAAAACGGAGACCCAAGATGGAAGATGGAAGACCTTGCAAGGATCTAAAGATGTCTTCATTACACGGGCGAAGATCTGTTCATCGTCTCACAAATATTATACTGACAATAAATATCTGCCAATAAGTTCGATTCGATTGATTAATTGATTGGCTTACACTAAAGGACAGGTGTTTGTTTGCTCTTTGGCCATTTGCAAACATTTACAAAGAGTTAATCTTTTAATTTTTGGCTCGCTGATTCCCGACGGAGTTTCAGATGTCAAGGAATTACGGGGCAACGTTAACATCATGGGCTCAAAGGTCGTATGGGACCCATACGACCATTGTAAAAACTACCAAGGTACGATGGTAATTGATGAAAGTTGAAACATTCCTGTCATAATCTACATCGTATAATTAAAATGTTGCAGCTATGATGATGAAGTGCATCTAGATATCGTGCACGAAATACATTGTTTGTAAACAAGAAACTCGCACAGGCGCAGTTCCGACAACGGTTTCCCTTTAAGTTATAGCAAAAACTTAGTTTCGCAGATTACGTATCATAGTACTAATCTACAAAAAAACCCCAAAACGATTACTTCGGCCTACCACTCGCACAACCGCTAAGTTTGAGATACAAATTTAATTTTCCCTCCCTACTGAACATTAATTAACGACAACCTGATCACAATCAACCGATTTACGTTATTGCGGAATCTTTGTTTTGTAGTAATACGTATGCCACGTCTACAAAGCGAAAATTTGACCTACCGCTCTCACGATTACTGCTTTTGACATCTTTGTTTATTTGTTTATTTCTCTTTCAGATATTAATTGTCTGGTCTAAACTACTCCACATGACAAATTTACTTTGACGAACCCCTGTAGAGAACTAGTACTGGTCAGTTTCTTCAACTAGGACTGTGGATTTGTTAGGGTCAAACCCGGTTTAATGAAAGGGGATGGTCACCATGTTTTGGAAATCCACAGGTTTGAGGGATGGGGTGTCAGAGTAATTTCGATTAAAGATGCCGGCCCATCATACTCGTATGAACACATCGTACAAGCTAAAAATTGGGCTAAAAATTGAATCATTTTAGACCCAACCTTTGGGTATCAGGTAGAGATACCAGACTCGGAGATATCTGGACTTTCGCAAAATGAGCGGTCTGTTTTGCAGGATGTACTTACCATGGTGAAATCTACAATTTTTAAACAAAGTATGACAAAAACCCGATCCTTGAATGTTTTCTCTATGAGAACTTAGTTTTTTATGAGAAAAAGCGACGTGAACTAATATTTCACAGTACATTGATAGTCACAGAAGATTATATTTCAAAGGAAAGTGTCCAGACTTTTTTCATTCTCACTGAAGCATCTCACAGGGAAACCGTTTCTTCCTATGTCAAGGAAGTTTTTCAATTAAAAGATGCGTTATTCATGAGCAAAATGGTAACAAAGCGAAGTTTATAGCCGTTTTTTTAATTCTCGATGAGAAAAGAAAAAGTTAGAAAAGATATAGTAAGAGCCGAAATAGATCGGTTTCATTTAGTTGCAAAGTAGCGAAAAATTTGTTATAGCTCGATATGTCATCAGGTTCGTTGTTCAGGTTTGCTGTTGTTGTTATGTTTGCCTCAAGTCTCGAACTTATGAGCGCCCCCTAGCCAGGCGCCCCTTGACTTCCCAGGGCACTTTGCTGGTCAGACAAGATGGCTGCGCCCACAGTAGCACAACGTCTACCGTGTTTATCCCTCAATTTCCCGATCGTTTTGAGAGTATCGCGGGATTTCTGCCGTTCTTGTCGAGCTCTTAGAAAGCAGAAACCGGGAGGAAATTTAAAAAGGTTGTACTTTTTGTGATATGCACGCACTTTTTGATTTCATGATCGCATGACGTTTAGCTGATGAAGAAACTTCACTGAAGTTGAAGTTCTTCGGTATAAGCTCATGGCTGTGCTGGTGGTTTTCTATCTTTTACGTACTGGCGTTGACGACTTTTCGTCTTACCAAATATCGCCAGAAAACTACCAGCACAGCCATCGACCAACAGCTACACGTACTTGTGGTTTGGTAGGACCCCGGGGTAGGATCCCCTGTGTTTGTTGGCTTGTATCGTGGAGCCTCCACTGGAGGTAGGAAGGCTGTCCCTTCCAAGTCTTCTACCTCCATACTCGTATATGCACCCGTGTGCTATGTGCTACATGCATTTAAGGTTAATGTCATATAGGATCCTTTATGTTTGTTGGCTCACATGTACCCATGTATCGGGTGCACTGTTAAGTGAGCAAAAATTCACCACGAACTCCATTAGTCCATAGAGACCTCAAGCCAACAGGCGCGTTTTGAACAGTGACGATCAAGCAAACATCAGAAAAAGCCTGTGATAAAAAGCATAGCGTATCTAGCAAGATCTTGCTATTACCTCTATACATGGAGGTAATTTTCTTTCTACCTCCATGCTCTATATACGTAGAAACAGTGAAATATATGAGGGTGATCAGTACTCTGGTTTACAATAATTCGTCATGTCACTGCAGTGAGGTTGTAACTGCAGAATTTGATGGGTGCGCCAGAAAAAAGTAATTTTGTTAATACTGGAATCCACATTCCAAATGCAAAACGTTCCAATAAATAAATAATAATGGTTCTACACAAAGATTTTACTTTTTATGTATTAAAAGTCATTTCAGATCATTTTCAGAAGAAGAGTGATTTTCGACAAAATGTCAGTGATGACCTTCTTGCATGGACAAGATGAATTGTAGCCCTGGGTGTTCTTGGTCTTTCTCTCATGCCGACTTAGGGAGGGGGTAGACTGTGTTATCTTAGAGTTGGGAGCCAGAGCACATAAGCCCAAGTGCAGAGTGTAGTGGAGCCTCTAAGATGTAGCCTGAGCCATCAACATGCTTTTTCAAGTGTTCATCATAACATTGGTTATAGCCTATGAAGTTACACTTATCGTTTGTCCATTGTGTAATTTCCAAAAATGTAATCTTTGTTGGCAGACAAAATGCAAGTGCTGCACATAAATGAGAGAACAATAACGTCATTTGTGAACAGCCCAATTGTAACTCTTAATTGTTTGATCACTACAAGCTCCAACAAACAATGTTCAAAATGACATCCTTTTCAAAGACATGGTGAGTGAAGTATGGAGACAAAATCTATGATTTTAGCATATATCTTTATAGCAAGAATCAGAAATGTTTATTTTTCATGGGCATTTACAAAATATCAGGATTTTTATCATCCTACAGAAGCATTGTCTATAACATGTAGTGTTTTACTGAAGTGTGCACACACCGAACCACATACCATATGACAATAATAAAAAGCTAGTCATAACACTGTACTGCACATGGCAGAGCAAGACTCACTGTTGTTCCATGTGACAGTTCATGTACATTAAGATACGGAACAAATGAGCATTAGAAGATGGAAGTACCTGGGAGGAAAAACATGCAGCTTTTAACTTGAGGTAGAATGCACCTATGGAACAGATTTTCAAACTCTCAAACTTTTCCAATTCTTTTCTGATCAACCACTTGTGGGGGTTCATTTTAAAGCATTTGATGTAAGAAACATTTTTACCATCTTAGTTTTCGAAAATCAACAATTTTATTTTTCTTTATAGGTTAACATATGGATGGTGGCCGTTTGAATTAAAATATCAGTAAATCTCAGGCAATTTGTTTCACTTGTACCAAAATTTGCACCGTGACTTACTTTTGAATTTGAAAGTGAATGGTTGAAATAATCCTTTTGTAAAGTTTTAGCAAAAGTTTAAGTCTTTCGAGGCGCATACTACCTTAACCCTTTCACCCCCAGTTCCCTGTATACAGGTCCAACTTTACCATAGAAAACAATGGATTTGGGACAAACCATGGTGGTGAAAGGGTTAAAGTAATAATTGTTTCGAGACAGTGTTTGCACATTGTACTAAACACTGCTTACTATATTACATAGGAGTAAATCTTTGTGAGTCCCACCAAAATGTTTAATATCACGGTAAACAGAAAAGGGAATGACTTAAACTCCCTCTACAAAGTACAGTTGTGTTTCCATAGACTGTCATGTATGTTGTAAAGCTGTTTATTTATCTATTTATCTCATTGGTTTTGTCTTCCAGTACACCAGTAAGTCAGACATCAGCATGGCAGACAATGGTTGGCTTGGAAATTCACGCCCAGGTTGCGTCCCAATCCAAAATGTTTTCTGGCTCCCAAGTCCAGTTTTCATCCCCACCAAACTCCCTCGTGTCATTCTTTGATGCTGCTCTACCCGGCACATTGCCAGTAAGTAGAAGGTCATAATATTACATCACTTTATTCACTACATTGTATCTGTACACAATATATGGCAGGTACAGTCAACTAGGAAATTCAGTCAATTTTACAAAATCATCCCAAAACATTGTGAAGGCTGATATACTGAATTTTACATATTTTTGATCTTGACTTTAAAATTTGGAGGGGAAGTTGAGCTGTTCGTAACTGCCCTTCCACCAGCATATGTGGAAAATATGCCCTCCCACTGAAATATTTGATATTTGATTTGACTCGCGCCTGATTAGTCCATAATGCATTTGTTTATCTACTACTCACCAACAAATGTTTACCAATCAGCGTGGCATGCGCAAATATCAACATGTTAAAATCACTTTGTAAGTTCTCCTACACATAGCCTGTTGCAGATAATTTACAAATGTGTACTATGCCTTGTACCCATGATTATTTTAATACTCATCACCTTTCCAACAAAGACCACAGACATGCTCCACTTCCATACTACATGTGTGTCATTCTGAATCTCAAAATCAAACCAGAGTCATCTTGTGCCTTTGTGTGAATAAATCGGCCCACGAAAGGTTGCTTCTAGTAGCTTACCCTCATGTGCCTAATGTTGCATTCTCAATCACCCATTGCCAGACTACTGTAAAGATTCCAATGTCTCCTTTTAGCTTCCTGGTGCCTTGTGAAGTGCCTGAGGTTGCCAATGCCATCACCAGGGAGTGCATGTCCTTCTGTGTCTGCGTTTGTGTAGTGTGCATTTGCAGAGTGCTAGTTTGGCATTTCATTAAAAACAAAATTAAATGGGTCAATGTTACATATTACAACACCTCATCAAAAATTACTGTTGTGATTTGTCAATGAACAGTCACACACATGGTATGCGTCATTGTATGCACACCTTCTAGAGTGACATGAACGAACACGGCAATGTCATCTGCCACCTATACATGTTCTAGCAGAGGAATTTCTCAATTTTGTGGGAGAAAATTGTATGTGTGGTACAAAACACATCTTTACTTTCCATATTCTGGTAACAGCATACCTTCATTTCCCTGAGGAATTGAAGCCTCAAAAAACCAACAGTTTCCCTTGGCCCATGGCCACTGATGATGAAACAGACTCCTCTTGGGCAACTGTAAGGGCCTTTGGGAAACAAACACAGATTGTAACCTTCATGGCTTGTCAATATGTGCATAATGTGGTACGAAGATTGATGTTAGTCATTTATAGATCATAGGAAAAAGTTTGGCATAAGCATGTGATAATCAGGATTTTTGGTTTTTTTTTCAATGTAGGTTCTCAACAAGTACTGTGTTGAAGCTGGCATTCTCACAGCCCTAGCATTGCAAGGTCATGTGAACAGAGTGTCATACTTTGATAGGAAACACTATTTCTATGCTGACTTACCAGTAAGTATTTCACTCTGTGAAGGATTTCAGGGATAACTATTATGAAACTTTACTCATACATTAGCTTGTTATCTTGTAGGCTCTTTTTGTCACACTACTTTGGTGTTACAAACACTGCCAGGTGAGGTTACAATTCAGCACGTGTCAAGGCTATTCAGAGTTTTCATATGTGTATGTCTGTGTGTTTGTTACTTTATGTAGTGCTTCATTGAGATGGGTGCTCTACAAATTATTTAATATTAATTTAGTGATTGATGATTTATTGTTGTACTGTAATATCCTACTATAAGTATGATAATGACTTTGCAGGGTGATGCAACAGCCCCCTCAATAGTTTCATGTGCAGGGGCTTTTATTTTTTGGCTGCCATACTCTTTGTATTGTTTTTTGTATGTACTAGTTATAAACAGAAAAGTGTGTGATCTTTACAAAATATCGCATGCAACAATGCTGTAAATGAGTGATATTAAACTAAAATTCAATTGGTCAGAAAAGTAAATAGTTTGCAGACAAATATGTTGTAAGTTTTTCACTTTCTTTGAAAAACAGGGACACACATATCCTACTGCAGTACCATTTGAAACAACATGGTCACAAGTTTTTACAAAGCTTTACAGCCAAAACCCTTTACTGTGTATCTCATTCTTGTAAAAGGAGTATTCATACGATAGTGTTAGGTAATTTTGTGCCACTCAGATTGACTGTTAACAACACTCCGCGTCATATCATCGGAATTTAATGCTCTTTTTCCATCTCTTAGTGTTCTAATCACTTTATGGACTTTTTAGTCTGGCATGGACTTAAACTTCCCTCTCATTGAAAAGCGCTGTCACCAACACCCAAACGTTTTCCTCACTTCCAGGCCGGCTACCAGATAACACAGCAAAGGGTTCCCTTGGCAACAGGCGGCAGGATAGAGTTTTCGCTCTTTGACCCGACCTCCAGAGATGAACCCATCAAGAAAACTGTAAGGTTGATCCAGATACAGCTGGAACAGGACAGCGGCAAGAGCCTACATGACGACGAAAACCATGAAACATTGGTTGATTTAAACAGATCAGGTAAAAAGTTGAGATCTCTGCACATTGGCTCTGTGTGACAGGACGTAGCTTTCTATTCTAGCTTAGCAGCTTTGTGGAATCCACGAAGAGATCATATCATTGCCAGATAAAAGCATCTTCATGTTTGTGTACAAGGTATTCCCATGAACATAATATTCACTTTGTTTGATCACATACCCAATGGTTGACATTGGAAAGGTACTCAAGTGAAAGAGCAGTAGCAGTAACTTTGGATGATTTTTCACCAAATTTGTTTCTTGTTACTTGTTCTACTTCCCAAAGCATGTTGAGATACACAGTATTCAGCTTGTCAACTCAGCCTGTATGTATGTACAGTCAAACCTGTCATAGTGGTCACCCTTACAGAGCGGTCACCTCTCTATAGTGGTCACTTTGTGGCAGTCCCGTGGCATTTTACATGTTAAAGGCCCTCTACAGACAGCCACCTCTCTTATGTGGTCAGTGGTCACATGGAATTGCTCCATTTTGGTACAAAACCTGTATATAATGGTCAATATATCTGACTCTCAATGACCTCTATCAAAAAATGCTCAGACTGGAATGCACGAAATAGTCTACTTTTATTGATTTTACATTCTGCATTACAAGCTTTCAGAAACTAAATAGCTGTTCTATGTTTTTTAACAGATTAATGTTATGGAATTTTATAATTGCTTTTATCTTTCCCTAAATTTACCATTTAGTGCACCACCTGCACAGAAAGTAATGCCACACCCACCCTCTATAGAAAGGCCACCTCCATGTAGTGGTCACTTTTTCTTGGTCCATTGAGTGACCACTATACACAGGTTTGACTGTATGTAGATTGCATTCTTCTTGTTGACAGGTGAATTCTGGTCCAGGCTAGAATTCAAATGTACAAACAATAACAGCGCATTTTACATGATTGTATAGATGCTGTGTTGACAAGGTTAATAATGGGGTTTCAAGTGAAAACAAGTGGGTGTCACCTCAAGATACAGAATCGTAGAATTTATAGAATAGACAAAACGTATTATATAATTTGCATTACATCAATAATGTGTTCTCTGCATGATGTGATAGCTTATACATTCATATCATTCAGTGTTAGAGTCAAAAGCTAAGATCAGGTCAGAAGGGTTTTTGACGCAATGTGAAGTAGGATTATTTGACCCAAGTAACTTGACTTCTATTGAATGTAAAATTTCCTCAGTACATGTACATACCGGTAAATTGTGATCAACAGGAGAGGATTGGTGTGTTGTTGGTTGGCTTTGACCAGTGCGAATAAAAGCAAACAGATTACTGTATTTGCCATCATTCTGCTGTTCTACTGTGTAGCTTTCAGTAAAGGAAGCTGTAGAAACAGAAGTCCTGAAGTATCCATCTGTACTCTAGCTAGCCTTTTGAGAGGAGGATTGTTTCAAAAAAAGCTGAACCAACCAAAAGACTTTGACGGGCAGGGTTCAACAATGTGCACTTTCAGGGTGCTGGTCGTCAAGTTTCAAGTGTCACAGTTTTTCTGTGTACAAACAATTCTATCACCACTGAACATTGAAACTGTATGGCAGTTCTCAATCCCTGATACTCTTGTGACACTGACTACATGTATGTTATTTTAGTCCGTTTTGTTCTCCTTTGTGCAGGCAATGAAAACTTTTGTAAAATCAAGTGTCGCTATCAGTACCACAAACAGCAGTCAGTCTCACACATGCTCAAGTTACTTCCTACATTCTTGAACCTTGCAAATGGAGTTGTAAGTTAGAGAGAATATGGTCTGTAATGACTATATCTACTGCTGGCATAAACTTTTATAATCATTTTATGGATATGCAGTGGAATAGACTACAGCATTAGCACCTCAGAAAAATTTGAAAGACATAAGAAGACATTATAGGCCAGTGTTTGGTTAGAATTCATGACAAAGACACCTGTCAAAGTGGAGCTGTTTTTCTCATTACAAAATATCAGGTGTGGGATTAATGGAACTAGTAACAAAACCAGACATGTGCAATGGAACAGAAGCGGCAGCCATGGTTCGTGAACTGCAGTTGATTTTACAGTACATAGGTACATGTGATGGCAGAATGGATGGTGAGTAATGTGTGTGGAAACATCAGAAAAAGCGCAAAATATGAGGAAAGAGAAATTGGCTTTTCTAGCTGTTGAATCAGAGGTCAGGGCCTGTTCATCATCAAATCAAATCAGTGATCAGAAGCTAGAATTGTTGCCGTTCACAGTCGAAGTGTGTTTAAAAAACTGTAAACTAGGATATTACCATTCCATGCAAAATAGAAACTACGCTGACAAATTTCAGCACATATCAGTTGTGCCAATCAGTTTTACGGGCTGTAATATATATCAGTCAACAAAAACATAACAGGATTTTTCCCATTTCCAAATATACTCTATTGAAGTGTGTGATGGTGATGTGATATATTTATCGATTCCATGTTAGTGAAATGACAGTGGTGTTACTGTAAAACTCACTGTACACCAATACTTGAAATGTCTGTGAAGATGGTTTGACCAATAACTGCATGCGTTCTGTAAATGCGCTGTTCTCATTCATGGTAAACTTGTTGTTATTTATCTATTTCTCTTACCATTCTGAACTGATTTACCTTGACAAAATGAGACAGGTGTTCTTATGAAGTTTGTTTGGATGCTCAAAGTATATTCCATGTGATACACTTTCATAAACCTTGCTGTATATTCAATATGATAATCTTCAACCTATGTCCTGCCAGACCTATTACTTTCTTTTTATGCCAAGTCAAGTAAAAAAGCAGTATTGAGCCAAAATCTATAGCACATATTTTCACCATCTTGGCATTGTGTACCATTACAGCAGGTTAATTTAATCAGTAAAAATCATGTTTTACCGTATGTTTTTTTCTGGTGCCTTCAAATGTTCAAGTCTTATGTTAAAATTAAACATACAGGACATGTTTTGCGTGAATGATTTTAATCAACTTCACTTGATAATGACATTTGAACTTGGCCCAACAAGGGTTTTGTCCCTGATGCAAATGTCGTAATTTACTCCTTTTTTCAACCTTTGCCATAGAGGGCTCCCTTCGTGTAGATGCCAACATTTCAGTCAACAGACCTGGTGAGCCACCAGGAACCCGCACTGAGGTCAAAAATATAAACAGTGCTCGTTTTGTGAAGATTGCAATTGGTGAGTTGGATGAATTATCACACTAGTTGTTATCTCAACCTGTAGTTAGTGTATTCAGGGTTGTCATTGCTTGAAAGAAAATAGCTAGTGGTATAGTAAAGATGTCCAAGTGGTATACTGTCTTTGTGACCATTGATATTTTGTACCCTATGCCAAATGCATTTGAACCAGGCAGCTTCAGTTCAGTTCAGTTCAGTTCCGTAAAGGGAATAGATATCCATTGGATAATAAACATCCCTCTTTGAAGTAAACACAGACTATTGGAGTGGTAACCATCACTGAGACAGCACTAACTGCAACAATAGTAGTCGTAGTTCCTCTTGAAGACATTTACACTGCTTGACTCCACAACCCATGACGGTAGACTGTTCCAAGCATTAATCACTCTCACGGTAAATGAGTGTTTTCTGACATCCTTTTTGACTGATGGTTTGGCAAGCTTCAAGGAATGGCCTCGCGTTGCTGAGTGCATTTTCAAATTGAGTGACAGATTACACAAATCCACACCATGAAGAATTTTGTAGAGTTGAATCATGTCACCTCTCTCTCTCTCTTCGCTTCTAAAACTTTACAGCAAATGCAGGTAAGGCTGACAGGTCTGTAATTCCCTGGGTCATATTTGGCTCCTTTCTTGAAAATTGGCGTAACGTTAGCTCTCTTCCAGTCCTGTGGAATACAACCAGTCTCAAGTGACTTTGAAAATATAATAGTAAGTAGGACAGCCAGTTGAAAGGCACAGTTTGTCAACACCCAAGCCAAAATTCCGTCGGGTCCTGGAGCTTTATGAGCACAAAGCTCACTGAGCTAATCGCTATAACATCATAACCTTTATCTGTGATCAATATTGACAGTTCATCTCGTTTGTTCATAATACTTTGTGCATTTATACATAGGCAGGACAGAGTTTCTTGATTGTTCTTTACGCCATTTGCTGTACCACTATTTACAGAGTTAGACACAGAGTCTCCAATTGTTTCATAGTACAGTTGATGGTTGTAATCTCTTTTTCTATTTTATCTTGTCTTTGTTCGAAAATGCTCATCTTTTTCAGTATGTTGGCGGCACAGGAGTTGCATTTGGCACAGTACCAGTGTATTGGACTACTGTCATCACTTGCATTCTCGCTCAGAAAGTCATATGTTACTTTGTCCACTCGTTCACAGCTTATATGGTGCCAAAAACCACAAATGCCGCATAAAATAGCTTCATCACTGTCATTGACTGTTTTTCTACACGTACCGCAAAGACTCTTAGTTTCGATTGGTACATCGTCAGTGGTCTTATCACTCTTATCATTTCGGGTCTTCGAAAGGCTTCCCTTTCTAGACGGTCGCATCGTGGTCCTCGCCGACGCCATATTGGATTCGTCAAATTTTCCACCACCTCACTTTTCGCTCTCAGTTAGTATTCTCTTAGTTCAGATCAATGAGAGTTGATACGCAGGTTCGGAATACCAATACAAACTATTGAGCAAAGACTTGTCCAAAGATATCACTCAGTAGATGAAAAAATTTTCCGTCATACGGAGCACATGTTCTCACAAGACCACCACTCCAACAGCGCCCTCTCGTCAAGGCAGGCAGCTGCTTTGTACGACACTGATCAAATTGTGATGTGAAAATTTGTGGTAAAGAAAATCTCCCAAGATCTTGTTAAAAAATTCTGGTGAGAAGCCAGAATGATGCATACATGTATGTAACAGTTGATCAGGATTCCAGGTTGTCTTGTCACATGAGTCACTCACCCCATGCCAGACTTTGTCTCATTAACTCGAGAAATTTCTCCCTGATAACAAACTTTACATACTTTGTGCTTGTTTTGAGCTAACGCACAGAAATTTGTAAATTGAGTCAGAGGATTCAGAAATGTTCCAAGCCAGAAGGCACACTGATAGGTACCATGGTTGTAAACTTACGAACACGAGTTTGAAGTGATATTTCAAGTGATTATACAGTGTTTGCTCACTTTTGACCACCATCGATATATTTTTGACAGTAGACTTTGCGTCTTATCAGTCGAACGATACTGAGTGCTTTGCTAAGTGTGTTCCCTGCCAAGGAATATAGCTATTGTTTTCCCTTGCACTCAACCACATTCATAATTTCCAACTTTCAGATCATGAGATTGCCAGGCACATTGAGATTTTAGAAAATGGAGGTCAGGTGCTGAATGAAACTAGGTCGTTTGACTTTAAATCAGGGTAAGTCTTTCTTTGATCTACAAGTACTCATCATGGACATAAATATTCTGATTCTCTCAGTCTTGCTTACCATAGTTCATCAATCTACTGCTTATGTAAACTTTAGATTTGGGTACTGTGCATGACATGTAGAACAAGCTGAATACACCTTCTATGCTGGTTCAAGGTGTCTCATTTGAGCGATGGTATTTTGTTACTTACAGCTGAAGTGGGTATATTTGGCACATCAGTTTAGGTAATTACCGAGCAACTTAGCTGAAAAGTTTGCTGTATGACCTGGCGTTTTACCTAAAGAATCTGTTTTATTGTCTGAAGACTGATAAGGAATTCACTAACCTCAGTAGACTGAGCAAATGGATATGCCTATACTGGAAAAAACAATTTTTCGACCTGCACCCCATTCATGGAAGAGTTTTGAACGGGGAAAAAGATATTGAGGAGTGTAAAACACAATTTCTTGTAGTTATAATTCAAATACCAAATGAAAGACAGGACACAAAATTACCACAACAGATCATGTTTTACACCCTACAATAATTTATTCCCCCTTTCAAGACTTTCCCATGAACAGGGTGCTTCGAGAATATGATTTGTTCCAATCAATAGTTCCAGCTTTCATCCAATCAGAGCAACACGTTAGTGTAGATATTAGATAATGACTGTATTGTATCTTGTGAATCTTGTTTATAATCTATCCGTTCTGTGACTTTGTTTTTCTTACAGGAAGACCGTGTCAATGAGGGTCAAAGAAGGTTTCTCTGACTACCGTTTCATGCCGGAACCCAACCTACCACCACTGATTGTATATGACAATGACACCCTCAGCAGGGCGCCAGATAGGACAGGCGCCATCAATATTGATTCTCTGAAAGGTGGCCTTCCAGAACTCCCCGAAGAGCGGAGACAACGACTGATGAAGACATACGGCATCACTCTGAAACAAAGTTTGATTTTGATGGTGAGGTCTACAGTCATTCAGAGATCGTACTTTGCATTCTTTTTACCTTCTAAAATGACTGTGTTACAAATACTGCAGCTATGAGGGCTGTAACAATGGGGAAAACTGTTTAAAACTGTGTATGTTATGCCAATGGATAGAGTGCCATTGATGTGGAATATTGCTGTTTGTGCATATGCATAATTCTCACCTTATTTGCCCTGGTTGTTGTGCCAAATTATTGACAGCAACCAATTGAAGCATAGCCTTCATTCCATTCTAGCATGAAGATGGTTTAGTGGAATATTTTGAGAGAATGGCCCAGGGAAATGTCGACAGAGATGCCAAGAAGGTAGCCAATTGGATCATCACGGTTTTACTCAAGGAATTCAATGAGCGTGCAATTTTTGTCAAAGACAGGTCAGTTAAAGTAATCCCTGTGCAAAAGTGTGCCGTGCATCTTTCATAGTTTGCATCCATTGTGCAATACAGGCGAATCTTTATACAGAATTCTGTGGGGCTAGCTGACTGGCGATGGAATTTTTAAAGTACAAAAGAAATATTGAAAAATCTTGGCCATGCGTCTTTGAATTGAACTGTTCAGTTTTAGTGAACAGGATGCTTGCCATGTCAATCATATCTATGCTAAAGAGGAAACTCTGGTTGCTAGAAATAATTTCATTTCGCATGCATGCCTTTACATATTTGAACCCTGACCCTTAGTGACCCTTGATGCATTGCAGTGATTTACCATGAATAGCGTCGCACAGATTACAAATAGTGTCTTTTTTTTGCAGTCTTTTTTATATCCGGTGAAATATGAAATGTCATTTTTGGAACAAACTGTGAAATCAAATAATGTTGATGAATGATACAATGCGAGTCGAATATATCCGCACTGTATTGTTTCCATCTGTATTTCTGATGGAAATTTCTTTATCTGTTCAGTACATGTGTGCTTTTTGAATACTTTGAATACATTTCGAAAGACAGAAGACTGTGAAACAGAATTGACAAACATCATCTCCACCATTGGCCACTTTGGTCTCTTTCTCTCACATTTCATGGAAACGTTATAATCATCTAGATGATACAATTGCACTCCCAGTACTCATAGACATCTAATTTTCATCAACGCCTTCCATAAATTAAATGTAAAATTCAATGTTTTCATTGTCAAAACAACTCACCATTGGATTGTTCCATGTACATGTTGATTTTCACCACTAATGTGTGTTTTTGATGCCGTGTCATTTCAGTCCTGTGTCACCAGAAAAACTTGGTGAATTGATAGATCTAATGGAGGATGGGACAATCTCTGTCAGCACTGGCAAGAAGATGATGCCCCTGCTCTTCAATGTGGAGGAGTCCAGATCATTGACTGAGGTGAGCTGTCAAATCAAAATGCTGATTTGGCTTCAATACTTTCTCTGATGTTCCTGTTAATGTCTGACACAACTGTTCAGAAATGGAGTTGTGCACAACAGACTGGATGATGTAAATTATGTGTGGTACCTGGTATTTGTGGGTAGAATAGTAATTCTGGGGCAAGAAGACACTTTCTTGTGACTCAAAACTGAAAACTGTGGAAGCATGCAGGTGGCTTTGCCATCACTCTGAAGCAGTGCTGGATAATTATAAAAAACCATATTCAACCCTCCCCGACTGAAATTGCTGACAGCATGATTGGATGAAATATGTCAAGCTACATTGTTTCTATTACCTTTGCAGATCATTGAAGCCAAGAATTGGGCACAAATTCGAGATGAGAGGCTACTGAAAGACCTCTGTGAAAAGATATTTTCCAGCAATGTTGATGTGGTCAGTATGAATCTCAAAATCTGCATAGTGTGTTGACCATCATAGAGGCCCATTCAATCTCTCTCATGTTTTACTATTCTCACAATTTACTGATGGTAAACGTTTTAATAATTGATTCCCCCGAAATGGAACAGTAAATGATATGTAGAAGTTTCTTCAAGCATCACCTCTAAAAAGATGAACAGTGAAACCTTCCTTACAGACACCTCTCTAATCAGGACACCTCTTTATCAAGGACAGATTTATTAAGCCAAAGGTTACACTTTGAATAAAATTTTACCAGTCTATTAAGGACACCTCTGTGTTAAGGACACGTCTATTCTTGAAGGTGTCCTTAATAGACAGGTTTGACTGTACTACAATCAAAATAAGACATATTCAGTGATTTTGTGCTCAGCCAAAAGTTAGAAAAAAAAGTCATAAATGGTTTGGGAACTTTTTACCATATTTTGCCATCTCCTGGGATGGTTAGTTTAGTCTCCCAGGTGAATTCACATGGGAACTCCTGGCATGAGCACATATTCTGTATGAGAACATGTATGTAAAATTTCCATTTGTGCAATGTGTTTTAAAGTGTTTATTTTGGTTGGTTTTTTTTCAGAGAATGCAATAATATTAACCCATTCACTCCTAGTTCAATGTATATAGGTCCATCCATCCTTTTGAAGACAATGGGGAAAAACCAAAGTGTGGTGATGACAGGGATACCAAATGGAAAACATCCAGTGTCTGCTGCAATTTTTGTTTTCTCTCCAGATTCACCAATGTCCGTATTAAATGATTGTACAGTAACAGCCATGGTATGTATCTCATTGCTGTTGTTTCTGGTTTGTTTCTAAGGTGAGGGCGTATCTCCAAGGCAACAAGAAGGTGTTGAATCGTTTGATTGGTCTTTTGCAGCAGGAGACGCAGGGAAGAGCAGATCCTGTCATTGTCAACAGAATTATCAAAACAAAATTAGCCAATATGAAGACGTGAATGGGCCGCGTCTTCAAGGACTATTGAATGTACCATCTTATTTCTCACAGAGAATTTGAAGAGTTTGGACTTCAAAAAATGGGCTATTTTAGTATCTTCATTGGGTGACCATGAATAGGTGTAAATATTGTAAATCGTGTACAGAATGATGTACTGAGTACAAATCATGTGCACAATGAATATCATTTTGTGAACAACTAATAAGTCAAGTCGGCAATGTCTCAAGAAATAACAGATTTGACATTGTGTCCTTTTGAGTACTTTTGCTCCATGATACTTGCCAAAGTTGTATACAGAGATGAATAAAATTAAGAATGTTACCAAGCGACAAATGAGAGTGAGTCTGTGAAAGATTTCTGCTCACACAAGCTGATCAGGTGATTGAATTGAATATGTGCATGCAATATAGACAATTTAAGTTGGAAATTTTGTTTTTGGTCAAGACCCCTAAATAAGGCTGATGTACTGAGTACAAAAGTTTCATCGGGAAGGCCTTCATTCACAGTGACAATATTTTATGAATCATGTCACAGGAGATCAGTAAACACGCGCCCACTTACTCACACACCTACACATAACTTGGATCTACTTGCTTGTTTGCTACAGATACATTTACATGTGTAGATATTAGAGATGCTGACGGACAGTCAAAATTAGCCTCTGTCACAGCCCTTTGTACACTATGCAGCTTTCTCTTACATGTATCCACTGCCCATGCTCTGATCGATCCATAACAGTCTCACTGTGTGAGGCCGGAATGAATTGCACTGTAAAACCAGGATGTATATGTCACCTCCCTGAACCAGGCCACATAAAGGCAGATGCACCTTAGGAGCAGTCTGGTAGGTAAGCTTTAATGCAGTCAAAAACTTAGAGTGGTGCATTCCTTTCAGAAGACATCTAGCTATGAAACAATCCGGCATCATTCCCTAATTAATGGGGACTTGAAAGGGCAGAGAATTGCATGCCGAAAACTCCTTTACGCCGGTGTACTTGTAGGGTCAATGATCCTAGGTGACCCCATGTCAATCCAAAGTGCACAAAATTATGTTTTGTTGCTTGTTTTTGGGCCCTGTCTGAACTTTTTCCAGTATGTGTGGATCCTTAGTGTAGATGAGTGAGTTCACTGTCATGCAGAGTGCTGTGCTTAACCACGAAGAGAAATCCGTAAAGAAAGTAGTGAATGATTTTGAGTTGTCTTTAACTTCAGCATTACTCCTGCCTATTAACTTGACTAACTTGACCTTCAGTTGAAATTCTATTTTTCCCATTCACAATAGTACGCACCTAGAAAGTGAAAGACTTAAATATTTACCCAAACTTTCCTGAATGAAACTTTAAACCTTTCTCTGACTAAATCAACAATAAAAATCGGGGGGTCACCATGCAAAGTTTGGAACAGCGAAACAACACCCAACATTTTGCAATAGAAATGTATTAACGATGTTCGAGTGTCATATAATAACGAGTGTCATATAATAACGTTTTCAGAATCCTACTTGGTATTAAACATCGCTTAGGTATTTCAGAAACCTTTGTCAGTAACCATATTATGATCTTTGGTAGCAAACAATGCAAGCTTCGTTCTAAATTCTATGTTAGATTGAATAAAAGCACAAATACCTTGATTAAAGCAGCTCTATCTGTCGATGTTGTAAGGCAAAGTGTCTTTTGGGCAAAGACTGTTTCAGATTGTTTTTAATTCTGTATTTTTAAAAGCTCTTTTAGTGTTTTCATTTTTTTGTTTTGTATTGTTTGGTGATGCGGGCGTTAGCTGTTTACTGTCTTGTTTTTTTTTACATTTGAGGAAGTACTCGAAATAAAGATTATTATTATTAATATTTGAAATTCAAAATGGCCATCATTCCTGTGTTAACTCTATGGGGAAAAATTAAACTTTTTGAAAATTAAACGTTGAATTTTCAAAAAACTAAGACTGTGAAAGTTTTTCTTTCACCAAGAGCTTTAAAATGAGCCCCCACAAGTGGTAGATCGGACAAGAATTGTAGAAATTTGAGAGTCCAACTATCTGTCCCCATGTCGTACCTTAAGTGAACAGAGGGTGCTGGCATTTTGAATTTCAAGTATCTGTAAATATTGAGTAATATGTCTCTCTATAACTAAATTTTATGGTGACCTTGTAGTGGGAACTACACGATTGATGAAGGGGTCTTCAATCATAAAAGTGACATAAAAGAAATGTAATTTCTTATTTTAGGGACAGGGTTATTGTTTTACATGTGTCAAAATCTGAAAGATTCTGCTGTAACAAAAAATAATTCAAATCAGACCATGAAACAATTACAAGAAGAGAAAGAATGATATTACAGTCACAACACACATTTATGTGATTTTAAACGTGAGGACAACTTAATGTTATTACACGGAGTAGACACAGTAGCTTCAATCGTGGATCAAGAAATATGGGACACAGAGTAAGACAACCTAAAAAACACTTACATAATAATTTGAACTCTGATAGAAGAATATGGCCTCCTTGGAACGTTGAAAAAGTGTCAACGTTAAGTTTACTTATCTATATTCACGTGTATAGATTTCGCATGTGTCCGTGAAGACGGGTTTGTGTTCTCTATACATAATAAACAAGTGTCCCTGAAAACAATTTCACATTAGGGGGGTTTCATCGTTTGGGGAGGGGGATGGAGGGGGGATTGACACCAAAAATAAGGAATTGAGTTTCTAGTGCGTCAGCTTTTATGATTAATGACCCCTTTATGTAGACCAGTTTTGCATGGAGTAAGTACTGGATATACATTTGATTCTCTCGTCAATAAAACTGCAAGTGGCCACATACTTTGTCTGTAACGTTTTGTCCCAATTTCAATATGTGATACAAGATCAAATTCACCAACCTTCCTGTACAATCACCAAGGGGCCATCTCCATGGCAATTCTGATGTGTCAATTCTCTGTGAAACAGATTGCCCTCTGGTGTTGGCATAGTACCAAAGACGGCCTGAATTCTCATGTAACTTCAGACAAACGGTCAAATCCAAGATTGAGCTTTCTGGCCAACATTAGGATTGGAATACTATTAAAAATTTCTCAAAAACCTTATCTCTCGATTGAAACAGTGATTTTGTGAAAAATTTAGAACAGGTTGTTCTGATAAGATGCAGCAACTTACTTTGTACTTAATACATACAATGTTCTTTACTGAATTCAACCAGCCCAGATTATCTTGGTAAAAAATTGATCTAACTTTCAAAATACTGATGTAGAGAATCATATATATATCATGTGTTCAATGGGAATGCAACAAATGCTCAAACCAAAGCAACAGTGCAAGAATTGGTCTTTTTTGTTCTTTTAAGTATTTATTGATATATATGTATGATGACATACAAGAGCATTTCCAATGTCGCATAGCTGAGGTTGTCATATGACACCGATGGTTGAAAGACAAACTGGCATGCTGCACTGGTAAATCTTCAAGCTGCTGTTTAAAATTTCTTTAAAATAATGTGCTAGTACCAACAAATATGATATAAAAACTTCCAAAAGTATATACAATCTATGCAAGCTTCTTTCCGTCAGTTTGATAATTGTTGAAATCAATCCCATCATTTGAAACGGATGAAACTAGTGATTATCATTTTTGTGGAAATGGACTTCGGTATTTTTTTCCTATTGTAACTTCCATTCTTTGTCCTTTTCCCATTCATCTTTCAATTTGACAAGATGATTTCTCCCATACAACATAAGCTTCTTCAGTAATCAAGGAGTGACAAAACTTCACCACTGATTTATCACGAGTCTTGATTCTTCATTCAAGTTTTCAGTCATTTCTAATTGGTTGATGTGAAATCATTTTTTCTTACTATCAACAGTGTTTTTGCTAAGGTTTGGGAATATCGGTAAATGATTTGGGAACCAGGTAACATTGCTGCTGTCCCCTAATCTGATTGCATTGATATACCAAGGGGAACCTCGGTAAAATGACTGGGGAACCCCGGTAACATTTACCGGGGTACCGGCCTTAACAAACACACTGATCAATTCATCCTTCCATTGAAATTCACACTTTCCCGCCTTTCTTGGATTAATAAAGTGGTTGCAGTATTTAATCTAGCGGCCATTTAGAATTCTACCTTGAAGTTTTAGAATTTGAAGGCAAACTTTTGTCTGCTGGCATCAGTCAAAATTGTTCTCCCACTGGTGTTCCTGATAAACAGAGTTAACTAACTTTGACCTTTGAACTCAAACTGACCTTTGCCTTAAAACTGCCTTGTTTAGTACATTAAACCTAACTTTTTGAATTGAAAGAGTGATGGAAAAACCACCTGGAATTGGTGACTTATTTGAGTCATTTATATGCGATGCTGTGATTTCAAGTTTTTAAGCAGTAATTCCACAATTAATCCTTTATTGCAGTATGCCACTTTCACGTCTTTGGGGGTGTTGGCGTGGTCCTCTTGCGTCCCTTAGCCTTTTGCTGCAGCTGTCCCTGCTGCAGGGTCAGTTGCTGTTGTTGAGCCTGCTGCGACAGGGTCACCTGCTGCAGCTGACCTGTCTGCTGCTGCTGCTGTTGCATCAGTAGCTGCAGCTGCTTCTGGTATGCCTGACGCAATTGCAGGCTCTGCTGTTGCTGCAATGTGGTGACAGGTTGAAGCTGCATCCTTGGCAACTGCTGCAGCCCCTAGAATGAAAGTAAAGAAAAAAACATACCCATTCAGTCCCTTTGAAGTTGACATATCTTCTACCCACCATAACAAATAAGCACTTTTAGTCTCTTTCACATAGTTTTGCAGTGAGTTAATGAAGCCAAAGCATCCAACAGGATGTAAACGTTTAGTTTACTGGTTGACATCAAAATATGTGAGATAGTCAAAAGTCCCACAAAGCCAATGCTCCCAGTGGCACAAGTCTAGAAGTTTTAAAATGGAGTTTGAGCTGGACTGCTCTTGATGCGTTTGGGGCGCACTGTTCTCAACACAAGAATGGTGCTCGGTTATGCCGAGCGAGCTCAATTCTCTTTGCTACATTTCCGGAAATAGCCGATCTTCGTTCCAACAATGAAGAACAACCCTTGTCTGATCCGTGAGCAGACATAACAAAATGGCGGAAACCAGCCGCGCGAAAATGAAAATGTTAGTGCTATGTTGCTATTGTATGAAAAACGTCTCAGGATACAAGTCGAGATAGGTGAATTATTATTACAAGTTTGATCTTTTCAAACATGTGATGTTTTTCGTTTTTGGAGTGTTGTCGAAAATTTTCGAGAGTAAACTCTTGTACAAATACAACGAACGTCTTCAACGTAATATTTGGGTAAAGCTTGTGTATGGCGATGATTAAAATATAGCGATACCACTATAGAAACAAGATCTCCTTCGTGACAGTTGTCTGTTGCCGTGACTATAATTACATTTGTACCAAGTTCAGCCAAAGCGAGGCTGTGTCGTTTGGTCGTCAAGAACAAGAACCACCATCGGAGGCTCGCCCTCGTCGGATGTTCTCCTGACGAGAACGGTACGCCCAAACGCACCCTCTGAGATTGGACCATAGGTATAATGTTCATCCTTTTCCTGCTGAGCCAGACACCAGCCATCATGCCAAGTCAGTAAAGAATTGACATCTATTTTCAACATCTTGGCATTTCTCATATCCACATTGCACTCACCTTGGTAGATTTGATCAACCTAAAAACCCACCTACACACCTGTGTAATTGAACTTGGCTAGTTTTAAATGGGAGGGAGGGTGGTGTGTGTGTGTGTGTGTGTGTGTCATCCTGTCTGCGGCTGGATATGCCTTTTTTAATTAACTCATCATGTCCTTTTTCTGGAGTAAAACTGTTGGGGTTTATAGATTTCAGGAAGTAAGTACGACAACTTCAAGTGTATAATGCTTCCCTCAGCTGACATCTGATCTTACCTGTGTAGTTCTACTGACATTTGTAGTAAGCTGGGAGAGGGCAGCTACACTACTCTGAGAAGCTGCGATCACATTTGGAGCGGCGACACTCTGCGGTGATGGAGCTGGCGACAGTTTCACCTTCATTGACGGCTGGATCTGTTGTTGCTGCTGGACACTGACACCCTGCTGCGGTGACTGCTGGGCTTGCTGAGCCAGCGGCACCACTGCGGTGATATCAGCTTGTTGCTGCTGCTGTGCCTGTTGCTGCTGCTGTTCAGAGGTCTGTCGTTGCAGCTGCCCTCCCTGCTGCTGCTGTATGATCTGTGTTGGTTTCAGCTGCTGCAGCTGGGTTTGCTGCAGCTGCCCTACAGTCTGCTGCTGCTGCTGAGTGACCTGTAGTTGCTGCCCTTGCTGCTGAAGTGCTGCCGCATTTATGGCAGCTCGTTGTTGTACCGTGGGAGTGTATATGATAGGTTGTTGTTGGCCTTGAACCTGTGACAAAAGGATAAACTGAGTGATGAGATGTGCAAGCTCAAAAATCAGGAAATACTCCTCTCTTCCAAATTTTGATTTCACCTACATTGGATATCGATCACGTTTTTCAGTAATAATAGCAATAAATCTGACCACAGGTACTGCCACTTGGCATTCCTCTTTACAAAAGACACGTTGTGACTTGACTGATAATCTTTGGAAACACATTAAGCGCATGTTTGATTATTTTCTTGAGGATCACCGTGTTAACAATAGCGTACCTTTGAATAAACATATTGTAGTTCCTAATATGTTAGTTTCTTTCTAAGTTTGAGCAGAGTTTTCATAGGAACTGATCAAGAGACTCAACAGAAAATAGACACTTGGTTAAATGCCAAATCAAAATTTGACATTACTACTGAACAATGTGATGCACTTATGAAAGCCCTACTCACTTGCTGACCGGGTTGTTTTTGTCCTATAGCCGAGGTCAAAGGTAACTGTGTGACACCGGACACTCTGGGTAAAATGGCATTGGGTAACTGCTGAGAAATTGACTGTAAGGGAGAAAGCAGAAGAGTTGCTATGTATGGATGAGACTGACTGATAAATGGAGATGGCAGGAGTGCTTATCATACCTTGATTATTTCCAAAGTGCATTGATGTCAGTGTAGAAGGTAAATGTTGTCAGCTAAAATGTCTGACTTGTACAGATTCTGGCATCTATGACAAGATGCAGCAATATGGATGTATTCAAGTCTACATGTCATACCTGAAGTACAGAGAGCGGGGCATTTGCTGTTCCTGGTCGTAACCCTTGTGGTGCATTCTTCAACCCAGCGGGCATGAGCTGAGCAAATCCAGCATGGGTGATGCCTGTAGCTGATGTCATCTGACCACCTCCTGTGATGCTGATGGGTGTTCCTGAGCTCCCGACAACTGTCTGCGTGCCGCCGATCATTGCCTGGCCACTGCTTATGATGTTGATGGGTGCCGTCATCACAGCAGTGGGTGTGGTGATCACCCCAGTCTGTGTGCTGGCCACCCCTGCTGCTGTAGTGGTGGTGGTCATTCCAGGGGAGAAGGTCATGATGTTTGCCTGGGTACCAGCCAGGCCAGAGTGGGTGCTGACGGTGCCCGTTGTTGCCTGCATGACACCCGTGAGTGTGGTCACAACTCCGGTGGGTGTGGTGAAGACTCCAGAAGCAGGAGGCACCATTCCGGCACCCTGCGGCAAACTGACAGATATGGGCATTGTGATGTTGCCGGTTGGTGTGGACATGGTCACCGTGGCAATACTCTGATGGGGCATATTGGTGGAGAGTGAACTGGTCGGCGTGGTGTTTCGGTTTGGTGTGGGTACACGGTTTGGGGTGCTGACTCTGGTTGGTGTTACCGATCCAGATGTGATGGTGGATGATGGCGTTGGTGGCCCTGGCGTCGGAGTGGACACAGTTGGAGGTGTTGGGGGTGGTCCCATACTGCGCACTGTAGTTCCTGCAAACAATGAAAAATTGAGAGACCATCATGATTTCATTATCCATGCAAGCACACACACACAAAACAGCTAGTTCAAATTCATTCTTCAAACTGCAATCTTATCAAACAATGGTAGTATAACAAGCTTTCTGGTTTTAAACACAAAAACATGATATTTTGTTTTAAACATTAAACTCCCTTTTTAAGTTTAAGACTTTCTAATCATGAGGTACACTTTTGTAATAAAAACGACCTGATCATATTAGGTATTCTCCATGTTCATATAAAAACAGTTGAGTTCAAGGGTCAAATAACATATTATTGGACTGTGCATCACTATCATGGGACTACCTATGGAGTATGTTGATTTTTAAAATTTTCCAGTGCTGGACTAGGTAATCTTCAATCTTGCGGACATTTTATCAAAGACTACCCACAGCTGAGTGTTGGCATACAGATAGTTCGAGCATCAGCTGGGTATAGACAGCCAACCATTCACTTTGATGATTCATTCTCGGCTCATCACAAACATGAACCATTTCGTTTACCCTGTATAACCCATAATTACCTGTATTATAGGTCAACTCACTCTTATCGAACCAAATACTTCCTGAAATTTGCTCTTCTAAAACTGTGGAGTGGCTAGCTTTAAGTCAAAACTTAGAAGTATACCTCTTTCAGAGAGTTTATTGTGACTTTGTTCAGCACCAATAAGCATCCCTGATGGACACCAGGCGCTATACAATTGTTGATATCAATCTTATGGCATACTGCTGGGTTGAACCAAAGCGTGGATTGTGGATTGATGAAGTTGTACATAGTGTATGCTTGAACACAGCTGGTATGGTACTTGGTAATATTTCACTCTGCTACAAGATGTGGCTTTAAAGTTGATATTCTGAACAGCCGATCCTTGTGCTGATGAGCTGTGAAATTTTCAAATCTTTGAAACTGTATATAGCATACATGTAGTTCACTATTAAGGTCCATGAAAATAGGGAATGAGTTTGGATAACAGCTTCTTGCTGTGATGTTAGGTACCTATATGATTAAAAAACACACTATTCGATAAAAGATGTTGGTATAAAGTGTTGGGTTAAAAGACACTTTCTGTACCTTGAACTATATTCACACTTCCCGCAATGACGTTTGGCACACCCGACGCTGCTGTCGCCAAGGTGACGGGGGCGCTGGTGGGCGTTTGTCTGCCATCTGTCAAGGAGGATCTCCTGGTCAGAGGGTTGTTGGTGGATATGGCTTTTACCAACGGTGGGGGCGGTGACTTCAATGTTGCAACGGGGGCGTATGAGGGCGGTAGTTGGCCTGTTGGGTAAGGGGAGAAAGGGCATAACAAGCATCACTACAAGGGAACATATCAAACAGAAACATGCAATTTGTATTTGGGGATGTTCTACATGCATTTGGCAAATGAAGATGTACTTGCAGTACAGCAACTCTTGATTTATAACAAAAAAGTAAATTTTCAATAACATGCACATACAAAAGGTATTGAACTTGGATGCGAAACATGCAAAAACCTGAGTACTGAGTTATAAAAATAACAACAATCTAATAAAGCTCACGCATGCAGTGTGGTTCAGTACATATATGTAAAAGGGTTTTCCTAACAATTAAGACTGAACACTTATAAAACCAAGTTTGCAAATGCATGCAGCAAAGGTGAGGGTAGAGTTTGGGACTATAGGATTTCCATGTAGTAATGGCTTCTTTATTTAGTGAATGACACACTGTATCAACAGGAGTCTCCATCGATCATACATATGTACTTCCTTTTTGAAATTTCTTGCCAGGATTTCAAAATATTCATCTCCTTTAACTTTTCATTATAAGTTAATCAAACAGCCAATTTTTTTTCAACTTATGAAGATTTTCCATATTTTACAGCTGACCTGAATCTAACTTTTGGACTGAAAATCCAACAGTTCACCATTATATATCACTTTGAATACTATTTTCAATATTCAAACAAGGTAAAGGATTTTTCATCTGTGTTTCTAGAAGATTTCAATGTCCATCTGATGACAAAAATCACCTCTATCAGATCAATACATGCCTTATATTGTAGGTACACCCTAGAGTAGGGAAAATTGGCCATGCTACATTTCAATCAATGAACAAGACTACATACATGTGATTGATTGTGGGTGTCAATGAACATCTTCTGCAGTAAATGGGGCTCATACTAAAGATCACCTGGGCCTGTACACCAGGTTCAGCAAAAAGTTGGTGCAATTTGAGGGCACAGATCAGCTAAAGGTATTAACATCAGCAGAACTATAATTTTTTGATAAAACTAAGTTTCTTTCTTAGGTTGTTAACACACTGTAGTAAAACCCTGTATTAAGTCACGTAACCGGACAAGTCCCCACACCACTACCAGAATAAAATAATGCATTATACAGTATTTAGCAGTCTCTGAAATGGTATCAGCAATTATCAGTAGTTCAGCATTATGGTTTGTTAGTCAGGCACAAATTCTTTACCACACAAAGTGCATTAGCATTTACTTGTCAGTTCAGATCCAAAGACCTCAATTTGCTCATCTCCGACTACTGTGTATCTTTTGTTCAGGTGTTGTTTCTTATGACAAACATATAAATTTCATTATTTTATCACTAACATACAAATTTCATCATTGGCTAACAGAATTTAACCCACTGGCAAGCAGGGTTCTCCACAATGGGATTTTGACAGGTGGGCCACCCCTCTGAATTTCAAGCGATCTATCGATATGTAAATAACCATAAATAATATATTTTAACCACAAAGAATATGCACATTGTTATGTCAATTGGTTGGCCCTTTTTCACGCTGTGGAGAAAACTGCCAAGGGTTGCACTTTCACATGAATGGTCAAAATAAGATTTCTACAATGTACATCCCTTGCAGCATTACCCTGTCTTTATGGCAAACAGGGGAGTGTAATTTGCTTTCTGAAGTATTAACTCCATGTACCTGTCACTGTCACTGTGGGTGCTGGACTTGATTGGTTGATGGTTCCAGGTGAGGGCAGTGAACCACTTGGTGTGCTAACGGATCTGTTCGAGGCAAAAAAAAATTGAATCATTAATCACTTAACTTTGCTGCGAGCTTAACTTTGAGTAGACTGACAGATCCGTCACTCCCCCTTTAAAGAGGGGGGAACGTAGAGAGCCCCCTCAAGTGATGGATCTTTCAGTCTACAGTTTGAGTAGAACACTTCTTTGTAAAATATATGTCTGACTCAACAATGTGAACCGATGTAGGTTAAAACCTGATCATAACCACACTTGGCTTGATATCTTTTAAGTCAAATTTTCAACTTTGTAAGTTGTGAAGCTCAAACAGTATAGACAAATATTTGACTTGTTCAGTTGAGTTACACATATATGGATGAGGTTCTGAGAAAATTATACCCTGGACTAATCCCTAGTGGGTGGGGAACATATCTAGCTGGTAACTGTTTGGGGAGTGGGCAGTGTTGGTGTTGACGTCAACATCTTTGTACCAAAGGTGTACATGTAGTTTGACTTTTCCTCTAATACTGTAGAACTCAAGAGTCTAACTGAGCAGTTCTGAAGGCTGTACAAGTGTATTGATTTTCAAGTGGTCAGTTACCTTGTAAACTGTACAGTCTGTGGTCTTCCGTGCAATCTCCCTGTTGATGTTGGTGTCAGGGTGTGCAGGGTCTGCTGTTGTTGCTGCTGCTGCAGTTGCAGCTGCTGCTGTAGTTGCTGCTGCGCTTGTTGTATTTGTTGCTGGGTAGGCTGTTGTTGTAGTTGTTGGGCTGGTTGTTGTTGTTGTTGCTGTTGTTGCTGCTGCTGCAGGATGTGTTGCTGTAGGATGTGTTGCTGTACTTGCTGGGCCAGCAGTTGTTGCTGCTGCTGGCTTGTCAGCTGAGTTGGTGCTGCTGCTATTGTGATGCCTGGAAAGAGATGACGAAGAGGGTAGGTTTAAAGTTGATTTTCCCATTTTGAAAATCTTACATCTCATTTTAAGTTGGAATGCACCTTGGGGACAGACATTCAGTCTCCAAAAATTATTACGCAGTTTTTTTGCATACCCACTTGTTGGGGCTCATTTTGAAGCTCATGTGTGCAATTCACCCTTTCAAGCCAGGCTTTTCAAAACTGATGAGAACTACCCCTATACATAGTAGTCTCAACATGAGAGGATTATTCAATTTGTTGAGAAATAAAGCTGATAAAAACGTGCCTCTTTAAATCACTCCATTATCATATTAGCGTGATGGCTGGTGAAAGGTCAAATACCTCTTTATCATATTGAACTTGTGCGACCTCAAAACTCACCCTCTTTTCTGACTAATTAAGAAATGGAAAGTCATTATGTCTACGGAGACTTACCAACCACTGACAACTCACCTGTCTGGGCAGTCACCTGCTGGCCAGTGGGGCTGAGAATATTGGAACTCAGACCACCTGCTGGATTCAATTGTACTCTGATTGGGGGTGTTTTCTTGATGCCACCAACTGCAATCTGCCCGGAAGTGCCCTAAAAAAAACCCCACACAACGGATGATTAAACTGTGTAAATTTGGTTTGCTAATATATCACAGAAGTATTACACAAGGAACTGAACAGATTCTGAACACCAAAAATATTATTATTATTATTATTATTATCCTTTATATGCCTCATTATTCGTGAGTTGTTCATAATTATTCATGAGGCCATGTATCTTGGATTCATATAGTGCTTACTACCCAACATCTTCCTCACATCCCTTCAACATCAGACTACTAGACTTGCTGGCCAAGACACCCTAGGTGATCGACAAAAACTTCATAAAGTTGGTCCCATCAGGAGAAATCTTACATTGTATTATATTTCCTTCAGGAGATGACTTACAAACTTTGGATATTATTGAACTAAACTGATTTCTTTTCTTAGCCTCAACTGAGTTCAGATGACGAAAGGTTTCCTTGTACCGTACATGCAAATTATTTTATGCAAATTTCCCTTGGGTGAGGATGCTTTAGGATAAAATTCCGAGGAAGGGACAATCCTCTGAGGTAGAAGTTATTCTTTGGTTTGAGTACAAAATGTTTTTCCACTGGTTTTTTGAGGTGCCCAAGTTGTTCAATAAAATATGACACTGACCTGCGGGAGCGAGGTGACAGTTGACATGGTTCCTCCAGTGTTAAGTATCATGGTTTGGTTTCCACTCACTGCTATCTGCTGCACTGTTGCCAGTGACTGCTGCTGCTGCAACTGCTGTTGTTGCTGCTGTTGTTGTTGATACTGTTGTTGCTGTTGTTGTTGTTGCTGCTGCTGCTGCTGCTGCTGTTGTTGTTGTTGTTGGGGTTGAGGTTGGGGTTGGGGTTGTTGGTTTTGTATGGCAATGCTGATTGGCTGGGTGACAGGCACGTTCTGCTGTGCGACTGACGTCGGCTGTCCGGGAATGATGTGTGAGATTTTCACAGATCGTCTGCCTTCCTCAGTGAAGAGATCCTTGAATTGTTGCAAGTACCTGTGAATGTCAAGAGCAAATCTTGTAAAACCTTGATGACAAGAGGAGTCTCACTGTTCGCAAAGTCTTCTGCTATGACCTAGGATATCACTACACCATCAAATTTTTGCGAACGGTGACACTGGTGGGACACATGTGCACAACACTATTTTAATACAAAAAAGACAATGGTAATTTTCACAAAAGCTGATCTTTACCATCATGCAGTCATGCTCTTCCAAAACAGCGCCAATGCCCAATAAACAAAGGATTTTCATTTGTTAACAAAAGAAGATGAAGTCAGTGTGTAAAGTAGTTCTCTTTTTGAAAAATGTAGTGACCTAGATAGTTTGCAGTCTGGATAAGAATCAGAGTGATTGTGGATAAAAGTAACATAATGTGCACTTCAACAATGATCCTTCTGTTTACAGTGAACACAAGCTTTGGATCTGCTCTAATGACTAATAGAAACACTTTTCAAAAGATATACACCATTTTTCACCACAGCCAATAAAATCAGAATCATGTACACATCTGTAACGTGAAGTACATCTCACAGACTTGTGTTACCTCCCATCCTAACTCAAGGAAATTTCATTTTCAATGTAATTTTCATTCAGCTAGTTAGAGAGCCAGTGGGGAAATGGTACTCTTCGGTGAAACACATTTGTCTGTGCTCTCCCTGGCCTTCCGAAATTGTTAGTAAATTTACGAATTGGGTTCAAAAAATATTAGTAAGCACAATTATGTTATTCGAACCCACCAACTTTCAACAAGCACTTCTGGTACTCAATAGATGATTTTAAGGGGATAGAAATGATGAATGATTTCATTATGGACAAAAGAAAATGAAAAATCCCTTTTTTTTTTTTTGACAATGAACACTCATATTTTGATACGCATTTTCAAAAGATTTATTGAATAACACAGTATCATGGGTCATGAATGCTTGTAACATTGAAATTTCTTCCTCGTCTCAATAAAGTGTGTAATTTTGGTCAACGGCCAATGAATGTTATTCAATTACTCTATCTTTATTACGCAACATAACATGTGTATATTGTGACACAAATCATAACTCCCTTTGTGTGTGTAGTCAGTGGTTGATGATTATATATATTAGTTTATGAAGCGGTCATTAATATTGTCAAATATTATCAGTGTTTGCACAAGTTTTAGATGCTAGAAAATCTGTCCCCTGTTTTTCATATTTGGAAAGCTCTGTTACTTTGAAAGTATGCACGTCATCCATAGGTACTAGGTGGTGCCTCTATAGCTGCAGTCATTATGCCATGTTCATCTCTAAAATTCTTTTTAAACAACCACTGATCAGAACATTTGGCAGTCTGTGGTTTCGCACAAATTTTGTCTCATCTCAATCAAATTTAAGTACGCAAACTGAGACTGGTGATCCTGCTAATGTTTTCTTAGAGACAGTTACACTTTTAAAACGCTGCAGATGATCGTCATTTATTTTTTTGTCTGGATAAACTTTTTGGTCATGGGACGGGGACTGTGCACAGCAATGCATTTTCTCTGGATCATAGAAAACTATCAGTATTCATAACATTTGCTGAGACAGTTTCTTGTAAAATATTTTGAAGGAAACCTATTAAAATTGGCAAGCTGACTGAAAAATTCAATTTGCAGATCGTCAAATGACAAATCTATGACATCTAAGATTTCCGGCTCGCTTCCACCTCCATGCACAGAAAAACACTTTGCAGTACATGTTCAACCATGCGCGGCCCGGACTGCAGTTCTGCTGTAGTTCGACTGTCTTTCAGGCTGACTGTTCTTGATCTCTTCTAGCTCGGCGGTTTCATTGTTTCGTATTTTTTCATATCAGTTGCCGTTTTTATGCCCAACTTTCTTTCCCCACTGGATACTATCAATCCTAAGTATTTGTAACTGCCCGCTTCCCTCGATCCGCTTCAACAGTCCATTCTGAAAGTTGACAGCCTGTGAGTGTTTGGGTGTCTCGAAACTACCGTAATGCATGACACACCACTATGAGATTACAAGACCCGGGGATCTTGAAACCTTTTCGCGCATGCTCATGTTATTACAGGTCAAAGTCCAAAGCCAGCTATCACCATGTGTCGATGCGCCGATGATAGGGGCAGCGTAGGTTTTGAAAGACGAGATATGACAGTATTTCCCGGAATTCACAATCTTGACCGAAAATCAGGCTTCAAAAATAACAAAATCGTTCGTAAATGGCCGATAGGGCATTCATTTTTTTTCGTAAATTTTCATTTTTGTTCGTAATTTACGAAAGTTACGAGCGACAGCGAGAGCACAGATTTGGTATACATTCTATAGTATAGCTTTCTCCAATGGACTTTTGTTTCAATTGTTGAATTCATTAATTTTGAATTTTCATTTTCATTTTATATATATATTTAGCAACAAATGAAATAATTTTTTCATCCTCAGTGAAATACATACCTTTGTACATTGATTTTTGTTCCAAGTGGGAATCTGTTGGAAAAAAGGAAGGATAATTACAACATTTCTCAATGTCTCCATGTCCAAACTCTTCACACTTTTGTTTGTACTGATATATCAAACATCGGTGATATTATCTTGTGGAAGTTTATGGCATTTTTATGGCAAACTTACACACTGATTCACCTAGTTGTTGGCATGGAGAACCAACATTAATGCACAACACAGGAGTAGATAGAAATGATATTCTGAACTACAAAAAGACCAACCAGTGAATATTTGTTCACACGCAAACATTAAGTTACATTTGGACATGTCTCAAAATTAAAAAGACTTAAAAACTTTGCTCAAAATTGCCATACAGAAACATTAAACCCCTCCCCCTTTAAGAATCAAGACTGAAAATATGGGGTTATTTTGCAAAATACGGCACAAGAGAAACAAATTACCCAATATTTACTGACTATTGAAATTCAAAATGGCCACCATCTAAGTGCTTACTCTATGGGAAAAAAAATTCAGTTTTTCACAAAAAATAAGCCCCTGAAAACTTTATTTACTTCATGAACTTCAAAATGACCCCCTCCCTTCCTTCCACAATTGGTAGACTGTACAGTATTTGAACATCTGTCCCTGAGGCGTATTACTGAAACTGCTGGTAATGCCATTTACTTGTGCAATGCTGATGTTTCTGCGACAAACTTGAACCTCTGGGAGAGAAAATGGAGGAGCAAGAAGCTTTGACTCACTTGCATACAGATCCGGCTCGTCTTTGGCCATTGCCTCGATTGGGATGATAGTCTCTTTCAATGTACAGTTCACCAAGATAAAACATATCTGTCTGTCTCTGTAGGATTGTCACCCTGGCGTGGTATATCTTGTTGTTGTCCCGTTCTCTTTCAAGAACCACCTCTTCAACAACGATCTGTTGACAGACAGAGAAGTGATCAGCCAATGGCGTCATAGAGAAGCGACCAGACTCACGCAATTAATAATTTCCAACGAAAAGAGTACACACTTTGTGTACATAACACAGGTGTGGTATGGCACCACAAGTTACTATAGTTGGACGACTGAAAAAAGCATCTTAAAATTTGCTGGGAATAGCTTCATTGTCCCTTTAAATACAGATGAACCTCCATCAATTTTTAATGTGTAAAAATTTATATTTTAAAAAAACAATTAAATTGACGGAATGTTCATCCAACACCATCAACATAATGGCAATGACCAGTCCCTTCACAAACTAATTTTCTGAAACAAATGCAAAATTACTTTTTTTAATGTATGGATAAGTATAGTAACTTTATAAAATGGTCTGTGGAAACATACTGGAACATGTAATACCCTTTCTCAATGGGACACTTACCGGTGTGTTATCGTGGATATTTCTTGGCTTGTCAGCATGTTTGGCCAACTGTTCTACCTGTTGAGGACATACACAAACAATGTGTGATGTAATTGTGGAAAATGGACAAGTCTGTCACAAGTTACACGACTTTTAACACATAACGGAAAACTGGTGTTCTAGCTACTCAATGAGAATGGTCTATATTTGCCTTCTCCAGATTTTCAGTGAACCTTACGTTGACTGGTTTTGTAATGGCTAGCTGCAGATTTCATTGACAATTTAATGCTGGGCAATGCAATGCAAGATTATTTTGTATGTTTTATGTAATTTCAACTGGACAGCGAGAAATTGTATGAAAACACAACTGCCTACAAAGGCAATCAAATTGTATGTTTGCGAAAAAGTAAGCTGACGTTTCAAAGAGTTCTTTGACAATTCATTACACTATAAAATATCATGACAACTATAGCTGTGTTGTGTTAGTTACACAGTGTCGTGTTTGCATATTTGAATTTTAGCAATGAGGTGGACTTTAAGTTCAGCTATCTCTGCTGACTTTTGCATTCATCCCGTGTATATAACAGTACTGCAATGCACTTTGAATCATATTTCTCACCATTTCCTTTTTTTTAACAATTATTATTTGCCACTCAGTCGAAAATTAGAGGAATATGGTTAACAGTCAGAATATCTCAATCCTCCCTAGTAACAATTTCCAGGGTACTTAAATTGTGGTTCTAATCCAGGAGAGAAGCCATTTTTTTATCAGCCAAATAGTCGTTGTGCATAGCCACACCAAGAAACCGCCTTTAATATAGACAAGGATTATATTGCTCTTGGGACACCAAGTTCTCTGCTTTTTGTCCATGGCAACTTATACCTTCCACTTGATCATTACTTACATCCACACTTGAAGGTGATGCTAGATTTACTGGTCTCTGTTTCCACATATCAACACACTGTAATGGGACAGAAGAGGAAATATTTATAGAAATATCAATGGATAATTTAATGACGATGAGGGAGAAGTTATTTTCCCGATGTCAGTGTAGAAAGGGGTTACTGATTAATTGGTATTGAAGATTAGAATTAAATGCTTGTAAATACAAAATTACTGTAAGTCCTCACAAGTGCCTGAGTGTTCCTCCTGGTCTTCAAAACCCATCAAATGCAGTAGGTAAAAGTTATTGAATACCGGCTCCCTGAGTGAAAACTCACTGATTGCTTGGCTATGTGATGGGGAGAGATAAAGTGATAGCCAGAGAACACCCTGTCATGCATGGAGAATTTCCTGACAGTTATGAAGTGAATCCATAGTTACTATGTCTTTCTCTGAGTTCTCATACAAGAAACCTTGGTACATGTATGCATTGATTGTGGATATTGTTTACACAATAATGTATTTGACAACACAACGACTCTCTTGAAGGAGCCCCTGTTACAAAGATGTCATTACTGCATTTGCGTAAGAAGCTGTGTTGCAGTCCTTTTTCTGTCAACAAGAACAAGAATTTCTGTCCGCATTTTGAATGATATCAGACTGTAACTTCCACAGAGTACAGTAACAGCCACTACTTCTAACACAGTAAGAAATTTTGAGAAATCCCCTTTGAAGAATGCTGAGAAATCCCATTTTCCCAAAAGATCATCACAATTTTCCAGAAGACCTCTATCACCGTTCCTTCATTCACAGCGACGATAGACTTTGTTGCATCTCTGTTTGGAGTGGTACAGTGGTTAGAAAATGTGTGCTTTTGATTCAAGAAGCAGTCTAAAATTATTCTTTATGTTGCTAGAGGTGCTCTCGTGTCACTCTACAGAGAGGCCTGCCACCTCAACATGGTGAAAATAATGGCTAGTTTGTGAGATCAATTCTCCAAGAATAGAGTGACACTGCAAAACAAGTGAGTGAAAACAGATTGGTTCTACAACACATGTATCTCAGTGTTTATTGTACACTTCCTGATGTAAAACTACATGTGGCCTGTAAGTTGGTAGGAGATAATGCAGACATAATACACAATTTTTACATGAAACATAAGTAAATCTACTGAACAATTTGTTGAGAACTGGGATTCATAATTGCAGTGTGATCATTGTGCACACGTGCTTTGTTTATTGGCATTGTAATGGTATCACGACCCTTGACCTTTGAACCCTGACCCCCCTGATACCCTTTGGCATCATGAGGGGATTTCCATCCAGAGAGTGGGCAAACAATGGTGGTGAACTTGTCACATGGCATGCTAAATCCTGTGAGACCACAGGCGGCCCAATCACTATTAATAAGCTTATTATTGAGTTTTTCTGAGTTTTCTGTGTCACTGTCAGTCCCTCTCCTTTCTTCATGCTCTGACTGATCGTAGTAAATAAAATAAATGACTATATAGCCTAACCTATAGCCTCTTGATTTTACACCCCATTACAAGGACGTTTATCTCTCATATACACATCTTGTAATTAATTAGTCAACACAACTAATTATGCTAATCCATGGACTTATCAAAGGTTGGTCAACATTGCAAAGATAGAGATGTAAATGAAAATGTAAGTAACCTTTCCTATCTTTCGCGATGTTGACCAACCCGTAAAATCCCTGATAAGTCCACGGATTAGCATAATTAGTTGTGTTGACTAATTAATTACAACATGTGTGTATGAGAGATATACGTCCTTGTAATGGGGTGTAAAATAAATAAAGAGTCACAGAGGCTAGGTTAGGTTATATAACCATTTATAACCATTTATTTTATTTCTCGATCAGTCAGAGCATGAAGAAAAGGAGAGAAAATGATAGAGAAAACAGTGAGAAAAACTGGGCCGCCTGTGGTGAGACATGCAGGGTTAAACGTGACATGCTTGGTGTGACGTAGCCATTCATGAGTCATTTTACAAGAATGGTCAGTGACTGACAATATGACTGTGGATGAATAATATTTCACAGAAATTTTCCTTGTGAAGTAACAGGAAGCACATGTCAGTTTGATGTGCCTGTAGGATACTGCTTGACATTTGCCATTAGGTATTGACATGCACAACACCACATGGAACAGTTTTGTATCGTATGGATAGAAATACAAGCACATATGATATGATGACAGAGACGATATACCGGTAGTATGTGGTAAGTAGTAATACTGTGGTTATGGCATATGGGCTAAAGTATGCATGCAACCCTGGGAATGGTTGCTCTCACAGCCCCTTGTTCACTACACACTTCTACCATATACCTTTGACTTGCCCTCAACAGTCCTACCAAACATAGCAAGGCCTAGTTAGCCAGCTTGGGCAATCAAGTGGCCAAACTTGGGGCTGTTAACAGTTTTTATTCTGATTTATTTTTCATCTGTCTGATAGGCAGACCAGGTGATGTCTATTGCCCGTGTGCTGACTCATTTTCCGCCAGTAACAAACACGTCTGCACTGTTGATTGAATGTAAACACTGTAGGGCTGTAAAGTCACTTAATTCATACGTGTTTCTGTGTATAACTTTTTCTTGTTGTGTTGCTCCAACAAACGCTACTGGTATATCTCTCCTTTGCCACTAACACTCAATTTCCGATTAAAGCCACCTGTCAGTGGACTTAATATGATGCCCATGTGGTAGTACGTTTTTGCAGTTTCACCAATGCCATGAATGAAGTCAAATTTGTTCAAAATTAACCACTGGTAATAACAAAGCCATTTTCTATAACCCTTTCAGAAGAATGACCAGATTAGCTTTTTCTATCTCGAAAAAAATTAATGGTAATACTAATAGCTACTATGGGTGGCTACATCAACTTGCAAAACCTAGCCGCACTCAGCTCAACTTTTGAAGGCACACATACTTTCCCAGAAGCTTGTTGCATCGACACAGAGGGGGCTGTGAGAGTCTACGAATACACTGGGAAGTACAGATTGACAACTTAGCTCAAGAAAGTACATTACATACTGTTTTACACCATTGAGATGTGGGCAATGCTCTGTCAGGGGAGAGGGTCGAGGCATGCATGATTGCGATGATTTAAAGAATACTATCATTACAGTGCAAAATATCAAGTCATTTCAGGGTAGGGGTAAAACATGATATCATATTCACAGATGGCTAGAAGTTGCCATGCATGCTAAAATCTGTATAGAATTATTTTCAATGGGAAGAGTAGGATATGAGTTGCGATTAACTCTTCACTTGTTAAGTTGTAGTCCTCAATCATGTGTTAAGATAACAAAAACCCAGTATACACAATGAGGAGAAGAAGAGACACAAAACAAACTGTACAGAACATACCAATGTGCAAAAACACACTCACAATCAATAGAATGAGAATTTTAGAAGGCTGCAAGCAACATAAATACACAGCTTTCATAGAAAAAATGAACAAACACAGAAACAAAACAAATGAAATGATAAGAAACATCAAAAAGAAACAAAAAGAACACGAGAGAAAACAAACAAAATACAGAACACACTTTACAAAAAATAACCCCATTTGTTTTACACCCTTTAAAACATGCAATTAACAGAAAATTAACCAAAGTTTGGGTGGTGTTGGAAAAGAAAAAAAGACTGGTTTAACCCTTTCAACACTAAAATTTCTGCACAAGTCTATCGTGCTCTCGGGAAAAGTTGGACAGGCACTGATAGACAGGGAAGGTGAAAAGGTTAAACACAAGCATGGGTACATGTATGGCTAATACCAGAAGATGAAGAGAATAAGGTAGGAGAGACCAAAGATAGAGAGAGTGTTTACTTAGACAAAATGGTATATTTACCATATTATCATCCAATGAGTCCTCATTCTGCCAGTAGTGTTCACATGGGGAAAATGACAGGTACAAGTTGAATTTAGTACCATGTATGATGTATATGTAGATACGTCTGGGAGGGCAGGGGTGGACATTTGTTTTCATGTAGTAATTATTTGAAACTCTGTACACACATGTATACAGTATAAACCCCTAACATGAGGAAATTTTCCTTGGCTTAATAATCAAAAGTGGACTACGGCTGTTTGGGTAAAGGCTATGCTCAGGATTAACTGCAACATTGGACATGTACACAGTTTTCCTTCCGTAACTTGCTATTTTAATACACTCGCCTTGAGGCGCTGTATTCCAGAGTTGGTTTATCTTTATAACAAGTTACAATAGTTCTACTGGTATATAGTATTTATTCAAACCCTGTTCACTTTTTTTTGTTTTACTTTTCTTATGTGTTCGCTTTAACGTACGATGATGAAATGGTTTAAATTTTCTGTTAACATTTAGATGGGGAAATGAAATGAGAAAAAGAGCAGAGACACAAACATTTGATGGAACAAACATTGTAACAAAAGTAACAACAAAGTGATGTTCTCAATCATGCTATTGAGAATTCTTTTTCCTCTGCTGTAGAGGGCGTTGTTCCACTTGATTGGGTGAGTTTTAAGCAATGAGAGGCAATGCCCATGGAAGACATCTGCACTTTGGCTGGGCCACTATGCAACAATATTATCCTGCATAGAAGATGAGTGAACAATAAATATTAATTTTGCCTTTTATTTATGTAGTTAGTTTTATATCTGAGACACTGTACCCTAAGAAACTAAAAACACAGCCTTGTACCAGATCTAAGGCATGAAAAGCAGAAAAATGCCAAACATAAAATAACATCATAAAAATAACGAGCATAAGGAATACCTGGAAGTGTGTGAAAGATTCTGATTTTGAGGCACAAGGCCTTTTCAAGTGAATAACACTGACGTTACATGAACAGTTTGGTGAATAGCACTAATGCTAAGTTAATCCTATCTTCTGCATCAATGTCTGCAGAAAGACATGGTTCTTCCTTGTTAACAGATTACAGTACACTTTACAATATATACCGTATATATGGGACAGATTATGATGCTGGGCACTAGATTGTCATGGTAAAACAAATATCTTACAAAGCAAAGCTGTATCAACTGAAGATTATGAACAACTCTGTCCCGCTTGATGCAGGTGGTCTCTTCATTGTAATTACCTGATTCGGTACCATTTCAATAGCTTATGCAAATCAGTTTAATACAACCTTGTCAATGAGGCTTTCCCAATAAACATACACATCTAACGAGTTGAAATACTTAATTTATTTATATTTATTTCCTTATACATGTATTTCATTCAGGGTACCCTTTCTTGTACATTTCTCATGGTCTGCATGCAATGAAAGCTGGGTTAAACACTATATCCTTGTGAATACTTCATTTCTAGTTTGAGAAATATGTCACTTTGATGTGTACTTACCGGCTTTGCCACTTTGAGGTCCACAATGGGCAGAGCACGCTTTCCTCTTCGCTTTGTCAGGAAATCATGCAGGAAGAGATTTGACGGAGCTGGACAAGACTTCATTACTGACTGTCTATTCTTACTGCTTTGAGAGTATCTCTTCACACACCTGTTGCAAGGACCAAGTGAACAATTTGTAGGGTAAAAAAACATGAGAATGAAGGAAGTTTACACACAAAGGACAGAGGGAAATGTTTGACCATTCTCTTTGAAAAGTTTTCAGGAATTCTGTCAACATACGCATATATATAGTCTGCCAGTGAAAATCTTTAACATTGTGGCTGTGTCAAGACAAGGGCACCACTAGTCTTGCTACTGATGGTCTACACATGGCCAGGACTAAAGGGCCTCTTTTTACCAAATCATATCTAAAAACTGTACATGCGAAGTCACAGTGACAAGAATCTTTTTTTTCGAGGGAAAGGTTTGTTATCAACTTTATTTCTGAACAAATTTATTAACTGGAGAAGACTTTCAAAAGAGAACAAATGACCCAATCATGTAAATAGTCAATGTCAACAATCTCTGCTACAAGAATCTGGACTTGAGGATTGCCACTTCCAGAAAACATTATCCAACCATTTCATGTGATTTGCATTATCTATTGATATTTACCATTGGTAATCAGTTATTATCTGTCATTTAATACGCATGTATAAACAATATCTGTTCAAACTTTGATGTAAATGACTCACTTCAAGCTTGAGTGCATTTCTGTTGGAAATTTTCTCTCAGAGATTGAGATACATGAATAAACAAATTTGTATGAAAATTCAGCACTTTTGACATTACTTTTTGCTAAAAAGTTGTCATATACTAGGCAAATGAGTATGAGACACTGTCTAAAATCTGAAAAACTTTCTATAAAATCAGGAACTGCCTACCTTTTCAGAGGTATGGTGTTAAATTTCTTTTTGTTGTAGTTGAGTTGATTGGCAACGCAGAATACTGACACAGATGGATCTAAACACAGTGGTTCCTGTGTTTTCAGCAGCAGCTGGCTCTCAAGTTGTAACTTCTCCTCCTGGTGGAAAATAATAGACGATGACAGTAAGATATGTTTCAATATCTGAAACTATATTTTCCACCCAATTCTATTTTTTCAGGGGGACAAATCTCTTCATCATATTTTAACACAATTGAATAAATTCCTGAAAAGCCAGCAGCCATGTAGTCGTATAGTAACTGATGCACAGTACATTGCTTGTGAAATATGAACTCTCTGCTTCACATAAGACATTCTCTTCATTTTGCAAATGTCATCTTGGAAAGAAAAATTAAGTGACACTCAGAGTTGAAACTCTGACCTTGACTGGTATGTAAGCAAAGCACTTTCGTAAAAAAAATTGAGCACAATTCATTCTGAAATGGATAGCAAACAGATCACCTTTTCAAAAGTATATTCAGTACATGTACATTAAACATTGTTACCTGAGTCCAATGCTTGTTTTCACTAACAATGGCATTAATGTCACAAAGTAGAGTCTGCAAAGGACAAGAAATCATACAAACAACATGAATTTTGTTCTTCTACAATGTCAAGGTCATGTAAAAAATATATTGTTATGGTTGTTACTGTTACGTGTTATGGTAGTCTCTTCTTTGCGCTGAAACTCTACTGGGTTTCAAAGATTTCCTGTCATGAAGAGCACTTAATTCAAGCCATTAGCACACAATTTACTCTGATTTCTGAATGTTCTCATTGAATTTCAGTGTCCTCTTTTCATTCCACGTTGTATGATTTTCAGACTGAATGCATCAAGATATAAATCACCAATATAAATATATTCACAACAACCTGATATGAAATTTCTTCATGACAAAATCAGAAATCAGATATGAAAACCCAGGATTGAAGACTGCTGCTTTAAGGATTGGATCTTGCACAATTTCATTTATTTCACACTTTATAAAACTGGCGGCATGCTTGAAAGGCTGCAATATTTCAATGTCTATGGATCTATGGAGCATGCCACCTTACCTGGGCAGTGGGACGGAGTAAAACATGATGAGTGTCATATGATTTCCCTGTGGAAGACTGCCTGTAGTCTCGAACTTCGGCAATGACACAGCCATCATAAAATACGTTGGCCTGTGACCTCTCCAAGAGGTCAACTAAAATAGGGGGTAACTGTAACAGAGGGTAAGAACACAGTACGATAATGTCAGACAGCTGAATACCAAAATACATGTAAATTACAAACAGTTGCAAAAAACACACAAACAAAATGATTTCATAACTGAGCTACAGAGGGCACTATTTGTAACTGTGGTGATTTCTAAATTTGTATTTTACATAAAGTGTTACTAATTCTCTCCATGTATGAGAGCTGGAACTATAAATGTGATGAATTTGCAGAGAGACACTATTATTGAAAAGTGTTTATATTCTCACCTCCTCTGAGTCTAAGTAGTCCAACAGTTCTGATTCCTGTAATGTTTCAACACAGAGATTATTACACAATCACTTTACAAACTGCAATACACAAATATGTTACACAGAACATGTCCAGAACTAAGAATGGACTGGACGGGAAAAGAATTGACACCATTGTTTGCAAATGTAACATTGAACCAACACTCTCAAAGCCTCAAGTCAGAAAGCATCATACTTGAGTTGTTTTTGTTACTTTAAAGATAAATAAATACTAAGTAAACATCACCACTACAAGAATTACTTTTAGCAATAACATTTTGGATGTGAATAGTCAGCTCTTGACCAAATCAACAAAAGTTTGATTTTGTATAAATAGTTTGTATGTATAAGAACTTTTATACTTTGAGAACAACTACACCGTATCAAGAAAGGTTAAAGAGTATGTATATCTTACCTCATAAGGCAGTCTTATTGTTTCAGAATCTGGGGAAGATGACAGAAAACTGACAAAATGTTACTTCTTTGTATAATGTATCTTGTATCACAACCTATGTTTGACTCTTGTAAAGTGGCTATGATTTATTGTAAGGGCCATCAATCATAACACACTAGAAATGTAATACCTGAGTCAAGTTTCCCAGACCGAATGGAATAAATACGATAGAATCTCTTTCACTATTTTTTTATTGAAACTACATGTATTGTAAAGAATATTTTGACATGACATGTTTGTGAAACATTGTTGGCTTATCCAAGACATTCCCCTCTCAGCCTGAGCTTTACATCCCCGAGTCCTGCTATGTTTGAATCACATTTTTATTTGAAGATGAGTATAATATTCATTACAGTGCTGCAAAGAAATGATGAGAGTTGCAGCAGATGGTATAAAATGCACAATTCAGAGCAGACGAATGTTCAACATTGATAAAGAATCATTAGCATAAAATTTCAATACCAAACAATGTTCATTAATATCATTTGCATAAATTAATACTAATCTGCCCCATATCTTGCACTATTGGGAAGATGGCGCTCTGAGGGTTTCTGTTCTCCCTAGAACCCCGCTGAAATTATATTTCATGTTTTCTCTAGCAAAAATAATCAGCTGATGTAGTTTGAATGAGTAAGAATGTTGTTTAGCATTTAAGATGCAATATTTTGTTATATTGAGAAAATAAGGCTCGGAAAAGAAAAGACTGATTCCTTCAATTTTCATCAACAGCAGATAATATTTTTTCATTGCAATCTTCTCTGAGCTTCTTCAGTAATCATGTTCCTGGTGTTTCACAACATAGTGCAAAATACTGGTGTATTTATTCAAACAAAAGTTGGTTTTTGTTTCTATGGTAAGGTACATAATGATATATTTGAGGTGGCAAGGAATTCACTGTCATTTAATCAGTGGGAGAAATTTGCTTATTTATTGACTGTTTCCTGCGTCGCATTTTTCCCTCTGGCGTCAATGTGAAAGTGATTTTATAAATTCTCACCTGACCCATTTTTTCCTTTCAACATCAAGGAATAGCCTTCATTTCCGGGATACAGATTAACAACAAGACAGGATAATTTCTCTTTTGTAACCAACTTATCCAGCAAGTGTACGCTACTACACAGCCTCTGAAACAATAGAAGACATGAAACCAACTTGAAGAAAGAGGGATGGATGATTGGCAAGATGCCTGGTCAGGAATTATTTATCAGTGTACTCATACAAGATACATAAACTTTCCTCCTATTAACCTTGGTATAATGTTATGACTTCCATATTTAATAATGATCAATTTGGACCAAAATCATAGGGAAGAGCAGTGAAAGGGTTTTGGAACAGCTTTGACTCATTCACCAACAAGTGCTGATCAGTTTGACCCTATCACATACATAAAATGCACGGACTTTGTATATAGGGAGAGTGGATAAAGTTTGGATTATGAAGATTTCACATAATGCTAGGGAAGGATGGAACATGCCAAGGCTTCCTATGGGATCTGCTTTGCGACAAAACATCTTCCACCTTTTTAGGAAATCAAAGGAGATACATAAGGAACACCCTGTATCTGAAATGAAAACATCTGAACTCATTTGTCCCCATTACTTCCTGTAATATCATTCACATCGTGAGCTGATGATAGCTTGACATATGTAAAGGTCAATAAATGCTGGGGTCAATGAAACTGTGACCTTGCATACATATTATCAGTCAGATGTATTTTTGCCAATTTATGAAAATAGATCATTTTTGTGCATAGTTGAGTAAAATCTGTCTGGAGCTTCTTTTGAAATTGAACACATATTGTTGATTTTGCAGATCTATCCCAATGCCAAATTTTATCATGTTCCATTACAATATTTCTAGTAGGTATGTACAAGTGAGACAGCAACATTATGCAGTTATTCACACGTCAGACAATCTGTAGATGCAAGAAAAGGCATGAAAGATCCTTTTGTTTTTCCGTTGTTCAATATGCAGAGAAAGTTGAGAGAGAGAGAGAGAGAGAGAGAGAGAGAGAGAGAGAGAGAGAGAGAGAAAGAGAGAGAGAGAAAAAGAGATTACCTTGTTTTCCGGTTCCTTTTCACTTTCCTCCACATACAAGTCGTATAGTTTTTGATGGAGAGTTTTCCTGCAGAGAGAGCAAGGTAGGCAAATAGTTAACATGATAGCATAAATTGATTTTGAGCTAATGAGGACTCTTCATGTATGGTGAAAAATTGAATAAACATGTGATCAACACTTGGGAACTAGGGCAGCAACATCCAAAACAAAATGGGGTTTAGAGACCCTTTACTTGGCAAGACTTGAATTGTTGTAGCAGAATTGTGGAGATTATGTATTTGTTTCTCGTCAAATTAAACACATTCACTTTTTGTAGATGAATGTACATCAATGTGGAAATTTCTTAGATTTATCTTGTGAAAGCAATTGAGTAAGTAATTGTGTACATCTTCAAAATGTGGCATGATAAAAGCATATATGCTTCAGACTGTGTGTTTCATTTGCACTGCGTAGTACATGCATAGCTATTGACTGACAGATGTGATGTGCTTATTTTTTTCAGATTTACACAATCATGTACTACTGGCATGGCATGGTTACAAAATGTTACAGATTCATAACTTATGAGCACAAATAAGAATTGAGAGACAGACATATTGTACACCTTTTGGACACTCAAACAATGTGCATGGGTAGTAAACACTACTCACCATTTCGTTCCTGGAGTTGCCTTTCTCTTTGGTGGTCTCTGCCTTGCTAATTGAATGATGTACTGAAATACCACACAAAGAAATGAAATTTGCTTTCTGAGATGCAATATTTGGCATTTTTGGCTTAGATTTGGGAAGATAGATAGATTGCTTTAGCAACCTCAGTACTCTTTCTCTTCCCCTGTATATGATTACATTATTGACATACTGACAGAAATCCCTGTAAAATGACTGGGAATCCCTTGTACAATATGCTAGACCCTAAACAAAAGCTCTGTCTGGGTTGAGTAATTACACTGTAATTAGTTTTGTTTGTATGGGTGAAATTGCTTTTCAACTGGTCCAGCAGATCAGTGAACAGTAGTTATCACATTAGATAAAGACTACATGTATAATGTGCAAGCATAAGAAACACTACCATGTGAATCTAGATTCACACTAATACTTCTCCTGACAAATGTGAAACATGTTAACTAACCACTTTATGTGTAGAAGGCCATATGACAACTTCTAGTAACTATAAATATCAGCTCAATCTTCAGGTTGGGTAATCTAGTTTGAGTGGCTTTTGAGTGAATGACAAAGGAGAGGATTTCTATGAAGCCAATTAACATTACTCCTACAATTAACATTACTCTGTCAGTGTGCTGTCTACCTACAGCACGCTGACAGGTTTAACAGGGCATGTACCCCTGACCCTTAGCTCACCTGTGCCTTCTCTATGGCCTCTTCCAACATGACATTTTCAGCCTGCATAAGAAACACAAAGCAGGGTTCGAAATTAATTTTTTTGTTTGGTGGTCAAGTTTGACCACCAGATTCAAATTTTGGTGGTCAATTGCAAAATTTGGTGGTCAAAAAAATTAGTAATATCAGAGTGTAATTCTTGTGGAGGTTGGGGTCCATGGGGGTGAATAGTGGGCTGTACATGCTGTTTTGGAATCATTTCACCATGCTGCTACACATGTTAAGTTGGTTTACATGTATGTGGATGCCCAGTAAATCCACTGGAAAATTTTCAGTCATTTACAGATCAACTTGACTACTGCATGAGTGACTGACTGACTGGTTATATGCAAAGGACTTGAGTTACAGATTATTTTAAGTTTTGACAGAATTACTGTGTAATAAAGAAATGACAATTACTGCTTGTATAACATGACAATTATTGCATTTTTTTGGACTATTATGAAGTTTTGTATGTGTCACTTTAATGACTATAGACGAAATTTGCTAGGAGATGTTATTCAACGTTTGCAGATTTTATCACAATAATCATAGCAGTAAACAGTAAAACAAAGAGAGACATTGTCTATTTAAAGGAACACTCAGTTGAGTAGTGGAGTGGGGTTGAAGGACTGACATTGAACCACAGTGGAGGGACTGTGATTGAACAGACAAGACGTGTACTAGATAATTGCTAAAATATCTATCTCTGAGGACAATATATTGTTTCTAGATACTCCTAGCAATAAACTGTGAGAGGCATGTAAGATTTACAGCTCTGCAGTGCACTATTGTGACCTCCAACAGTGTTTCATCTAGGATGCTACACCAGGAAGGGGGGACTGGTCCCCCTCTGCAGGAATTTTTGAGGGGGATTTTAAAATTTTGGGGGGGATTTAACTAAAACATATAACCATGGCTTTACAGGTAACTTTTAATGTTGCAATGATGTCACTTGTGATACACATACTACAAACCATAAATCACTTGCTTACACAATCCAAGCTGCTGGCTGCAAACACCATCCTATATAAGATGTTTTCAAAAGTCAACAAATTTGAGTATCTCTGTTGTGAATGTATGTAGAGCTTAGAAGAGTGGCGGATGGCTCATTAATATTCGTAAGCATTAATATTCCTGGAAAACGTAGCGTAATTTGTATGCTACAATATTCTGTATGTTTGTTAACAGCTAGCCATTTCCACTGTACATGAACCTTCAAGGGATTTTTTTCATTTTTAACTGAACTGTGTGTACTTACACAAAGCAAGAAAAATCTTTAGTAGTTATAAAGGAATGCTTTCCTATCTTCTGAAAAAATAATATATATTTGTTTGTCACGTTTTTACTGTGCTTGTATCATCCCTAACCACAGTAGAGTTTGGATCAAGATTGCCCTATACAACCTGTTAGTTGTATTTTTCTAGTGACCTAGCTGGTCTTGTAGTCTTGTGCGCAGACTCAGTAAAGTTAAAACGAACAACTTAGGAGGTCTCTGTCTGCCGTGTTTTGAATGTGGAGTTTCTCGATGTCAGATTCGCTCCAATTGCTTTTTGTCAGTCATTTTACAGTGGGAAAATAACAAACAGAAATGTTGGTTGTCATCAACAGTTAACTTTAGGGTTTATTTGCCCGAAAAATAAGTCAATGTTTGTTCACTGAATTCAAAAACCGGGCCCATTGACACTACAGCTTGCTTGTGACTCTCATTGCATGCAATCCCGTCACGTCACAGTGCCAATGCCATTCACTTAACTGAAAACGTTTCTGTAACAGTAGAGTCAAATTTCCGAGTCAATTTTTGCTACCAGAATTATTTTCATAGTGTTACGGACATTCATACTATGCACAAAAACTTCAGTTTGTCTCCTGTTCTCGATCGTACAGAGATAATGAGACAAGGGCAATGAACTTTTGTGAACGTAACTCTCAATGGGCTGACATGCTTTCATATGCAAAATCAGCTACGGAAAGTACAAAAAGTATCAAAATCGAACTAAAATTAGTTCCTTTCATGTAAATGTTCTTGCTACACTATACAATGCCTGTTGCCAAAGTATTAACAGGTGCCGATAATGGGTCAAAAGCATCGAAGTGTGACACCCATGATATTTGGATATGCCATTCCAGCCAGCTCAGTGCAGTGCGCGATGGGTCGCCCCTTCTACGTACACTTGGCGGCGCGCAGCACACCATACCAAAATGGGGGAATCGCGCAATCGCGCAGCCTAGATGAAACACTGCTCCAAAAACTTGGTGGTCAAGATTGACCACCAAAAATAGAATCTGGTGGTCCAAATTAGATAATTGGTGGTCTTTTGACGCATGACCACCGGGTATTTCGAACCCTGCAAAGTATCCTTCAGCAAACACTAAGAGGTTTCAAATAGTCATAGCATATATTCTCGAGGACTGCATATGGCAGATTGTCTGTTGAGAAAGAACTGCAAATTGAGTGGCAAAAATGAGAACTGATGGTTGCTTAAGGAAGAGGAGGAACAGAGAACTTACCATTGGTCCTTGTTGATATCGTCAATCTCAACTGATCAAATTGTATATATGCAATATCCACACTGAATAACAGAGATAAAAAGAATTTACTCAGCATTAATTCATTGCATCATCATGCTCTTCTACACTTGGAAACAAGAGCTGAAGTAGTGTTTAAAGGTGAAATGGCTGTTGCAATCTTACTGACTCTTGAAATGCATTTGGGAACATAGTAAAGCTTAGTTCAGCTGGATCTTCTAATTTTAATTCTCAATTTTAGCTCATTCCATTGGTATAACTTGGAAGTAAAATTAAATGCAAGATTACCTTCACAACAAGTTGTAACCCTACTAACTTGAAAGTACTCTCTGCAACTCAAGAAAATTTACTATAGGAAGTAATATTTAGGTAGTATAGGGCTGACTAGAGGAAATTTCTAGACTGCCTTAAAGTATACACTACATTCCACTTTGAATTTTTCCATCATTGAATATTACATCGACAGAAAGTCACCACTGCAATGACCTAATGATTAGCAACATCTTAACAGTATCCACATGGTGGATATTTCTCTTCTGTATCTATCTGATTCGAATATATCACAACCCCAGCACAGCTTACAACATGGAAAACCTTACAGAAGGATATCATTTTAAAACTACAATAAATTACTATGCACATTTCCTTATCACTTTACAGTTTGTCTATACTAAATGTGGTTGGACAGACCTTTGGAGAATTAAGAATTGGAGTCCTGGAGACCAGGAGTATGTTTTGTTTTCTGAATATTTCTCATTACAAATATCAAGGCGTCTGTTAAAGTGTGTAAGAAATTACAGCATGATCAATGAACGTCTTAGGTGTGATCTTAGTAAGCTCTATATAACAAATAAATAAATGAAAAAACCATTTGATTCATTTGTAATTAATGTCAGCACATCATACTTTGAAAATATATTCAAATTATTATTATATTCATATTCAGACTGTTCACGGACTAAACTTGTCATAAAATGAAAACTAGCCGACTCTATAGCTGTACTTTCAGTTTCTGTGCGGACCAAGGGCGCCATCGAAGTTTTACAGTGTATAGGACATCGCACGCCATCCGGCTCCTCAAACCAGCCTCAACGGACACAATGCTGAGGGTGACAGAATACACAGCTTGTACGTATGAGAACCAGCATGACTCATGAAATGACGTGCACCTGTGCCTGGAGCCGAGTATTGAATCTTTCACCCCAGGCACATAGTCGATGTAGACTGCTCAGTACCTTGTGCATGTTGTGTCTCTGACATGACAATAACACGCGAGTGGAGTGATGGAGGGACGGGCCATGGCACTGTCGTCGATGCATTTCGTGGACATGAAAATAAACAGAAACTCACTTCGTCTTAGATTCACTGCTTTTACACGGGAATGAAGCTAGCCATGACTGATGAGAGCTTCGGTTTGCGGTCTGTTTGCCTTTTCTTCCGTACACCATACATTCAAGCGATTTCACCTGAACGTCGCCATATTCGATGACCGATCTCGTGTACTCTCGTTTTGTCACGTTAATGTGTAAGGGGGGACCGGAAATGGTCCGTATGGAATATCCCTAAGTCTTTGGCTATGAAACACTAATTTTGGCAGTTCTTGGCTCATAGACTTGTTTGTTTCTTAATGAATAAGATCAAAGCTCAAATGTTATGGAAGTAAGTGTAAATTATTCAAAAAACTAGTCTCCCTTACCCTACAGGAAGATGGTATCGCCAAATTTGCTGATGCCTGTGTCATGTAATATGATTGGTCAGTAGTTATCTCTATTATTTCGACTAATTACTGTACTTTTTAAATTATTCGATTATAATGTACACAGTAAAACTTACACACTCATTAATTTTTAAAAGTTTCAATGTGTAATGTGTTCGATGTGCTTTTTGTCGACCCGTCCCTTCTTAAAATTGAATGGTAAATCCTCAAAACCAATCAGAACGACTTTTATGAACCAGAAAGCTCTGAACATGGACACGTGATGTAATCATAAACACAACCACATGTTGTGGTAAAGGTTACTCTCGGTAGTTCAGCTGAACGAGAAGATGGCGACAGCTAGGGTTACCTCTGCAGAACCGCCGCCAGTTTGATATTACGTTTTAGCTTTTAGCTTGCCCCTTTCGGCTTCTTTTAGCGTAAGAAAATCTTTAAATGTAGCGGTGTCGTGTCAACACTGACATTTTGTTTTTTTAAAGAAGAACCGTTTTCTAAAAAAAATGTACAAGGGAAGGAAAACTAAAGGCGACCCCATGGACGACTATCTATCTATGCTGGGGCTCTTCCGGAAACCAACGGCAAAAGACGGTTCGTGCTTGTTCAGAGCCGTTTCTGAACAAGTAAGTATTTTCCTCAATTTTTCTAGGTTGCCCTCTATTCAATGTTATTTTAATTTAATTTTGAGAGTGCCGTCATGTGCGCCAGAATTACATGTTTCGTGTGCATGCACATCCTCTTGCCGAGTAAGTACAGTAATACAAAATCACCGACACGTGAAGAACAGGTGTTTGCGTCGTTTCACAACGTGACAATGTCTCGTCTTCACCTCGACAGGTATTCAAGTGTCAAGCTCTACACCTTCAAGTTCGAGAGGCCTGTATACGGTTTATGGAGCGGCATAGAGAACGGTTCGAGCCAGTAAGTTTTCAGCCTTTAAAATGTAAGTGTTGGCACTAACATCAAATGCAACTCGGAAGCAATGCCAATGAAAGTTCTTTGGAAAATTCAATGTTTTCTCTGATTCGAGTGGACATTTTTGAATTGGTAATCATATCTCATTTTTCTTCAACTTTACCTCGTTTTTCTTTTCAAGTTTGTCGAAGGACCTTTTGATCATCACCTGTTTGCACTTCGGAATCCCAAGGTAATTTTTTTTTTTTATCTTAAGGAAGTTTTCGAAAATAACTGCATGGAAAACTTCAATGACGTATCAACGATTTGTGAATACTGAAAGCGAAACCGTACTTTGACAATGACTGGGGATATTTTTATGCCGGGTCACAGTTTATATGCAGATTCGTCAACAAATGTTAAATGATAAATATTCAATCTTGCATTGTTTGTTATATTTTCACGTGCTTTGTCCCCCTTTGTCAGTATTAAAAAAATAACATCACAAAAAATGTGCACATTTGTACTGTGGCAATCGTTTTGACAGGAAGTTTCCAGTGTTTAAGCTCAAGGTTGCTATATTATTGTCATAATTAGTGGTTTATTAGTAGCATTTCTCAGATGTAGTGATGTTGCATTCTATATTGAAATTCCACATTTTTAACATTGATAGCATATGAATACCGATTCATCTTTCAGAAAGTAGTGCTAGTATGTGTCAAAAGTAAACTTTGTGATACTTTAGTCCTTTCTTTCATTTAAAATGTAGTCAACTGTTTAACAGTCCGATAATTTGTGCTTAATTTTAAAATAAGTAGTTTTGTAACACAAGATGGTAAAGCGCTGTTTACATTTTGAAATATGATGCAAGTTTTATGCAAAATAATTACAAGCACTGCAATGCTTTGAAAAGCCTGTGTTTGAGGCAGAATAATTTGTCATATCGGTTGTTATTGTAAGATTTCAGTGATACAAACAGGAAATGTTGGCATAAAAGTGAATATTGAGTGTTGTACCATAATAAATTGAAATACCGGTACATTCAGGCATTAAGTTTGCATACTGAAATTCTTTTTCCAGAAAGTCCAGCTGAAAACTTTGCATGAAAGCAATACATCTCAGTGCCAGCAATGCAAACACCTGGCAATATATCTACATGCAAATTTCCTTTTGTTTGAAAGTCAGGTGCACAAAAGCATTGAGGTGTCTCCACATACTAAAGTGAATACAGCTGTATTACATGAAGGCATGACCAACCTGATGCACTGGTGTTTGAAAATACTGTATCTTTATGGCCATGAACTTGAAGCAGTCATTTTACTGATTGGCATTTCAGTATCCGTGCAAATTGGCAAGATCTTTGTCGTAATCACTGTAACATGAGACCATATCAGTTTCAAAGAAATTGATTTTCAACATTAATTTGGAGTTTACTAAATTGTTTCAAATTCTGAATGCTAGTCCTGCAAACTGTTCCTTGGCTTTTAACTTTTATTTTTTTGATTCGATTGAAGTGTATGGTAAGTGTATATTTGCTTGTAAGGTAACAGTTCATAACGACTGGCATGCAGGGTTGGAAATTTTCGTTGCTCTGAAAAAAATCTGCAGCCAGAAAATATTGACACATCGATTAGTGTAGCATCAAGTGATGCATGGTAATAACATTTTTTTTACAGTGCAGCTGTGAATAAACACATACACAGTGTCCCAGGAATCTGCAGGACACTCACAATGTTTTCAAATTGAACTGCAGGTATTTTTGTTGTGAAAAAGTTTCTTCTCTGTTTTCCAGGAGTGGGCTGGTCAAGTTGAAATAAGTGCCATGTCAATAATGTTTAAGTAAGGAAAGTTCTTATTAATTGGAATAATAAACTTACCCAAACCAAGGGTTTTGACGGAAAGTTACACATTGCAACTTTTGCACAGACAATTGCTTTAAATTTGTCTACTGAGAGGACATGTAGACATGAAATTTTTACCGCCCTGTTGTCACAGATTTATGTGTATTTAGTAGGGACACCATCTACAGTACATATGATATAAATTCTTTCCTGAACAGTCTTGTAAAAATTAAATGTATTGCAAATTACATCTTTGAAGACCATTTTAGTTGGCCTTTTTCATCTTGAGCTATGTAATGACAGTTACTGTACAGACACTGAGACCAATGCCACAGATGTAATTAATAGAGTTTTTGCTGTCTTTTTGTACAGACGAGATTTCCAGGTTTATCAAGAAGTAGGAAAACCCCCAGACAAAGTAACACAAAATGGTTTTAATGAAATAGTAAGTACCTTTATTCCATTCAGTTAAATGTTCATCTTTAGGGCAGATATTTTCTGAACTGATGGTGTCCTTCAAGTTATTCTGGTTGATATGATATACTGCTTCATGCTCTCTCTATGTAATAGAAGCACACCATCATGAATCATGCATAAGTACAATGCATCATGAATTCTTCATATTACCAGTAGTCTGTAAGTGTTGGAACGTGTTTTAAAACTTCAAATTGCCAGGCATGGGAACCAAGCCAGAAAGCGCCATGTGGGTAGTGGCTGCAATTTGTGAGCTGGTTACAAGACCCAAGGTACATTTTTGAATGCAGAAAAGAAACTGTCACAGATTAAGTACTGTTACTTCACTCTTGTATCTTGCAGGTTTTATTATGTTTTACTGGTGGTAGTCATTATGATAGCGTATTTCCAAAGCCGTATCAGGAAGTTGCAGCAATATGCCAATGTAAGTTGCCCTGTTGTCGCTCCTTACGTCTTGTTGACTTGATTAGCATTCCAAGCAATGGTGGGAGGTGAATAAAAACTCAAGGAATACACTTTCACCACTACTACAGATGACAGTGCATAAAAAAGTGATTTTAATGAATATTTACACCTAATATTACAATAAGATGCTTTCATCGTAGAATACATCAGCCTGTGATTTAAGCGGTTATGCTGCACAGTACGATAAATTACCCACAATACTCTTTGATTTGTATCCTTCAAGGTTACTTTTCTAAAAACTTTTTCAGTTCTGCATGTAAGCACTAGTGTGCAGCATTAGAATAATTTTTAAATAATATCTAGTAAAAGTACGTTTAGGTATTTCAGTGAAAGTTTGAAAATAACCACTAAACAACCATAAAAGTCACATTCTGCAGGTACTACAAATGCCATACTTTTTAGGCAGCAAGTTATGACGAACTGAAGGGGTCATTCTCTGAGAAAACTTAGCATGCAAATTTCTTTTGTCACTTCCATTGCAAAAAATCAATATCCTTTTGTTTCATAAAACAGGTGCAACTAGTCTCCCTACTTTCCATCACATTATTCTGTATGGCTGAGGACACAATCTCTGGCAAATTTCACAAAAATGCTATCTCCTCTCTCAATTATGCATAATTTTCCAAATTATTTAAAATGAGAATTGAGAAGAATGGTGTGCATAAAAGTACGTTTTCAAAATTTTGATAAATAGTCTGTGAATTTGTCTACACATGGGAGACATAGTAGACTTCACTCAGGTATCTCCGAGGATACAAATCGCAATGAATTATTGGAAATCTACAGTACTGTGTGCTGCCCCCTCAAGGGTCATACTGCCAAAGACAGCAACATTATCGACATGTCCTTAGTGTACCAAAATTGATTATGTACATGTAGCACAGATTATTTTGACATGGTTATCCACATCAAAGTGACAGATGTGAATACCAGCGGTATGGATATGTCCTATATTTGCTCTTACCCAGGATCTTTCTAACAAACTTGTACTTTGCATCACTTGCAGCTATTGTTTATAGTATCCTGTACATTAATGTGTTCGATATGGAGAAGGAAGTCAATGAAGCTATAGATTTATTGAGATCCAAGTCTAAGAGGAAACAGAGTGAGAGCAGTACTGACAGCGGTGAAGTCAAACATGACAGGTGAGACAGACAGACAGACAGACCTCTAAAGAGGGAGACACAGCCAGGTATCAAATGTACACAAGTCACTTTGAGCAATTCTCTCCAAGTTATGAACACTTGGGGACAGAACTAGTGAGATTAAATGAAATGCTAGGGAGATTGGTCTAAAAATGAAGGAGCCAGTAAATAGGGTCATTCCAAGCAAATAACAAGTGTTGTATATCCAGTAAAATTTTAACAGAAAAAGAAAAGAAACGAAACCTATTCTATGAAATCTGTGGTTGACACTTTGCTGATTTTCAATAAAAGTTTGGCAATATACATCTGGTGAGTAAAACATTCTTTGAGTAAGTGCAGTACACTAGTTTGCAGGCCAACTTATCTTCAACAAGATCAGTTTTCTTAAAGTGACAAAGTTTTTGAGAAGAAAGACTTCAGTTCGTGAAATGCCAAACAGTATTCTGAACATGTTTACAGCTTGAAATATCAAAATTGAACTTCTTGTCGCTTGTTTCTAATGTCAATCCACAATACACTAGGAGGCGTCTTATAAGTGGGAGATACATTCAACAAGATTCAAGTGTATTCTGAACATGGATATTTACAGCTTGAAATATCAAAATTGAACTTCTTGTCGCTTGTTTCTAATGTCAATCCACAATACACTAGGAGGCGTCTTATAAGTGGGAGATACATTCAACAAGATTCAAGTCTGACAGAAGAGATTGAATTGTAAATTTTTCAATTTTTTCTTTCCATGAGTGGTGTTAGTGAGTTGGAGACATCAACCGAGTCAGAGAAAAGTAAGGAAGGGGAAAACAAGGTGAGAGGAATTGTTTGTAACAATGGTTGTTTCAGTTTATCATGTCCCCTGTGCATTAAAGTTACACTTAATCATTTTGTCCTGTGGAGGATAAGTTTTATGACATTATCTTATTGTATCTTCTTAGCATGTTGAGAAAAATGCCTATTGGCTGCAAGACATAGCATTGCCATTTTGTTGTGTACTTGCGACCAGTATGTAAATTTTTTGTAGGACAACAGGTCACTACACAAAAAATATAACAGATGAAAACTCTTATTTTTGCCAATCCTAACCCTCCACTACACTGTGGCCCCCTTCTCTGTGCATGTCAATCATGGTTGCATTTTGAGTTTTGACTTCATTGAAAAAAAATACAATTGTCAACCTGAAAATGTAATTGGTTTTCTACAGTAATTTAGCCAGATTTCTCAATGTACAAAGTCAAGCATAACGTATCATGGCAGCAGAAATGTTTTCAGAGAGTAAGGGTCCATTTTGGCAACACTTTTGAGTGTAGCAGTAATGCTTTTACAGAACGCTAAAAAACCAAACAAGTGCTGCTGTTTACAACTTGGTACATGTTTGTTTACACTTTGTAGGAGAATGAGGCTGAGAGCAGGCGGTACGAAGCCTCTCAGAGAAAACCAGCATTCCCATACAAGGTAGCCAAAGCTTTAGATCCTGAAATATACAGAAATGTTGAACTGGATATATGGATGGATGCCAGAAAAGGTAAGCTTCATCAATATCGATCAAAAAGGTAGCCCTAATGCTATTTTGGCAAATCCCCATACAAGCTTGACATCTTTCATTTGTTTTTACAAGGTCCAAAAGCACTCGACTGTGCTCAGAATAGGTTAGGGATCGTCAGTAGGAACCTAGAGCAGCACTATTATTCTTTGGAAAAATATTTGTGTCCACATGCTGAAATTTAAATAAAAAACTTTTTATAAACTTAAAATGTCAGAGGTTTTACACGTAGAGGTGTCATTTGCAATGCTCAGTTCTGCAAAATGTTATGAGCTCAGTATGCTGGTATATCTCAGGGATGTCCTTAATCAAGGGAAATGGTATTCAGTGTTTCAAGATGGTAACAGAAAATTAAAAACTTTCAACTGTTCAAGATGTTTCATCAATGAAAGAATTCGATATTTAGAACCTGTAATTTAAAACGGCGTTGAAAATGTTCAACATTTTTAATTAACAATTTTCATGTAACCATTTTCATGTAACCAGTAAATACAAAATGCTTGTACAATGTGTGAAACGTCAATTTTATCACTCCAAATCATTATTGCGTGTTCATCTGTTTCACTTTCTTATCTATCTATCGATCACTCATGTCATCCAGCATCCACTCAGTAAATGACTCGTGACAAAACAGGAAATGAAAGTACACAGGTTAATTATAATTGTAAAAAGAATAACAGGAAACAAAACAATTTAGTGTTGATGTGACAAAAACAAACATGCCTTTCCAAAGTGTTGCAAAGATTTTCAAAATGTCAGATTCACATACCCGGATATATAATTATTGAAAAGTCTTAATCCGTACTTGATGAGGCTAGTTGTTGTGACAACGCCACAGAGTAGAACATACAACAGCAGTCTGTGTCAGGTAGAGTACTAAAGCATACACGCAGACCACGTAAACCTGTGTAAAAGATGGTGTCAAAGGACGATGGAAGGCACTTATTGGCAGATGTACAGTTGAAAGATTTTTGTGTATGCAAGGTGGATGTCAAATAATTTGTTCAGAAAATTGTCAGCACTTTTTAAGAAACTTCTCATCTAATGCCCCAACATATAAACATGTAAACTCACAAAGTAATAATTTGAGTGATTTGCCCATAGTTCATCATCGTTACTGATTGGTCTCTACATCTCTCTTTCAGAGCAACAAAGACATGACTATCATTATGCTGCAAACTTGCAGTTTTCACCCGGTGACAAGTGTCTGGTATGTACAACTTTACAGAACCATGTCAGTCCTCTGACTTTTTACCTTAACTATTTGTGAGCAAGCTGATAACTTCCCATCAATAGACTTTTAGTGGTGGACATAAACTGGTACATAATGAAACATTGTCTCTCAAAATTTCCTCTTGGCCAGCAGTATAACTCAAATTATCTGGCAATACACCAGTGTTGTGGGTTTTTAACTTATCAGTGGTACATTGCACTAGAATTCACTGGCTAGGTATAGCACATATTTCACAATCACAGGTTAAGGCGCTGTACATCAGAGGTTCCCTGAAAGCTGCAGCGTAATGGAAATTTTTTGGCATTCCTTTCTTCCCAGACAGTAGCCAGAATTGTCAAGCACTATAACGCTTACAACTATGTGATCATATGTAGTTTATTTGTCAATGTTACAGAGAATCTTATTGAATGGTGTATAAAGGTCAGTTACCTTTCATATCAAAGGTCACATTCTTAATGTATCCAGGGAAGGACCCACAGGGCACATCTGTATTTTCAGATTAGAAAATTCAGACAATTTACTCATTATTTTGCCTCGCTTAAATGACAGGTTTTGTTAGAAGGAAGAAAATAATGTTTCCTATTTTAGTTAGGGAAATATGAATATAAATTTGAGTTTCTAGCTAAAGTACAGGTATCTCAAATGTCATTTCACAAGATACCCTTTTGCCCCCGATAACGGATGACTGATATTTTTACAACGTGCTCCAAACAGCTACAACTTAAATAATCTCACACAAGTGACCGACTGACTTAATGCTTGTATCATATCATATAGTTCACATCATGTCGTGAACTTCAAGGTACTATAGTACGCATGTACCTCCAAATTTAAAAGATTTGAACGTTTTGTCAAACTGTGTTAACTCTATGAGGCAAAATTGAACTTTGATTTTTTCAAAAATAGGCTGATGAAAACTAAGTCCCTTCAAAATGAGCCGTCAACAAGTAGAAGACCAAAAAGTATTTTATAGTTTGAGTGTCTGAATATCTGTCCCTGAGGCATACTCTAACTTTCAATGTGTGGGCCCAGTCCTCTGCATTGGAGGAAGCTAAATCCTACTGGTTATTTCTGCTAGAAATTCTCTATCAATGTAATCCAAGTTTCATGGTTCATACAATACAGGTCATCAGTACATGTAGTAATCTGGTATGAAAATTTATCTTCAAAGTTCAAATGGTGACAGTTGAATGTTTTCAATATGTCTGTTATAAATCTTGGATACCATGGATGTGGACACACACTTGACCTTTATCCTACCAAGTTCAAATGTTGCTGTCAGGTCAAATTATTTAAAACCAGTGAGGCATAGCATGTCCCATATGTTGCATCCTGACAAAAACTTGGAAACTGGAAGGTCCAAAAATACCTAAATGCTGTAAAATGTGATTTTTGTTGGCTAACCCTGCTATAGTATAATATACATGTACCTGACCAAATAGATGAACATACACATACATTTGGCTTAATACCATCTACTGCATTTTACCGACTCTGCAGATTGGGAAGTGATACTGTGTGGCAGGATTAGGGTTAATCAAGTTTTTTTGTAATCAACACAGGAAAAGCTTAAATGCATTCTGATCCTTTTATAACAGTGTATGGAAATGTTTACAGAACATGACACTTTAAGGGGAACCTAAAAGTGATACAGCTGGTGCCATTCTCTTTAGCGTATATTTTGTTAATATTTCTGACAAATATTTTTCTAACCCATGAAGGGGTGCAAACTTGTGAAATGCTCCCACTTCAACGATCACCTCAGTCCTATCATTGACAATATAACAAGTACTAGAAAATATTGTGAATTCCTTGTCTACAAGTTCATCTGTGTTACCTATATAACAAACAGAAGTGATATGCCGTGTATTTCCTCTACAAAATGCAATAATAAACTTACAAAATGTTTATTTTTTACCGATAGGCTCATTTGAATGATGAGGCAAGGTATTTCAATGCCCATATACAAATAGTACATTCTCCTCAGGGACCAGTGACTGTCTTCATTGAAGATCTAGGAGAAAAGTAAGATTGTTATGACAATTTGAAATGTTTCTGTGACAAATTATCAGTTGCTGCATACATGTATGTGTGTGTTATTTCAGTGTACATGTACGTACTAGTGACTGTTAATCACGTTAACTTTTTTCGTATTTGTAAACAGATTGCATTCAGTAGAAGTATTTATAGAAAACCAGAGTATACAACCATCTATTTGCAAAATACTGAAATATATCATCCAGTTTTACTTGGATGTGCTGATCAGAGAACCAAATCACATGTTACATGTACCTGTTGTCTTGAAAACCTCATGATTATTTGAATAATAGCTGTATATACTGGTAGGACAAATTGTCCTGGAAGTAGGGAAGTGTTTGCCAGGGCAACTCTCAAGATCCATCAGTTTGCAAGTTTTATCACGTGACAGTTTCGCTAACAGCCACAAAATTGTTGTTCTGTTCCCACAGGCATACGCTACCAATCAAGAATTTGAAACCACTGATGCAATATCCTTCCCACAGCCAACAATGGATAACAATGACAGGGGGAGGGAAAGGCTACAAGTCTCTGACAGGATACCATCAAAAACCAGTCAATGGATATTTTCAGGACATGCATGGTAAAAGTTTATTCAGTCTTTCGTGGCTGAATTATTGGGTACATTATGTTGACCATAGAAAGGTCAAACCTTTGGAAAATTGCTTGGCCATACATGTGTAGTCAACCACAGGGGGTATCCAGAGAGAAAGATTTTGTTGTATATGTTTTTGCACTCTGGAAAAAGTTTTTAATGGGAAATTATATCATGATTCAGGTTTAGACATTTTGAATTAGGCAGGGGTGCAACACTGCAAGATTTGCATGAATATTCTGCATAATGATTAGCAGAGGCCAACTGTGATCTACATGTACATCGCGGATATACGGTACATGTACCTTTTATCCAAATGGTTTACTTCTTGATATTTCAGTGACCATCTGTGGTAAGAGCTGTCTTTAGATTTCCAAGATTACTCTCAGTTTAATATACAGAAAGATAAAAAGCTACAATGTTGCAGGATATCAAGTCATATGTTGCCCTTTCTAAACCTGTTGCAAAGTTTGGTGGATTTGTTTCCTGCCAGATTTTGGAACAAATTTCAAAAAGGAAATGCCAATAATCGAATTGGAATAAGAAACTGTGATTAAAGTCTTATTTTAGAGAAAGATGATTAAGTACATTGAATTTTGAAGTAATTATTACAGTTCTGTGTGGAATTACCCACGGAAATGCATTTTTCTCTTTATTACAAACAGATCCTAAGAAGAATAAGAGAATCAACAAGAGAAACAAGTACATTCCTGGTGGTGCATTCATACATGGACCAAATGCATTTATGCCGCCATTCCAACATGCTGCAATGGCAGCGACATTTGATCACCAGCAGACAATGGCACGTGGTAATGCCATGCAGCAGCATCACCAACATCAGCAATTGTCAGCACAACAGTACAACCCTTCATCACAGCAACAACTCGGAGAACGGTCTGCAAGACCACTTCAAAGATTTTCACCTTCAAAGTATGTAGACTACTCCTGTTGTAACTCCCTTTCTGTCATAGGTCTGTGACAACAAAAATTCATGTGATGGATAGACTGTCCAGTGTCTGTATATATGTATGTTTCATTTCTTGGTAAAACTTATGGCCCATTTGTTGTTTACGTACGGTATGAGCAGAAGTTTTGGGCCCTGATGATCATGGCAATATGACTCTGCAAGTGGCCATTACTTTTGAGTGCCATTGTGTCTGTGGCTGCTCTTTGGTTTTAGGCAAGAAGTGAAACATTGTGTACACTGCATTTGTACATTCTAATGCCCATAGTGACAATTTTTCAGCAGTTTTTTACCAAAAGTTCCAATGTTGAAACTGTTTGTGCACATAATTTCCACAAACAGAAACACTAGAAAAACATGTAAAGCTGTATTTTGTCATCAGTAATTTAAGGTAGTATATGCTTCAAAATTGAAAGACTTACTTTTTCTCAAACTTTTTCTAAGAAATCTTTCAGAATTCACTTACCAAATCAAGGACAAAAATCAGGAGTCACCATGCAAATTTTTGGACTAGATATGCAATTTTGTAACTTTTACGGACATTTGAAATTTAAAATGGCCACCATCCCTGTGTTAACTCTGCAGGGAAAAAGTAAGATTGTGAAAGGTTTACTTATTCCGAAAACTTTACAATGAGCCCAAACAAGCGGTAAACCAGAAAAGTATTGTAAAACTTTGAGTCCGAATATCTATCCCAGAGGGCTATTCTTCCATTCTAATGGAATATGGGTAACAAGGCAAAGAGAGTAGACTGACTTGTACCAGGTACAGCAAGGTTATGAGGATCATAGACTGAAACGGTGACAGATACTGTACCATTGAGAACACTGGAGTTTTGCATGTGCTTGTAAAAGCTGTGTGGAACACTCATTCCATAGCATTAAAATTTAAAGATTCCCCTGAGCAGTGGCATTTGTTGGTGCCTCTCCCCATTCACTTTTTTGATGGTTTCAAGGAATCCTTGATGATATGTCAGGATTTGCCTCTCACTTCCTACTTGCATGTGTACATGTATTTGTGCAGACTGTCAGAAGTTGGTCCTAGATCGTGCTCCCCACTTGTAGTGGATTTCTGAAATAAATGATGGAATCGCATAAAAATGGTCTCATGATGGCCCCAATCACAAAGGTAAGGCATTTTGTGTTGGGCATCATCTTCTAGTTCATGCCGGGTGATAAACTGCTCTGATGTCCATGTACATACTCTGTGGTATTTTTGTAATAACCTCATAATATTTGAGATTTATGCATCAGTGGTTTGTTGTTTCAATCACACAGAACTGCTCCACGCTTTAACAGAATGAATCAAGAGAATATGGCAGACACTGGAGGTCTTGGATCACCAGGAAAACCGTCTCCGGAATACCAGCCACAGCACTCAAGGCAACCATGGGCTGAAAGGTGGAGTCAATGATGAGCTTATTGCACTCATTTTCACATATTTGTGCCTTTTCAATATCTTTTGAAAATGATTTTCACAACAGCAGTGTTTTCAAGAGAGATGCCAAAACACCCGGGACACAGGATGACAGGGTGTACTTCTCATGTTGAATTGATTTTGACGAATTTTCCTTGTTCCACTAGATAGCTCTGCATGTGTCCTTTTACAAAGATTGGTGGCGTTCAGCATATCTAATGTTGATCACAACTGTATTGAAATCAACTTCAGTCTGTTTAGATATCAGTAATATGCCAAGTAAATCACCACCTACATGTAGGTGGATGATATGGGCGTGTAACATTATTTTGAAACAAACTGTCAGCATTTGAGCTGATCACAACATGACTTAAAAAAGTAGGTTTCAGAGCACGACTCTCAGAATCACAATTTTCACAAGTGTTTCTGATTTTGAGTGAATGCGCTGAGAGGTGTGGTGGTGGTGGTCTGTCTGATACTATTCTAATGAGTCTATAGGGGTGTACATGCAATTCACTGCACAATACAAACACTGTACAGTCACTTAGTTAGAAATGGGTCCGCCCTCCCTCGTTCAGAGTACAAGTGTGCCAGTGACCAACATATAATCTGCAAATAAGAAGTCAGTGGGCCATTGAAATTCATGCGTGCCGCCTCTACAAAACAGCCTCGAAATATTTGTCAATTTTGCAAGGTCAAAGATTGACAGTTATCATTAAACATTTTTACAATAATTTTGAATAATTTTAAAGTTATCATTGAGCACTTTTACAATATCGTGTGGAAAAAGATGTCCTCCAACAAGAAACTAAAGGTACGTGGTTTTCAAAGATATGTTGCAGGGATAAAAATGATCAACTTTGCTAATTTTCATCAAGTAAAGTTTAATACAACATTTGTACAGTAGAACTAATCACCCCAGTGAAATTGTATTACAAATTATAATTGTACAGGTGTACATGTATCTATGATATTAAACCTGCCTTGCTTCTTCATCAGGCCAACCCCTGCTGGAAGAGGAAGGGGAAGATATTCTGGCCGAGGTTCTCCAAAAACGTACTTTGGCCATACACCGGAGGAACGAGAAGAAAGGAAAGCCATAGAGGAGTCTGTAGCCTTGTATGAGATACAGAAGAGGGATGCCACTGCATTCCCCGCACTACCGGTTAGTACTCTGCAAGATATTGTTGTGTGCATGAACTTGCTTGCGTCTGTCTTGACGTTAAACCTTTCACCACCATTGCTTGAATCTAAATTAATTATTTTTTTATGTGGGATATAAGATGTGTACACAGGTAAACAGGCAAAAGAAACAGGAAAATAAATCCCTTTAGCCTCTTGCCATTTGAAGCACTGCTTTTCAGCCCTACATCTGTCATTGCTGATCACCAGTGTTATTCAAATTAGGACGTATATTGATTTAAATTGGAAGTTACAGGACTGTGGGTACACAATACGGGGATTACTGATTATGCAGCCATTTGCATACAGTGGGCAGGAGTTTTGAATTCTCATAGTATGGCTTTGACCGTATGATAAATTTGAATAATCAAGATGGGCACTTTCGTGACATATGTAAAGAGGGGTCAAATGGTCGTACAGGGAACACATTTTTAAATATTTGCTTTCTCCAACAAAAACACAACATTTTTTCAGTTTATTTTTTACTCAAGTTTAGTCGCTGTATATTCACAGACATCATATGCAAGATTCAATGACAATGAACGCCTGAAACATGGCAAAATTATGGGTTTCTGGGATCAAACACGGCACGTCCAATCAGTAGCGTGGCTTTTTAACATTTGCATAGATTTACGATAATCCGGCTTTCATAGGGGAAGTTCCTGTCTAAGGTCATTAACCTTCTTCTGAAATGCAGAACCAACTGACTGAACATCCCCAAAACACTGATGTGTACTTAACATACAGGATTTGCTAGCACCAATGGGTTACATGACTGTCTTTGAATAACTGAAACCCACTGTCATCTTTGCATAGTAAGCATTGCGTAAGCATTGCTTAAAGTAGGAAAATTTTGTAGCGTTTCAGCATCGGGCACATTTCTTCGATTATCATTCAACTTATTTACTTCACCCAACATGCTTGGTTCCGTTGTTCAACATACAGGGTTATGCAGTTCTTAAGTGTGTCAATAGCCAGATTGAGGGCAATTACAGCTAGCTTCACAAAATAAACCTTTCTAATACATTAGAATGTTCAAATTTTCTCACCTTTAAGGACTTTCAAAACTCCTTCACATTCATGTCACTGTCGCGTCTTCAAAGAGTTATGTATTCATGAGTCAGTGAGAGCCAAGACTTTAGCCCTCATTTTGGAGAAATTTTGCATGCTGTCTGTGCTACTTCTTCAAACCAGACCTTATCCCTTTGAGTGCTGTAATTTTCCCCACAAAAATTTTAGTGCAACATTTTACCAGTTTTTATGAATTTTTCTGCAACTTTTCAATGATTTTGGACCAAATTGACACCATATTTCCTTGGCTACAGTTTTTCATCAAAATTTTGGCAAAAATCTGTAAAAATTTGACTGAGATACATTTTGTAAAGGCGACAAAAATTGACTCTGGTGCTTAAGGGGTTAACCTGTTAACTTTAACCAGGAATTTTGGGATGAGTGACTGTATTTAGCAGTCACAAAGATCTGAGCCAATATAATCCAGCACACCTTGCAGGATGTGTGGGCCCAGTAGATTATTTCTTTGATAATGTTACAGCAGTATTCACCAATTCATGTGACTGGCAGAATTGCATATATATGTACACTGTTCTGAGGATGAAAATGATTGCTCATGGAACATCGACCACTGGCTTTTCCTAATTAAAGCTTGCTACTGTTGACTTTTCTATACTTATCACTAATGGGAGAGAGAATATTTGAAAACAACTCTCATTGGCATCAAAAGGAATTTGTTTCTGGATGACATCTCCTTACAGAGTGTAGATATGTGGCAAAGCATGCTTTGCTCAGTGTTTCTGGGTCAGTTTAGAATATTGCTCAGTATTTTCTACAATTACAGTTAGAGGGCGCTCATAACTTTCTTAGTGTGAAGTCTGTAAGGTCAGAAGGCAACTAGTCTATGAGTATCAAGAAAAAGACTGACATGCCATATAAAATATTTGAAGAGAATACCCCTGCTGTCATAATAACATCTGCAAACGGGGACAATTTGTTGACCCTGATGGTTCATTCAAGTTCTCAATGAATCTATTCCAGTTCTACTTGCCCTGTGAGTTTTTTTACACTTACATGTATGACTTTGGGGTTCATATTCCAGGTTGCTCAGCATTCTCCGGCACCAGCTCCAGGTGGACCAGTGTCTTTCTGGAATAAATACAACAGGGAAACCAGGAGTCCAACACCACCTATAAATATACCTTCTCCAGGCAGTCATGATGAGAGACAAGCTCAAACCCTCATCCAAGGTTAGTTAACTGTGTCCCTTTGGCAGTCTCTCTTAAGAGAGAAGAAATTGAAGAACTTTGTTACTGCTCTACAGTAAGTATAAACAGCTTCCGCATGTTGAAGCTTCAGACCCCAGCATTCACATGTTCCCAGAAAGTTGGTGAAAAACCTGTTACACTTTATCATTTAGTTCCTACATGCTTTACACAGCAAGGGCAAAACTAATGATATTTATGATGCTTATGTCTGTAGGTCTTAACATGACAAGAACTTGAAAATTGCTGTGTTATTTGTTTCGTGTGTATTATGTCATACATTCAAAGAAACTTCTCAGGACAAAAAATGATTATGTGAAAACAAGTATGCAAGCAAGACAATTTTTTCTGTAATACTCGTCACTTTTCTTCTATTTGTATCTGTGTTTGGTTAAATAAACAGTTTAAAATCAAAAATCAAAACAATGAGAAAGGTGGTCTTTTAGTAAAGTGTTTGTCATTTTATGATGATAACTGCATAGTTGGTAAATTTTGGTCAAGCATTTGGTCTCTGAAGAATGGAGTTTGTGTGACAGGGCTTAGTAAAATGACATCTCAGGTCTGTCATATACAGATGCAAAACATATTTTAAACTGAATGTTTCACAACTTTCATAAGTCATGACTACAGCTAGAACAATGAAAATGGTCATCAGAATCCATACACAAAATGAAAATGGTCATCAGAATCCATACACAATCTGCAAGTATAAAATCATGGTGCAAAAGTTGCCCCATGATTTTATTACAAAGTTAACTACATTTTTGTTGGTTGAAAGACCTTCATATTTCAATTGTGAAAGCTTGCTGCAGAGAAGATATTTTCATGTAGCATAGGGCAGAATATCTGTGCACGTCTAGTAATCATTTGCATTTTCTGTTGTACACTGCATACCTTACAGAGAATGAATTCAACGAACAAATGCAAGAGTTGAGTGTTGCAGATCAAAGTTTTCCAGCAGATGATGGGTTTGAAACAACACATGTCAGAAAGGTAGGAAATGTCATGGTTACCCGCTTCTCTTAACCCAGTGCAATGTCTGAGACCTCCATTGCTCTGACATTTTTACTCATACAGGGCAACTTTCACCATGGTCAAATCAAGGGGCATAACACTTCTCTCAAAGGTAGATTACAAAAATTTCACATGTGACACATGCTATCAGTTCAATCATCAAAAGTTAGATATTTATACGGGATATGTTCATCCGACCGGCCAGTAAAAATCCTTATTTAAGTGTTTGCAGGTTTTCAGGGCCTTCAAGTGGTCATAATTTCAAAATACTTTATATGACATTCTTCCCTACTGCCTTTAACCAACTTGACCTGATTGTCACAGATGAACACAGCAGGAAAATTAAGTTTTGAAGATGGCAAGTATTTTCTGCAACAGGCATACAGCGTGTCAATTTGCACATTTTCTTTGATGACACTACTGCTATTCAAAGATGTGAAATATTTACCCCGTCACGATAAAATAGGAACCAACCAGCGGAAATGAAACTCTTGTTATGAGCAGAGGATAAACACATGAATGTTTATAGGTAGCACCCTTCGTCAGCACTTCAACACTGTACAAAGATTTGAACACAGTGGAAAAAAGCGTGAAAAACAACCAATTACCGCACAGAAAGATCAAACGCATTAAATTGTACATTAATCTCAACTGATGTTGGGTGCCATGTTTAAAAATTGCGGTTTGTTAGAGTTGAAATGTTTGTAAGCCTAATGGGAGTACTGTATCTCTTCCACAGATGTCGTCTCCCAACAGCCCCTGCATACAGAGGCCAATGGATGACCACCCTCAACAGTTGCCAACCCAGCATCAACAAGCACCACCTCCCCCACACCATCCACCCCAACCACAGGTGCAGCAGCAGCAGCAACACCAGCAGCAACCACCACCACCACCACAACAGCTGCAGCTGCAGCAACAGTCTCCATACTCCAGCAGCCCGGTCTCTGGTGGCAGTATGACACAGATGTCTGCAAGCCCCGTGCCACCGACGCCTGTGATGGTTGCCAACAACTACATCCCTTTTGGTATGCCAATGTACCCCATGTATATCCCAATCACAGAGAATCTAGCAGGTCCAGTGAATTATGCAACTCCTCCTTCAAGAGATGTTTATGGTAGTGATCTACCCCATTCAGGTATGTTATCATGATTTTCATATTATCTTTCACGTTGTACTCTCACGAACAAAACGAAAAACATATCTCTGTTGAATTTTGTATATTGTAATTGTCATCATTCAAATTCTTCCTGAGAACCTGAACCATTATCTTGTCATGAAAGTGTTTGCAAATATGAATCTTGTTTTATGGGATACCTTAAACAGAATCTATCAAATATCCAGATGTTTGATGAACTCAAAGAAAGCCAAATAATACTACATCTTTTCATTGCAGATGTCAATACAATGAGGTTTTTCTTCAATATTGGAGTTGAGGTAAGATTGAATTTCAGCTTTGACCTTTGCACAGTTTAGAGTCTTTTAATCTGTTGTTCCATCTGTGAAGGTCAGATCACAGCACACAGGTGTTACGGGGTGGTACATGAGGTGTGTGGCCAGTTTTAAAAGTGGCAGAATGACTGATGAATGAAAGGTTGCATAGTTGTGTATAATGCTTGAGAAAAACATTCATAGAACGTGAGATGAATCTGAACATTAAAATACTTATCAAGGACAATGATTGATTCATTGATTTGCAAAGGTGGGAGATCATACAACCTACCCGTAAGTACATTTACGAAAATGTTGTAATGCTTCCGACATTTCATAAGTAAACATTAAGCCCCCGTCTTGTACCATATTGGATTGATGGAAACTTTGCAGTAACCCAGTAGCATGTGTATGAGATTTTTGGTACTTCCCTTGAAGAATAGAGTGATTTATTTTGATACATTTACCACATACTCCTTGTTAGTAGGTTTATATGTTTTCTATATTTCATATAAAGTTGCATGATACGTTAGCCTTGGTACAGTATATCACACTGTCCTTGGCATAATATGTCTCACAGTAACGCCCTCCAGTGTCACATCAAATAATGTACATTGATTGTATTGTGTGCAATCTCTTTGTAGTATTACCACAGATATATGTCCCTGGTCCAGATGCAGCAGCAGCAACAACAACAACAGCAGCAGCAAGCCCAGCAGGAGGCCATAGTCTATAATATTCCTATGGGGCCACCGCCCCCACAACCCCAACCACAGCCTCAACCACAGGCCCAGCCCCAGCCAGTGATAGCAACGTCCCAGTCACAGGGCAGTCCAGGCAACTCAGAGATGCCCTATGGTATGTACATCCAAGAGGATGAGCGTTATGTTTCAGATGGTACGTCATCTCAGGATGATCCTGATGAGTGTTACGATCAACAACAGCAGGGGAATGCTCTGTCACTCAACCAAGCATCTACAGAATTTGTAGACCCCAGTATTATTCACCAAGTTCCTGCTCAGCCAGGCGGTACATTCCAACCAATCGTTTCTGAGAAATCAAACACAGGGACAAGTTCATTTGCATTTGGCCAAAAACCAGCAGTTACCCATGAACAACCTGTCATGCTAAGTGAACCGCCACCTCCACCACCCCAAAGTAGTGGGAGATCTCACCCTGACTACAGCCAACCCAAACAAGGGCTCAGACAACGAAAATTTTCAGGGGGATCCAACAGGTTCAAGTCTCCTCCGAGGTTCAGGAATATAAGAAATGCACTTGGTCAGTCCCAGCATGGCCAGAATGAAATGCCCCCAGCCACTTCCCAACAGCAATACCCTGTATCAAGCACTTTGCATGGATCAAGCCAGAGTTTGCCCTCACACATCACTGGCTCATCTCGTCATTCGCTTCATGTACCTTCTCATAGATCACCACACAGCATGAACATGCCTCCTCACACCCAGAACATTCCACCCAGGCTTATGCACACTGCCACCACCGGCATGGTGGTCAGCAATCCCGTATTCCCGGCTAACACTTTACAATCCTTGCCCTCTCATACAGGCCCCAGCATGCCATACTATGCAGACTCCAGCAGCAGCAACAGCCAGTCCAGTGCACCCGCTACCAGCTCCTTCAGCAGCCCAGCTTCTAATCAGGCATCCACCGCCTCTGAGCACTACACCCAACCAGCTGTCACGTATGATAATCAAGCCACAGCTAGCTATCAGTTCACGCCACAGGGTCCGCAGAATGCTGGTCTATGGGCGCAAGCTAATGCCAGCAGTGCCTACATGTACCCATCAAGTCAACCATAATCACTGCATTAGCACCTGTCTGTAGTTTGCTCTTCATATGCAAGTTCCTATAAAGCTTAAAGGGGCATCATATCTTGCAAAATAATGTTTTCAGAAAAATTTGCTTCAAATCTTCCATACTATCTTTGGTATATTTGAAAAAACTTATGGCATAACTAAAAACTTTTGATACTGTGTAGTACTTATGAGACTGGATCTGTAAGTGTGGAAAGTTCTGTATGTTGACAAGGGATTGGGCGGCTTTGACTCTTCACGGTTGAAAAAGTGAAACGTCAGCTTACTTAAAAAAATATTCTGTTCTTGTGAGACCTTACATACCTTAGTTGATTGCAAGACACGAGGGGAACACAGAGAGAAAAACAATGCATTACTTAGTCTTTTAGGATTGGATGAAAATCAGTAATTTCAGTATAATAACACTAAATACCCAATCAAAGATTTGTTTTGCACTGGGTGCGGAGAAGACGTTTCCTTTGAATATCCAGGCTTTGCAAGACCTGAAAGTGTGAGCTTAAAGCAATTAATTGTGTGATTAGACCTGTAACGATAGAAAAATGGACATTCAAACAATATTGGCTGTAATTGTTAACGTATTTCTTGGATTTTTTTCTCATTTGTGAAGTAGTTGACTATTCTTCTCCCAAAAATCATATCAAATGCTGAAATTCGACCAGTCAATGCGGCATTTTATAGCTTGGGGTTTAAATCAATTCTCAAACTGCTGTACAGTTTTTTCAATTTAAATTTTACCGCAGTAGAAGATGCAAATATGAATAAAATGAATTTCAACATTCTACAGGAACAGTATTTCCCTGGAATACAGGTTACAGAAGTTTCATAAATTCATCAAGGCAAATTTCTCACTTGCTGCTCTGGGTACAACCAACCGAAACAGACATTAATTCCATGCATCTATAGTTAATAACATCATATAGCTTCCACATCTGACTTTTGTAGTCTCCAATCAAGAGCAATTTTAGCAGAATTTTAAATTCTCTTAACTATAGATAGGCTAATATTTTTAAAAAATCAATATTTTGGATAAGGTTGTACGGCACTAATGAAAGTAGTTTCAGAGTTTGTTGTAGCTAGCCTAGTTTGCGTAGACTAAATCAATTCTTTACGCTGTAGATCGGCATCTTGTATAGCAGCTAGGGCATATCTTGAAATTTTAAACAATCCTGTGAGGAGTTTGAGAAACTTTTTAAAAGAAAGCCATGGTCTGTGTGAGAGTGCGTTTCTGAAGTGCACACTCAAACCGCTATGCGACATATCCATCAAACGGGTCTAAATCTCGTGTCCAATCAAGTTGAAAAACATGTTTTAATGTGAAGTTTTACATCATCAGGGAAGTATTCTGTAAATAGTAAATGATCAAAGATGCGTAACTCAACGGGCTGTGTTGTTACTGTATTACAGTTAGGTTTCGAACACAACCCCAAAATCTCTTGTGATAAAATGAACCAAATACTAAGGCAACAAGCACAGTGATATTTCAACTTTGATATTACTTATTGCATAGAAAAATTGTCCCTATCAGTGAATTCAAGGTCAAGTTCACTCAGAAATGTCCGCCTCCAATGTTCATAACTACAGAACTTTCCACTTATTACTTTCTTTCAAGAGACCTTGCAAACGGAATGCTTAATACTTAATTCTTCATCCTTATTATCCCAATGTTAACCCTCCATAAAGAAACCTTCAACTTTTTTGTCTAGAATATAAATGTTACATGTTGCCTAATGAAATTAAGCAAACTCTCCTAGTATAAGTATGTGTTCCTTATTAAGCAGGGTGAAAACCAAACGGATGTAGTTTTGGTGTGTGTTAATTTCTCTTCAAGGTATGTGCCAAGAAGTAAAATGGCAACTCAGTTTACAGTGTCCATACTCTATGGTTTTATAGTTTATCAAAATTTACTAGTCGCAGCACTGTAAAATAACGGTGCAAACTGAAGATGAAAAATTTATTTTTGATAATACACAAGTACAGTTTAGTATTGTCGAGAAGTATGATTTTCCTCTGACCTAAATGTATAATTTGTGATAATATTTCTTAATTTTTCATGAAAATGCTAGGTGAACATTTATTCTGCTTGTGCAGTGTAGTAGTGCACACAAATTAGCAATAACGAAATTTGTATTGCTTGTAGTGTAGTTTAATAGTGAGAATTTAGAAGATATTAATAAGGATACAACAGATAGCGATATCTGACATGCGTTGATCATTCAAGAAAGCCCTCTCTGAACAAGTTGTAGGTAGATTGCCTTACACTAGATTTCATGAGCGTCATGTATTTGTAAAACCAGGAGAGATGAAGTTTCCAATTCTAAATTCAAAGCTCTTCTAGTATTTCCATTTTTGACCACTTTGGCATTGCTAACTTCAGGACACAATGGCAGCTGTGATGCTTGGAAACGTTTTGCACTTTTTGACTTTTTCAAATCTTGCCTTTTCATGTCAAGATGTGAAATGTAATGATACTTTTCAGAAGTCAAAATTTCTGAAGTCACACTTTTGTCAAGATAATACATAATAGTTTCCACTGAACTTTCATCTTAATTATGTTCAATATTGTTCATCTTGCCATAAGGCCTAGTCATAGTGAACAGGTCAGTTGTGGGTGTAAAACTTGCCTAAAAATGCAAAATCAGAGTCCTAAGTTTTATGAGTGATCCAAATAATGTAAAATTGTAATGGAAATTTACTGCACGACTGAAATGGATTGTTTTCATAACTCTCAGCAAGAGCTCATAAAAATCATGATAAATGGTGTATTTCCAAATTGTTTGCAACAACAAAAGTAGGTGTTACATATTCCAAATGTTCGACAGTGTAAGTAAACACTGGATATTCAAGTCTTTGAAACCAAATGCTTATTGAAATGTTGATATAAAGAATAGTAATTAAGGAAATTTTTGATACTTGCGCATAATAATTGGATTGGTATATCACAATGTCTCAAGGTTTTAAAAACGCAAGTTCAGTTTTGTGTGTTTGAAAAAGTGTAAAAAACTATGAAAAGTCCACTACTGTGTTCTTTCCGAGGTTTTAAATATGGCAAGAATCATTAGCATATCTGCTGTGCAAGTATTTTCGTATGCTATTGGGAGCCATAGTAATTTTACTTGCTTACTGCTCTTAAAAATACTTGATCGATGGAAACACAGAAGTCATGTGCAAGGATAATATGAGCAGACGAGTTAGAATATGAAATTGTATCACGTAAAAAAATAGATGAAAATGCCAACAAAAGTTGCTTTCCCATTAACTAGAAAAAAGCCAAGATGCACATCAAAAATTTTGCGACTCAAGTCTTGTCAATGCCCTAAACTTTGAAGCATGTATCTTGTGCAAATCAAACTATGCAAAGCATGGGAATACCACTACCTCAAGGCAGTATGCGCCTCGAAAGTGAAAGACTTAAACTTTTGCTCAAATTGTTTTCGGGAAATCTTTCAATCATCCTTTCAAAATCAAGAATCAAAATTGGGGTCACCGTACAAATTTTGGTACTAGAGAAACAAATTACTCAAGATTGACCAATATTTAAAATTCAAAATGGCTGCCGTCCCTGTGTTGACTCGATGGAGAAAATGAAATTTTTGAATTTCGAAAAACTAAGCCGGTTAAAGGTTTTCTTACACCAAGAGCTTTAAAGTGAACCCCTACAAGTGGTATATCAGAAAAGAATTGTAAAAGTTTGAGAGTCCGAATATCTGTCCCTGAGGCGTGTCCTACCTTAATCAGGATAAAAATATTTATGCGACCATGACTTGAAGTTTCTGTACATATGTAGCCGAGAGTTTTGAGCAAGTCCTGAGCCAAGGCTTTCAAGGGAATGGGAATTCCAACTTTTCTTTGTTATTCCATACACATGCACTTTGTGTTGGTCTTAACTTTGACATGGATGGAACAGTACACACTACAGTGCAATGCAACCATGGACCTTAAAAATGTAAATTGCCCACACATGCTGATTTAGCAACGTGTATTCTAAGCTAAAACTGACACGCCGTAGTCTCAAAGCTTTCTTAAAAACACTGGAAAATTTGTTACATGCACTGGTTGGAGGGCTTATGAAAAAAATTCCAGAGACTTCTAACTTGACTCTAGTTCTGAAACGCGGCGAGTCAGTAGGCATACTGCTTATCAGTCGGCCAACTCGGATTCCGTGTAGAGTATTTAACAATGTTCAACTCCAGTGCTCATTTGCATGAACTGAATGTATTTACATAATTATTCCATTGAATACAGGAAAAACTGAAAATTTTCATCAGGTTTATCAACATGTTTGTCGAGTGGATAAATTGCACACATCTGTCCCGTTTGTAGAGTGCATCAGATATCTATCCCTCTTCACTTGTGGTAATATTTAACATTCACTCCATCATTGATTCCAGAAATGGATGGTAAAAGCAGGTAAATTTAAAGCTGCCTATCTGGTCATAGAACTGAAATGGCACTTTATTCGTGTATGCCAAAATCACTGTCCTGAGAGGCACCTAAAATTATTAAAATCGTGTTCTCTTTGTACTGTTTGGACTCTGCAAAAATAGTGTTTTGCTTCATTGTGTCCTGTGCAAGTTATGCTTGTAAGAAATCTTGTCACTTTTTCAGACAATGGAAAACCTTTGAATTTGGAATAGTGACGCCTGTTGATAGAAATATCAAGTCATCTCTTTGTAACTCTGCATTGTACTCTTCATGTTCCATTCATGAATGGTAATCCCATTGCAGACTATTTCCACAACCTCTCCTGTACAGAGCTTATGCTTTGGTCTTGAACTCTCCACGCCAATGAGGCAAAGCCACGTTCATCTGCAAATAGTATTTGCACCTATCTTTCCTCAAGGATATGTAGTAATTGACAATGTCAGAATATGCTACATTCAGTGGATGTCAATGGGACTGTTATATTTTTGTATAAATATTCTCCATTGTAATTGATTGTGAACTGTTAATTGTGTAAGCTGAAGTAACTTTTTTTTGAAAATTTACTTGGACTGCGTGTAATAATTTATTGTGGATAAATATTTTGCTTGTGCATGTAGAAGATTATTACATTTATATAATATCGTAGATGCTGTGTATAATATAGTTTATTTGAAAGACCATTGTTTATCAAGAGAAATATTCCTAATACATACTAGATATTAATTCATTTTTGAGACATTTTAGATTTTTACATTTTAGTTATAGATATTTTAGCTTTTTTTCTACCACAAAAATGTCAGTCTGCCAGGCTGTTGCGTGAGTGGGTTATGAGAGCGCCCTCAAGTGGCAAATATCATGAGACCATAACCTCAACTGCCATGTCTGCTGTACTGCATCACTATTAGATTAACCATAAGGCCATCACAGGTTCGAGTTGAAACTAAAAATAAAAACAGCATAGAAGCTTTGCATAGGAAAGTAGATATTTAACAGTGTTCTCTGCACTGGTTGTAAATGTTCTTATAAAACTGAAACCCAATTTTTAGAATTTCATTGTGGTGTCCCCTGTCCACAGAATATTTGCAGAGTACTGATAAATTTTGATTTCAGGATAGTCTGTTCATACATTTATTGTATTGACAATGATTGACTTCTATTGAGGTGCTACATGGTATTCAATAAATATCTCTCATCAGTATCCATTGTTTGGTCTTCCTGTGTCTTTTTACATCAAGCTTTCAGTCTGCTCTGCCAAGAGTCCTCTGTACATCATATCTTGATTTTTTTATCTGTCTGATATCCGTTCTGTTTTGCACAAGTTAAACGAGAATGCAGAGTGCTCATGATGAAGGGCTACAAAGACAGCCATTCATTGAGTTTTGTGATCAGTGATTACCAACTTTGTGAACAGTCAACTGGCATAGTAACTTTACAAGTTCGAAATACTGTTATCCCAAATAATCATGCTGTGCTAGCGTAGCAATTATTGCTTATTTTTAGGCCACTGCAACACACCTTTCAAACGTCGCTGTAAAACGAAACGGGACATCGCACGACTAAATAGCATGCAACTAAAATAGGGATCATATGCACACCGGAATCTTCACAAAAATAACATTTGTCCATCCATTGGAACTCGTGATACCGAATGTTCTCCGGGTTGAGCGCAACTTGCATGCATCTGCCATAGAGTGCTTTTGTTATAATTCAGTGTAAGGCTATTTGTCTTTATGGGTACAGTTGGAGAATATCTGAGAATACTGCCAAATACCTTGATGTCAAAAAATTGCTAAGAGATGCAGCTATAGGCAGAACGCTCCCCATGGACAGGTTTCCGGACTCGTAAAGTTTTACAATGCTCTTTTTTGGCCCACGCTTGCTGGGGCTAATTTTGAAACCCATGGAGTCATAAATTTTCCAATTGCTTATTCCTTACCCATGGAGTCAACACAAGGATGGCGGCCATTTTGAATTTCCAGTGTCGGTAAAGTACTTGGTAACTTGTTTCTCTGGTACCAAAGTTTGCAGGGTGACCCCTAATTTTTATTTTTGATTTAGAAAGGGAATAAATTAAAGTTTGCATACGGTAAGTTTGAACAAAAGTTTAAGTCTTTTAATTTCGAGTGAGCAAAAGTTTAAGCCTTATAATTTCGGGGCGTGTACCACCTTAATCCCCGAGCATCGTAGCAACTCGAAACTCATCATTCGCTAACCAGAGTGATGACGTTTCGGAAAAATGTACAATGAATATAAAATGCGAACTTCGAAAACTTGTAAGGGCGCAGTCGTATCCAGGAGCAGCGCAAACGGCAAGGAAAAAGCGACAATGTTCTATCAAGCCCACAGATTTGGTTTCAAAACTGTCGATTGTACAGAACTTTGTTCAACCGAGACTCCTTTGTTAGTGAGCAAAAAGACCGACATATACAAACACAGAATGTTATTCTTGCTGGAAGGTAATTATAAGAAATGTTCAAATGTTTACGATTCACGTCAGCGTTACCAAGACAACGAATACTCATCTTACCTTATGTAGATGTTTGTCGGATATCAGGTTATAATTGTGTTGCATTATCATGAAGAGAGCTTTTCCCTTTAGCAAGTGTGCTGTCCGTGAGGCAGACTATTGTTAGACTTTGAGGCCTTCGATCGTATACTTGATGATTTTATCACCCGAGATTTCCAAAAAGCTGCATCTTTCTCTTCGTAGTAACGCCATCGTTTAGATGGAAGCATGATCTCGAAAGAAGTCCGCCTTCAAATATTTCAAACATTTTGTCAATTGATTTTACTTGGCTCATTTTCTATCGCATGAAATTTGATGAATTTTACAAGTAAGACCCGAGATTTCAATACAATTACCATCTTACCCTTCGTAGTAACACAATCGTTTCGATGGAAACGCGATTTGGGCCTCTGGAATATTTCTAAGATTTTGTGACTTGATTTTTCTCTATTATGTAAGTCCGCATGATCGTAAGAACTAATTGTTAATGCACAGTGATACCCCTTGAAACTCTATCTAAACGCCCCAGTTCTGAAATAATCAATACATATTGTTAGCATACACACAGCATAAAGAGTTCTTGTTCTAAAATGCCGAAATTTATCAAAACTTTACATGTAACAGCGAGACTCCTAATTTAAAAAATGAAAATTGAGGATTGCAAAATGAGCTAATATTAATCTATTATGACTACACCGGCGGGTGTAGTCATAATTATGCAATGGATAGAACTGGTTTATTTCAAACAGGAGTACTCTTATATCAAGAAATACCTTTTAATACTTGCGTCACGCAGGCCTTCAAGTATAGCGGGCATTATTTGTAAACGAACACTCCGCCACGCCCCGTAGTTCATATCTAAAGAGACAAAATAAAATCGCTCGTTTTTGAGCTTGTTTGCTTAAACTTTGTTTGATATCAAAATTATTTGCTGTTATTTGACATATTAAAATATGCTGAAATATTGGTTAACAGTTCACAACCTCAACTCTGCTTGCATCTAGACAAGATTTAATATTCAGTGAAACATTTTATAGTCTAGGCCTATACCAAAAAATATCGAGTTCCATGAACAATATACCCCATTTATGGCCGAACATACACTGTTAATTGTTACATAAGTTTGGACCTTATACAAGCTTTTGTAAAGACATCTTAATTGGCGGACTGGGCGCCTTCACAGGATAGCCCAGAAGTCGGAATAGCAAAACTCCATTTTGTCTAGCTGTCACCCACGAATCGTCTGTTAATGTTTGCATTCAGCAAAGGGGTAATTTTTTGACACCTTGCAGGTACGACTCTATGCAAGTACTCCATGTTTTCTTGACATCGCAAAAAGGTCAAAAGGGGAGACTTTGTCCGTTTAACCACGACGCTTTTCTTTCCGCTTCAAAAACTGAATATATGAATGTTATCAACAAATTTACCACATAGTTATGGCCTCAAGCACGGTGATCTCTCTGCATGAGTATCTCCAAATCGGATGATAATTGGAAACAACTGGCGAGATGGGAAGTCATTGGACTGCACTTGATAAGAGTACACCTACATGTACGTGCTATAACCGTGTGTGGCTCGAATTCAATTTTTGTTTTGATATCAAAACTTGGTTGATTGACTGATAAAATAGTAGCCGTCTTAAGGTAGTTTGCGTCCCGAAATTTAAAGACTTAAACTTTCGCTCAAATTTTCCGCAAGCAAACTTTCAACCACTCTCTTTCAAAATTAAGAATAATAATTGGAGGTGATCGTGCAAATTTTGGTATTCGAGAAACACATTACCCAATGTTTGAAATTCAACATGGCCGCCATCTCTAGCTGTGTTAACTCTATGGGTGGGGCAATAAAATATACCTGGTTTTCACAAAATTAAGGTAGAACGCGCCTCGGGGACAGATAGTCGGACACTTAAATTTCTACAATTCTTTTCTGATCTACCACTTGTGGGGGGGGGGGGGCTCATTTTAAAGCTCCTGAAGAAAGAAAAACTTTCATCGGCTTAGTTTTTCGAAAATGCAAAATTTAATTTCCCCCATAGAGTTAACACAGGAATGGCGGCCATTTTGAATTTCAAATATCGCAAAATGTTGGGTAATTTGTTTCGCTAGTTCCAAACTTTGCACAGTGGCCCCCCGATTTTTATTGTTGATTTGGCAAGAGAATGGGTCAAAGTTTGATTCAGGAAAGTTTGAGCAAACGTTTTAGTCTTCCACCACCGAGGCGCATACCGCCTTAAGTCGATGAAAATCTTATTGAATACATAAGCTTCAAAATGAGCCCCCACAAGTGATAGGCCAGAAGCATTGTAAGTTTTAGAGTCCGAATATCTTTCCCCAAGGCGCATTTTACCTGAGCAGAAAGTTGACTTCGGATTCGCGACAGTGCAGCGAATTGCACAATAGCTATGACGTCATCGTGCGAAGGTGATGAAAGATCAAGTGTTTTCATTTCACCAATATTCTGAGTACTTAAAGATTCATAACGTGACACATCGTAATATGCAAGCAGATTATATCACATCAGACAACATTTACAGCGCATACGCGTATCTTTCAAAGACTTATCGACTGTTTTATTCATTATCAGAAGTTGATTGTAATGCGGCAACAATCTCTTAGTTGTAAAAAATTCATTTTAAAGTGATGGATGTCAATGCAAGCCAAATGAATCTAAAGAGATGTTCCCTTCCGGTCACTGTAATTAGAGCTTTTCCTGCGAGTAATACAACAATTTTCTCTCATGATACTTTGAGCAGTTTTAAAGATTAACGTTCCTCCCCACAAGTATCGGTCCCTCTAGAGTCAAAACATCCATGTCAGCTAAAAGTAGACAGTCGGCAGAGCGCTTTCTGATTGCAGATACTGAATCATACGTAATTGCGTGAGATAAATGTGCTATTTCCTTCGTAGTTTTGCCAAAACAGCCAATGAAACATCGTTAAAAGCGCTGATATGAAAAGGGGTTGATATGCTGCAATATCGTTTATCGCGTCGATATATGTCTCGGGCTATTGTTATTCATTATTCATTATCCGACTTCACTGCAGGTGAGGCGACTATCGTTTTATGAGAACAGCAAAAGAACTAGTAAAAATGGAGACGTCGCCAACTCTACATCTGATGATTTTAGTCAAATTGGTCCAGCGTTAGATTTGAAATATAGACTCAACAACTAACCCGGTGTTGTGCACAATGAAATTCACAGGGAGTGGTCGAATGCTGCTTATGAGTTTTCACTAATTAGGACTTGTGTGAAGAAACGCTTTATGCATTCTGTATCAAACTGAAGTCCTTTTTATAAGAGGGCCACGGTTAAGACAAACAAACCATGGCAACGCTGCCGGTGCCCGATAATGATTGCAAAGATCAGCCCTATAAATTGTGCAACCACTGACACTATCCGATTTTTGAAGAGAGTAACTTGAAGCTGTTGTTTTCTTTATAGCGAGCTTCTTCCGAGATACGTCATGACGTGTAATACTTAAAGTTGCAGTCTTTCTCACCTGTGAATTATCATCTTTTGACCTCAACTGTCCTTTATTTGATGTACAGTCACACCATGCAGGAAGCGCGCTCATAGACAAACGTAGCTCCCTCAGGCATTTAACTGCTCAACTAAAAGCTATATAATATGAAAACGCGGCTTGAGACATCACAAAACAGCACGATGTGAACTGTGTTTTGTATTGATTTTGTTCAGCTCTTTCCTTATTAGTAGTGGCTTATGTTCTTATGATCACACCGCTATGCACAATACCCTGAGGTACCGCATGTGAAGAATCGCGCATTATTTTGTCGCTACAATCTCACTCTTGTGGCTTCAAGATCAGTTTCCGAGTATGAAGTGAAAAGCTAATGACGCCTGCGATGCTTGCCTTCAGCCACTAAAACAGATCATAGTGACTGAGTCGGTTGGAGAAACGCAATCGACAGCAAACGCACTTTTGATCTTTGCCTTTACATACTTTCGGGATTCGGATGGAACGAAGGAAAGTTGGAAACAACTCGTAAGCTGCTGGACCATCTTTGATGTTTGTGGAATAGTCATGAGTTTTATCCTATTTGAATCAGTGTTCGAAAAGTATTTAATACTTGGCAAAAATGAACCTTTCCGAATTTCGATTGAGCCACGTAAAAGTTCAGCGCTGTTAAAGGGGTGTTTATGTATTTCTGTTAATGATACAAAGCAAAGGGGCATACGAAGAAATGGCTGCAAATTATAATGGTGATCGGCATTTCGCCTATACTATTCTATTGGCAGGCCGGTCAACTGTAAATATTAGGGACCGGGTACTCTGGCCCTTATTTTATTCGACACTTTAAAATAGCTTGATGCGAAAGGAAGTGCAACACGACAGAGGGTCCAGGTTATCTTTTTGGGATGCTCTCAGCCGAGAATGCTTCGAGCGTGAACAAAAATATCAACGTTAATCAAACAGAACTAGAAAACACAGTGATACAATATCACAAACCAACTCCTCGAAATATTGTAATTATGTTAACGCACGTCTTGTTTTATTATCTGATTGAAATCAAATATAGTCTGAGGTTGGCTCCGGCGTGGCCTTTGAAGGTACATCGCTGTTCTCAGATCCCAATGGACGGAGACATCTCTGTGTCTGAGTGTAATCAGACTTACTTAATCGTTCTTCTCACTCTAGAGAACACACAGTGCCAACTGTGTTATGCTGATATCTATTTTTCAAGCAAAAGTAACTGCACTAGCCTAATTGACAAGGAAGCCTTGGGACTGTAAAATAGATATGCTGTTACACGCCATATTATAACATACTTTTTAGATGGTCCATTACTGGAGAATCATTACCGTTTGAAATCTGCGATGCGATAACCTAGTCAGCGTAAAGTGGTAGTTTGCCACCTTTACCCACATAGGTGGCCGTTTCAAGCAATTTTATAAATCTTGATAAATTCATTCTCGAAATATCGCTAAAATTTGTGCAAATCAGTCTTATGCAAGTCATGCTGATGACAATGCTACCTTCAATCCGAAAATGAAGTGTGTGCACTTGCCCCGTAAATTTACGACATTCAATTGTTTCCGCAAATTATGTGACATAAAAGTGCAAAATGTCTTTTAATGTTCCAACTTCTTGGTATGATCGACACTGACAAACTTCATTAAATATGATGAAGTCATTCAACAGATTAATATTCTAATCAAAACTTTCAAAACAATGTAAAATATGCAGATTACCGATTGCCGGATATGGAACGGTCACATTTCGTTCAGTTCACTCATATGTTGTTATCAGCAACATTTGTATCAAGTTTCATCAAATTTAGTGATGTCATCGTTCGTATACATGTACAGCTTTATTTGTAAATATTCTTAAATAGTGTACGCAAATTAACCGATAAGAAACTGCTACACGTATTTCGTCGCGTCATTCGTATTGTTAATATATGCACCAAGTTTCATCATCTTCTTGTAAAGTCCTTTCAGATAGTATGAATCCGCGGTTGCAATAACTTGTTCAGAATGAAAATGAGTATTGTCATGCATTTCTATGAAACTGCTGAATGGCTTTGAAAACAGTCGCATATTTATTATAATAGACTCACCAGATCTGATAAAGCAAGACTCGTTAGATATGATGCAGTCATTCTGCGAATATCTGACTGTTGAATACCTAGTATGCAAATTTACATCAATTATGCAAGCCAAACCCTCCAAAACAACTAGTTCTAGGGGGCCTTAAACAGTCCGGGTCAGCTCCAAAATTGGAGACTCATTATGATAATGTATTCCGGCATTCAGCCAATCATCGACCAGATTACATCATTAATAAAGTACAGGTCACGCTGGGTCACAAATTACCCACCAAGTGTGATCGGCAGTTTTGGGCCGCATATTAAGCCCCTGTCTTGTGAATTTCGACGAATTTCGACAGTCAACATAATCCACGTGTTCTGCAGAAGGTCATGTCCAACAAGGAGTCCGATTAGTGAACAAATATTCGAAATATTGACGATTCATTTCTACCCCCAGTTTATCGATTTCGCTCAAGTACCGAGAATCATTTTGTGGATGTTCGTCATCTCTATTAGAAATACTGTTATAAAGGTTATTTGTGTAGGTACGCGTATAACATTTTGCAAGAAAGAAGAGCAATGTCAGAGCTTTAAAACGATATCTGTTTTGTAGTTGTCAAACGCAGACTAAAAATGGTACGCGATTTTGAAAATGTGTTGACAGAGTGGCCACACAACTGTTCCCCATACGGTAGAATTTGTATCGCTGCCATCTCCGATACAAATGGGGTATTCTGAACGATCTGTGTAGGTACACGATTTATATTTCGCAGGACTTCAAGCCAGAGTCTAGGAATCACAGCGATGTATGGGGTTTGGTTGTCTTAGCCAGAATAAAACTGGTACGCGATTTTGAAATTGTGTTTTGACAGAGTGGCCACACAACTGTTCGACATTATGACAGAATACGGCGCGGGAGTTCGACACAGTATGGCGTACGTAACGAAGGACGCATGTGGAGGTTGCCAGGAAATACAATTTTTACTGATGGCGCGCTGGCCGCTGATTGGCTAATGAGAGGGGGGAAATATTATGGTATAGCATGTATAGCGTCTCCAATTTTGGAGCTGACCCGGACTGTTAAACTTTTTATTCAGTACAAATCATACAGCATATATCACTCTGAATAGGGAGAGTTTATTTCATAAAACCAATTTTCTGAGGTTGGCCAATGAAACAGCTGCAGTTCAATGACTGGACTGACTACAATTATGTAATAATGAAGTATCACTTCATAGGTCACTATCATCATTGACCATACTTTGTGCTTCAGAGTACCAGCTAACTGTCAAAGTGTGAGAAACAACAGCAACATGTGACTAGCCGACTATCATGAGTTACTGAAAAGGTAGGCAATATACTGCGGGGCGGGGGGAGATGTTCAGTCAAATTATTAATTCCAACAGATATAGCTAGTTTTGTGAAAAAAGATTTGCACCGTAGACGCTAAGTACAGCACATCAGTATTTGCTGTTGAAATTCCAATATCATGTTTGTTGTACACATACATATATGCCCTTCTAATCGCCACATTACGGTGAAGTCCATTTATATATCGATTGTAAAACATATATAAATGCACAAATATAGCTAGTTTGTATGGTTTCGGGGGAGAGAAATCGTTCATAGTTTGCCTCATAGACTACCACGTATAGGGAAACAACACCCTGAGCTGAAATTCCTTAATCAACATTTTGTGTAGACATGCTGGTCTCTAATCACCATATTGTAGTGAGGTACATTTATATAAATCATCAAACACACATAATGGCACAGACAGGAGACATACTGTTGATAGTTTTTCCCTTAGACCCCGCGTACAGTGAAAGTTCGCTGTGGTGAAGGTCCAATTTTAATTTCTTACATACTAATTAAATGTTGATCACCACTGTCTAATCAAGTATGTTTGTAATAAAATAGGCCATAAATAGTAGGTAATTTCTTATGTGTGTGTAATGTGCGCTAATGAATAAATAAACTAATACATACATACATACATACATACATACATACATACATACATACATACATACATACATACATACATACATACATACATACATACATACATGCATGCATACATACATACATACATACATACATACATACATACATACATACATACATACATACATACATACATAATGTGCGCTAATAAATAAATAAACTAATACATACATACATACATACATACATACATAAATACATACATACATATATATATATATATATATATATATATATATATATATATATATATATATCATTATACATAAATAAATATTTAGATCCTTGTCGTATTTATGTTTCCTTATTTGGGTTCTCCAAAAATAATACTCTTGCCAACAGAAGGAGGGGGTTGTTACAACCGATAATGTAGTAACTAACCGATAACGTATCAAACCCGATAACGTAGTAAAAATTTACCGATTAAACGTAGTAAATCAACCGATAACGTAGTAACGAACCGATAACGTTGTAAATATTTCTAACCGATAACGTAGTAAAAATTTACCGATAACGTAGTAATTTTTCCTAACCGATAACGTATCAACAAATTTACCGATAACGTATCAATGAACCAATAACGGATTAAATCAACTGATAACGTAGAAAACTCAACCAATACCGCATTAACCGATAATATCTGATTAAGCGATTCATGGGCAGCGATAGATTGATCGATTTACAGATAGATAGATATTAGATAGATAGATAGATAGATAGATAGATAGATAGATAGATAGATAGATGGATAGATAGATAGATAGATAGAATGGGTCGATCAATGTATCGATAAATAAATCGATCACACAATGGATAGATCGATCGATCTATCTATTGATGTTTGATAGATGGTCGGTCGATCGATCGATCAATCGATCGATAGATAAATTGATAGGCAGATCGATCGATAGAATGAAGGATCTATTAATTCGATAGATCTATGAAGCGATAGATCGATCGATCTATTCGATAAATTGGTCAATAGATAGATATATCTATAGATAGATTTGTTATCACTTTGTCTCGTACTCAATTTTCTTTTCTCTTATTTATTTTTTCGTTTAGTGTAAATTGTTACAAATTTCTGTAGCAAATCAATCATGTTTCGGCTGTTTTCAAGGTATTACGAACGACTAAGTTGATCTATAAATGTTGTTAAACTACTGGAATAGGTTTGGGAAGTTGTTTCTAGTTTTGTTATAGTAGCTATACAGTTTAGTTCTTGTTGGGTAAAATTCAAAGAGATAGTATAGGTACTGATGAAACAAAGGCAGGGGAATGAGCGGCTGTTGGTTTACACAGAGAACCCTACCGAGAAAGAAAACTATAATGTGTATGTATCGGCTACAAATCAGACAGAAAGTATGGTTGTAAAAGCAAGATTAGAAACAACTTTCCAAACCCATTCCAAACCAATTTGTTTACAGTTCTGTTTTATACAGCACTGTGTTATGCACTATCGTCGACGTCGCGTATTTTTTCGGGTTTTTAAAACTTTTTTTCCTTATGAGCAGGAAAAAAATGTTGACGTGGCGGGCTTGAATTGTGACGCGCGCGAGGATGAGAAACAAACTTTTTATTTTTCTTGACTTAAGCGTTTTTTTTTTCTATCAGCACTATACTATGTACGACTACACAATAATTTTGCGATGTCTTCGTAATCCTACTTCAAATAAGATGTGACTTGACGTGAATCATGACAGAAAGGATAAAAAGGAAAGAAAAACAATATGTTGTCTACAAAATCTGTTGACTTGGCTTGCTTTCAGGAGTAACTTGTAAAATTAATGAATTTTGATTATAAGGAATTCAATTAAACAATGAGTCAAGATTAACCTGTAAAATCAGTCCCAGAATGAGAGTTACATTGTAAAGACTTATTGTCATTTTGATAAACTGAAGTTTTAAGTAACGAAATTTTATAATCGGTCATGTTGAAAACTTTTTTCCAAGTCCAATTTGTTTACTTGATGAATTGTCAGTTGACTGGAATCTTTACTCTTTGACTTGACTAGGTCAGTGGTTGATTTGATACATAATTGGTTGATTGATACGTCATCGGTTGATTTGATACGTTACTGTTCACTTGGCTACACTATGGGTTGATTTGATACACTATCTCTCTATTTATCTATCCGTCGATCGATCAATTTATCCATCGAAATATATATATATATACATATATATATCCATCGAAATATATATATATTTATATATAGATCCATCAATCATTCTATTAGTCGAGCAATCGATCAATTCATTCAATCATTCAATCGATAGAAAGATCGATCGATTGAATGATAGATCAGTGTATCGATCGATCAATCGGTCGATTTATTTGATCGCTCGATCGAGGATAGATCTATCCCTGTGAATCTATTCCCATGATTGACTTAATCCAATACATTGATACGTTGATTTGATACGTTATCGGTAAATTTGTTGATACGTTATCGGTTAGGCAAAATTACTACGTTATCGGTAAATTTTTACTACGTTATCGGTTAGAAAAATTTACTACGTTATCGGTTCGTTACTACGTTATCGGTTGATTTACTACGTTATCGGTAAATTTTTACTACGTTATCGGGTTTGATACGTTATCGGTTAGTTACTACGTTATCGGTTGTAACAGGGGTTCTGAAAAGTTTGGTTTACGTTGGGATTTGGGTTGAAATAAAATGAATTAAATATTTTCTCTTCAGTCCCCCTGCTGTTTATTGTGCTCATTCTCTAGACAGACCCACCGACAGACAGACAAATAGACAGACAGACAGACATGAAAAACACAGACAGGTGACATCGAAATGACAATAGCTGATGATGTGAGTGAGCATGTGAGCTTCACTAAATCGATGAATGCATCGACATATCGATCTTCACAGGGATCCGATCAGTGTTTTCAGGCTAGCGTTGTAGACTGACAGACAGGTGGATAGACAAACAGGTAATTAGCATAGGCGATACAAAGAAGCATATGTATCAGTGCTCAATAAAATAGCATAAAAGACCAGTTGATACAAATTGCATGACGTCATTGACTAGTGAAAAGAGGGTCGACAGAGTGCATTCATACATTATTTTTATTAACAGATGGCACGATAAGATCACAGTGGCGCTATCAGAGCAAGCGAGGCCGTAAAGAGATAAAAGGTTCATCGACATCCATCAGTGACGTTATAAATATCAACAATTTTCCAGATGTGGCGTTGTGGGTTTCCATGGAAACATTTTATCCCATAAATTGGCAAAACATGTTCCTCAATTTCCAGGGAAATTGCACACAGAGACATGTCTCACGAACGCGTCCACAATCTTGTGTAAAACATTCATGATAATGTTAGCGTTTTCATCACACTTTACTAGACTTCATTATTTTCTTCCAATTTATGTTTTTGCGTTTAATGATGTCGTTTGTTTCACGAAAATTAGACAATCAGCTAAAGTCATACGCATTGGTGAATTGGCTGTCCTTTCAGGTTCACTGATCCTAAGCTTAGAAGACGGATATTCTGTTTTCTATTCAATGTCATCAGTAACAAAGCACGTCCTGTAAGTGATCTGTATAATACTACGCTCAGACGTATAGTGTGTTTTCAATCAAAGTACAACGGGTATTTTATAAATCATTAAAGCAGCTAGAGGGTCGATCAATTTGCCTCCCACCAGAACACTGAATTTCGAACAATCTAAACCACAAGTCGTCTCAGGTAAAAAGGCGCAAGAGTTGTTTTACTTTCAGCCACAGAAGTTACAACAAAGTACTCAGTGAAATCACTCACGGGTCATTGAAAAATGGAAACATTTTCGTTGCTCCTGAATATGGTAAAACTATAATCCGAAATAATCAAGATAAAGCGCGAAACAATTGCATAAACTATACAAGGACACAGCCGGACGACAATATACATGTAAATATCTGAGATTTATACATTTATAGATAAGTTCACTGGTAGGTTTGAATATGACTATTCAAATGAGATGTTGTTATAGAAATAAGCTTTCCCATGCCTTTTAAAGGCAAAATCACGGGCTGAATCGTTGACAAGTAAATCCTGGTGGGCACAAATTATAAACGAATAGACGGGTTCATATAAAGCTGAATGTTTTACCTTGACTCGTTGACAAATTGACAGGGGCAATTCACCCCTTCCTTTGTCGTTCTGAATAATGAGTGACCATTAGGCTAGAAGTATGGTTATATGAGGTAGGTTATAAGCGGTTAAAAGGGAACAGTCCCAGGTGATAAGCTTCTGTTTAAGGATGGAAAATGCGTTGTTGGGGAGATTATCGTCAGATATCTGTTGGGATGGAGATTTTGTGTAGTAAAATGTTACAGCGCTCGAATTGGAAATCTTAAAAACGCTTTAAGCATGACAAACGTAGAGAAATTTGATTAAGTCTGGAAATGTAAATGTTCAACCGAAAGAGATGAAATAGGCATTTTTGTACATTGATGGCCAGTGTATACGTATTGCACCTCTAAAGAAATTCACATTATTACATGAACATAATCAAGTCCCCTTGCTGAAATTAAAATCAGTCATAAGTCAATGGATCACACACTGGGCTTCGAACAGCGCTCTGTTCAATTTGATTCATCATCAGTAAAAATCTCCAAGGATTAGAGAAATAACCTTTACCTACATATACTATATGGAATTCCTTTAATGTCACATCCCAAATGGGCCAAGGATTAAGGGTTAAGTCGCTTTCGAGGACGTGCTTCAAATTGACACATTTCGGGTAGGTAGTCAGAGTTATCCGCTCACGCCCGGGAAATCAATATTTTTGTTGCAGAAAAAAGCAAACAAATGGTGATACGAATTAATCGGACTTATATTGGATAATTAATGAGCTCAAAATTAGGTCTGGTATGTCCAACTGTTCTAGATTGACCCGTTGTGAACTTTTGCGGCACATTACTTTTCACGATTGATTGAGGATTTTCGTTATACAAAAAATACACATATTTATGACATTAGTCTTCCTATGTTAATGTAATCATCATAGAAGAATGCAATTATATATTCAAGCAGCGAGTAAAAGACCTTTAACCTCATATAAAGGAAATGCCAATATTTGGTGAAATAGCATGTCATATTATGACGTGGTGTTACACCTCGTCTATAGTCTGTGTTACGACTGATCAAACAAGACCACTGTGCAAACTTAAAAAGGATTATTCGTTAAAAGTGGTGAGAGAGATTATTTGAATTTTAGATGATAGGCACACTCTAGCGTTTCTCCTGAGGTATGATGAATAACAAAATATTAGCCTCTCGAAGATAGCGTATTGTATACAATATAAGAGAGTTAAATGATTTCTTTTTCGATCTAAAACGCAGTTGTCAACTATGGACCATTACATTTTAATACCATTTTCAGTAATAGAGCGCGAAGCCACTGCAGTGAACTGCAATAAAATTGATCACACTAATTAGTTTCAGCTGTAGCCAGCTGGCAAAGTCGACAACATTGTATGTCCCATGCAGACAGTTTGTCTGGGAAGTTGAAATAAAAAAAGATTTGTACATGGACCAGTGCATGGTAATGTTACATTGTATCTTAATCTTGAACACAGGGTGCCAATCGTAAACTCTCATTTACAACTCGAGTCTCAGACAGAGCAAGTTTTGCCTTTGTACAAGCAGACTTTTTGGTCTTTATCAAGTAGCCTTGTTCAACACCAAAGTGTCCACGGCTACAGTTGAAACTAATTAGTGTAAGCAGTTTTATTGCAGTTCACTGCAGTGGCTTCGCGCTCTATTACTGAAAATGGTTGTAATACTGAGTATATATAAAGGCTGGTTGACAAGTTTAACGCCACAGACATGTAGAGGACAAAAATACATATTGGAAAAGACACCATAAATTACAGCACAAGGGTTGTAATCACCAGTAAAAATATGAACGAAGTTTACACGATGACTTTTCCTGGCCTTTCTTTTATCATGTATTCGTCACGCTAGCAATTAAAATTGGTACTTGTTTCCAGTCTCCCTAAGCAACTCTAATAACACGATTGGAACTAATTTGGGATAAATAAATTTCCGTATGTTTTAAATTTCTCAAAAGTGTTAGGTGCCAGATAGCTGAATGTTGCAATAATACAAATTACTCATAAAAACAAGTGTGTAATGTAAAAAGAAAAGCAGATGAGATTACATTTGTAGATTAAATCGGCATTACTTCATAATCCAATCATCCCAAATTAGTTCCAATCTTCTTTGATATATTTCCGTATGCAATTCCGTCAGGTATGTTGAAATATAAAGAATGAGCCTGAAAAACACAGTATGAAGTATGTTACATTTAATGTCATTGTGAATTCTAGTCAGGACTTAAGTCAACAACAGACAACAATACCAAGATGAACACAAGTCAACGAGATTGTGGTAATAATACAAGAAAGTTTTTCTTATAAACCGACGGCAAATAAATAACAATACATCAACAGTTCCAGGTAATTGAGTTTTAATACAAGATCGAAGTCCAATATATGTACCTAATTATAGTATGACATTAACGCTGTTAATTATATCTAGAGGTCGAGTGTAATCAGTTGAGTAATATAAACAAAGGACCTGTCAGCAATTTGTCAATCATGGATAAACGAAATTGACATAAGCATTGTTTAGTCAGTAGAAAGCCCACAGCATTTAAATTATACATACTATAATAAAACGGAAAGATCAATGTATAAGACGTATCTTGAAATGCACAACAGAGAACTGTAATTCAATCTTCTGATAATGGTCCATTCTCGAGTATCCTGTAACTTATTTACTATTGATTATAGAATAGATTTTAATACGGCTTGCTAGATTCAGCAGGTAATAAATTGATGCATTGAAGCTGAAAAACCGACATGGTTAAGTTTATAATGAAAACGTTGACATAAAATCGAAAAGATTTCAGTCACCTTAGGCAAAGTAGGGATTCAATGGAGTGTTTTTGAGTGGTACGCCTTCCATGAAAACTGTTAAACCTCGTGACATTTCGCGAATCCCAGAGCATTCTGCGCAAGACCAGCTTTTAGAAATGTGGGGAGATGGTTTATCTTAAAGGTGTTATTTATTCTAAAAATAGCGTAAGAAGTCTAATAAGACAGAGTTTGCAAAGAAAACTGCGACTGTGTTTCGTTTCTTCCTCTTTCCAAGATTGGAGTATTTCTAGATAACAGTATTAGATTAAGTAATTGTTATAAACAATGAAATGCATTATGCATTTAATCTTTTTTGCATTATGCCATATCAAATCTGTTTTGTTACTTGAATATGGTTACTTGGTATCAATTACAACCTTTTCTGTATTACTTTATTGTTATATAAACACGATTGGAACTAATTTGAGATAATTGGATCTTCATATTTTTCAAATTTCTCAAAAGTGATTGGTGCCATATAGTTGAATGTTGCAATATTACAAATTACTCATAAAAACAAGTGTGTAACTTCAAAAGAAAAGCAGATGAGCTTACATTTGCAGGCTAAAACGACCTTACTTCACCATCCAATGAATCCTAAATTAATTCCAATCGTGTTTACTATACAGGTATCACATAATAAGGTATCATTGCAAACAAACTCAATAATACTTTTGACTTTCTGCAGTGATTCCAAATTGCTTCGATGATATTTCTTAAAGTATTAAAACGATAAGCAGAAAAAAAAGACAACTCGATGATTAGTTCTTGCAAACAATTTGTTCAAAAGTAATTATGCTTCATAAATTTCAACGATTGTTGCATTTGTTCTGTAAGTGATTAGCTAGAGTAAGTAACTTTCTATAAGTATTATACCTATAATTGTTGCAGTTACTGAGATACAGATTGTGAAGGTAGGTTAAAGGTCATCTGAGGTCATTAAACATTTTGGGAAAAGATTTTGTTGCATAATGGTACGTATATAAAAGAAAACAAACTCTAGCCTTTGCAGTTACTGAGATTCATGAAAGTAGGTCAAGAGTCATCCCAGGTTACCCTACATTTTGAATAAAAAGTTTGGTCATGCATACTGAACGATATTCAACAAAAACCAAACCTCTAGCCCTGGTAGTTACTGAGTTACGTGAAAGTAGGTCATAGGTCATCTAGAAAAAATGGCAAGACATTTTGGTGCCATGGTTGTCCATTTAGTCTTTTACTCCTGATGAAGAATATATTCTAATATTATTTCATGGTTGTCGTAATTTTTCCGTAAATGGCAAAACGACTACCAAAGCGCGAGACCGAGTTGAATGCCTTTCGCAAAGTCGTTAGCACTCACTGAATATGATCGGAGACTGAAAATTGACTGTAAAAAGTTGAGAGATAAAAGTGAGATTATCAACACTTCTAAAATAAAAATCAGCGAACAAAAATGAAGGATGATCCAGACCTGAATAGAGATATCTTTGACGATAATTTAACCTCAAAGCTTTCAAACGTGAAAAGAGATAGATAAGATTTGCCCTCTTAACTTCAATGGAGCAAAAACTAATTGACTTGGCAACCAATGTTTTCCTTGTCAGAAGAAATTAAGAAATTTATGCCGAATTTCATCAATAATAAAAGTAGGAGGACAGAGGCAAATTAAACAATGAAGGAGTTTGGTTGCAGCAAGCTGATCAATTACAATAACACGGCCTTTGAATGACAATAGCAGGAGCATATCTATCCAACCCTGATGACCATGACGTATTGTCAATCTTAGTAACACTCTCACTCTCACTCCAGAATTTAAAGATGATGATCAATACGCCCACGCCATAATCCAACCCAAAGGCCTTGAGACTTACGATACTTAATTTTTGCATTGCTAGCATGCTCATAGACAGAACACCAATATTTTAACCTAAAAATCAGTATTACTAGTAACAAGAGTATTAACGTCATCAGCATAAGCTGAAAATTTTTCATTTTCGATCACCTGAGTTTGAATCGTGACACCCTGAATACTGTCATCTTGTCTAATTTTGTGTAAAAGAGGTTCATTAGCAATTGCATAAGCTGACCAGATAAGGAGCAATCTTGCCTTATACCACGGGAAAACTGAACCTGAGCACTAATGGAACTGTTAACACGGACAAGACTGTCAGTTTGTGCGAACATGCAGGAATTAATAAAATTGAAAAACATTTTCACCAAACCCGAGCTCATGCAGAGTTTGGAAAAGGTTATGACGACTGACATGATCAAAAGCCTTTCCCTGATCCAAAGAAAGAATCAATGAAGAATTCCAAGAGGAAGCTTCAATTGATTATAAAAATGAATGAAATCTCTGAATAAATGAATGTTATCAAAATATATCTGCCAGGAATAGTATGACTTTGATCTACATGAATGATATCTTGCAAAGCTTGCTTCAAGCGAAGTGATAATACTTTAATGAAAATCTGATAATCAAGGCAAAGCAAACTGATAGGTCTCCAGTCCTCGAGAAGAGAGTAATCACCTTGTTTTTGAATGAGTGTGATAACAGCTCTACGATAGGAAGTTGGAAGAAGGCCACCGGAAATTGACTGTTGAAAAACCTTGAGAAAATCATTCCCCGGAATAGACCAGATTTTTTTTTTTAAAGTCACAAGGTATGTCATCAACACCAGGCGTTTTACCATTTGCAATGTTCTTGAGTGCATAGTGTTCTCATCAAGACTAGTGGATTCATCAAGCTGAGTAGCTTTGTCAGCAGGTAATTAAGGAGATTATGGAGCAGGATATTTTGTGCCTCAGATGAAACTGACTTTGATAAAACTGACGAGTAAGTTGACGAATTTCTTTCTGGTTTTCTGTAGTTGTATGATCTTCACGTTAGAGATTAATTAAGGATTTACGACTTCCTTTAATTTTTTCCGAGGGATAAGAAAAACTGTGAATTAGCATCAGAATCATTGAGCAAGAAGAAGAAGAAGAAGAAGAAGAAGATTTTGATTTTTCAAATGAACGTTTATTACTAAAATTAAACTCCTGTACAGAAAAGTTCATATCAAATCATTTCAATTTTTGAGACGACAAGCATAACTGAAATCAGCAAATTAGCAAATGATGATCAATTACTGAAAAAAACTAAGCAAAGTTGGGCTCTATAAAAACAGCAAAAACTGCAACATGGCTATGACACTGAAGCTGAAGCCATTACTGAGTTATTTACGTGTAGATATTGTGTCCAGCTAGGTTCAGTGCTGTCACCTATTTTGTTTTCCATGTTTGTAAATGATATTGGGGAAGCACTACAAAATATACATTTTTCGGGAGTCGATATTGGTGTTTTGAAAATTTATTTAATTACTTTTTGCAGACGACCTTACCTTAACTAGTAGTTCTAAAATTGGTCTACAACGTTTATTCAACAAGTTGTATGGTTGCTGTAATAAGTGAAAACTGTCTGTTCATATTGATAAAACTAAAGTTATTGTATTTAGGACGGATGGAAGCCTTAAGAACTATGAGAAGTGATTTTATGATGGAAAAGGGTGGTAGTTACTTCTTTTCAAAGTTATTTGGGCATCGTTTTATCCTGGACTGGGCAAAGGTTCCAAGCACAGAAATGCTTAAGTGACCGGCCAACATAGCGCTTTTCAGCTTGAAAAGTTGTTTGTGTACGTTTGGAACCCTTCCACCAACACTGGCTTTAAAAATTTTCGACAGTAAAATCTTGCCAATCCTCCTCTATGGCTTTGAAATCTGTGGATTTCATCTTGCTAAAGATACGGAAAGGTTTACAATAATATGCTGCTCTATATACTTAGTTTGTACACAAATACTTCAGTTGCTGCCATTAGAGGGGAATTGGGTCGAATGTCATTGAGAGTACCAGTATTTTGTAAGATTATCAAGTATTGGTTAAGAATTGTAAATACGGATAAAAAGAGACTCATTTACAAATGTTACGATTGTCAAATTAAGAATATTGGTGTACAAAAATATAACTTTTGGGCTAATGATGTTCAGTATTTGCTCCAGAGCTATAGCTTTGGAGAAGTTTGGGAGCAGCAAGGAGTTGGGAACGAGACTGTTTTTTTTGAAAACATTTAAACAGCGTTGTATAGACATAGATATACAGCTTTGGTCAAACGAAATGAATGCATCAAGAAAATTAGATAAATATGCCAACTTCAAAAGAGACCTTATTTAAGAACCATATTTAACATGTATTGACAAAGCTATTTTCAAAATTGCACTATGTAAATTTAGAACTTCTGCTCATAATATGAAAATTGAATCCGGGAGCAAGAACAATATTCCAAGGGCTTTAAGTATATGTGAAATGTATGAAGGTGACAACATCGAAGCTGAGTTTCACTTTTTACTTGTCTGTCCACTGTATAATGAGCTGAGACAGAAATATATTCCATAATATTACTTTAATTCACCTCTTGTACATAAGTTCAAGATACTTTTATCATCTCATAATACAAATACACGAAGGAAACTCAGTAGGTTTATTTTTAATGCCACAAAACTCAGAGTTGACGCTATTAACAATTAAGATAATATTTTTATCCATTGCTTTGCTGTCATCTGTACATTTCTAGCGATCAGTCTATAATTTATGCTTTTTTATTTGTACATTTTGGCCGGAGGCCATCAGTACTGAAAATAAACTTATCTATCTATCTATCTATCTATCTATCTATCTATCTATCTATCTATCTATCTATCTATCTATCTATCTATCTATCTATCTATTTGAAGCGAGACGGAGATAACTGGTGAAAAGGCAAACAGGTAGCTGTATCACAGCAACATGAGGAAAGATACCAATTGAATCTGAAAAAAACACAATTTTGTCATTGACAGAAGGCAAGATGAGAGGTGCATTAAAAATCTCCACTGAATAGGAGTAAGCAAAACAAATTTCCGAAAGAAGAAAAGAGCGACAGAAATTTGCAAAGAAATAGAACAAGAACACCTTATATCTTGCAGAAAAATGCCGCCTAACCGCCAATGAGAAGAAGAAGAAGAAGAATGAAACCACTATGGGCCCACGCCCCATAGGCTTGGGCCCCTAATTATACTATCGATCAATCATTAGCTTCTAGGTCATATTTGCTTCCTGTACACATGTCCTGACCATCCCCGTACACAATGGTCTTGAACCAAGTAGTGGGAACGAAAACGATAAAGACGAATTCGAATTTTCAAAGCCAGCGACGTTAACCATCAACGTCATTGTCATATAGTTCTCGACACTCCGATAAAGGCCCTGTCACCTCAGTGAATCAGACACTGCAAATGGTAATGATTGGAGACTTAGCAATCCCATCAACGTCAATGTCACATAGTTCTCGACACTCTGATAAAGGCCCTGTAACCTCAGTGAATCAGACAGTGCAAATGGTAATGATTGGAGACTTAGCAATCAACTGGGAGTGTCACATCAAAACTACTGACGCACTAGATAAAAACTATAATCTTGAACGCCTTGCAGTAGAGGTTATGTATTTCTGATAGGATGGACGTGACATGCACATTTAAATCATCTGTCAAATTGACTTGACAGGTATAGAGACAGTAATTCTTCAATCTCAACGATGCAAGCCTATCAACTGTTACAATTCTTGAAATTTAATTAACTTCTACAATTTGGAAAATCACGAATCTCGAGGGTTATGAATCCTTCCATCATGAAAAATACTTTGTACACACACACTTATGCTGTCAAAGTTTCAACTCTTTTTAAGTAGAAATACGGTGGAGTTTTGGTTCAATAACACTTTGCATTTTGATGGTGAGTACTTGACAGGTATTCGGAACTATTCGCGATATTAAACGGCGGTATTAAGATAAAGCAAAGAGTAAGGGCGGGACTGTTTGTAACCAACACACACAAACAAAATCAGGATTATTCATTTTGGTTTGATTATTAGTTTTTTATCCGCCTAAACGCATGTTAAGCGGAACACTCGTGTATCATATAGAAGCGATTTTTCTTTGCCGCTCGAGTCGGTACTGTCGACTTTAGCTTGTCAACTGCCATCTTGATATCCCAATAGTTAGACAATGCGTAGTGATTTTACCCTGGCAACAGTTACGATGTTCAATATCTTTCTATTAGAGCTGTACGTGTATTGTTCATCATACCTTATCACCTCTTTAGGGACATGCGTTGACGACAGACAGTGTCGTAATATTAATTTATGAAACTAATTTAGAGTGATAAGTCGTCTTCATTTGATGAGTAATAACCGTGGAATTTTATGAGAAGGCGATTCAAAACTGTTAAAAGATGGCCTTGAGCAAATTTCGAACTGATCTTTCTTTACCATTCAGTAGAGCGTGACAGACATTTTAATAAAGTGTTCTATTGATTAGCTCATTGTGAAAACTGGCCTTAACAGCATGAGTGAATATTTTAACATGTAAATTTTCATTGTTGCTTTCTATTACTATTCAATACGTGGGTCACTACATAACAAAAATACTTCACGTTATACCAATAATCCTTCGTATTTTTCAGGCATCGTCTTGGTGTCTTTATTTCAAAATACACAAGATATTTTGACTGGGACAAAGGCATTTTTCATTTGATAATATCTATATTGAAGAAACAAACCGTTTTAGTGTGATATAGACTGCCCTTGGCATTTCGGTTATCATTTCATTTCGCTTCCTTGTGAACTCCCTTTAATCCAACTATAAACACATTTATAATGGTTATCCGTTAGAGCGAATGAGTGCCGGGCATATTGAGACGCCTTTCCCGATTACTGAAGCTAGATAACGTCGTGAGGGAATGACTGTTTATTCTCTAAGGGGATTTATCCATATTTCTAGCGTTTTGAGCATAAGACGACGATATATTTGACGTGATTGGAGAGACTCAGGAAAATTAACTCTCTATGGAAATATCCGACCGAAATTACTTAGAGCGTTTACATCTGTGGCCTTGTTATCGTTTGTACATATCGGAGCACTCCCCTTCCACAGATGGCGTCGACTCTTCTAAATCTACGCATCGGCCATTGATTATCAAGGTAGACATTTCTTTTTGGCTTTATTTTTGAAAATCACGACCAACGGGTAATTGAGTTTGCTTGCTGCCTTTGATGCCTGAAATCGTGTAAATGTTTAAACAGAAAGGTCGAGCGAATTCTTCAGTCACTGAAATTGAGTTATTCTGTGTTGTTAGTTCAGTGTATGTTGGAATGACCTGGGCAGGAATATAACGGCAATTTTGATGTAAAGAGGAACGAGCGGCCTGTTCATCAGAGTCAGTTGATGAGAAATGGTTTCTTTGCGCCGTCTCTGTGGTTCTCTATTATGTTTTGTAAATTGGATTACCTCCAGTTTTATTTGATGGCTTTGACAGATTTCCTTTCACGGCGTCGACTGAAACAGAAGTATATATGTCAAATGAGAGATCTTGCCTCATTAAGGTAGTACGCTGAAAATTTACTTTTGGGAACTTACAACCATTCTCTTTCAAAATCAATTTTATGGTAAGAGAGAAAAACATTTGAAAAATTGAAAACTTTAAATTCAAAAGGGCTGTCATCCCTGTTTTAACTTTATGGGCAAAGTACGTTTGCGATATCAAAGAAATAAGATTGCTAAAACGTCATTTACTTCAAGAGCTTTAAAATGAGCTCATTGTCACACAGGTGGTAGACCAGAAAACTATGGAGAACATTTTAGGGAATGAACATCTGTCTCCTTGGCGCATTCTACGTGAAGAGAACTAGTAAGGCCGATGTATAGTTCTCCCGATATAAAATCTCTTAGCACTAAGCACATGTGACATTGCTTTGTTACATACGTGAGAGAAAACGAACAAAAGGTGAACTTAGCAGTTTCCTTTTAAAACGGAGTTTGTAACAAAAAATAAAACTAATCGCTAAGCCAAGGGATAGAATACAAACTGTAAAAGTGTACAGGCTACTTATCTCAGCTGGGACGGCAAAGCTCCAGTCTCAGAGTTGTATCAGTCAGTCGGATGAATGAACAGTTCTTTGGCTTGCAGGCTTGAAGTTGCACAAAGTCCACAGTATAAATCCAGCGTGGCAGTGAAGGTCTTGAAAAGTCTTGAAATTAATACTGCTGGAGTTTCCAAAGACTTGAAGTAACACGCAAGAGACACGATCCCAAAATGTCTGACTGCAAGCTGTGCCGGTCCCATATTTATACTCAAGTGGTTATATAACAGAATATGATAAGAACAATCTAGAACTTCTAATAAGAACAATCTAGAGATTCTATTGATATGTTAATTACTGCTCCAAATTTATCTCCCCACACGACTAATTTAATTTCAAGAACATTCCAAACATGACTAATTGCATTCAAGGTCGTGAGGTTGTGAAGAACAGTGACCTTGAGAATGTTGTAGACTAATTAAACTCAGCTCATGAGTGAGGGGGACCTACATAAGAACATACTATAGCGCTTCCATGCAAATCAAGGCCTATGTTTGATTTTCCTGGTATGCATTCTCTGCACCGCACGTACTGAAACGAGCATGCTTATCCCCGAGATGTTTATTGAAATTTACCAGCAATAGAACAACAATATTTTCAAACGGAAAAGGGTTTGAGCATTTTGTCCCCCAATTTTCGTTCATTTGCTTCTAAATTGTTTACTCCTAAACTCTTTGTTCTCTTGCAGTTTTGCGGTTGGTAAGGTCTCGTGGATTACCAGGTTCCGTTTTACCTCGATCGGAAAAATAATCTTCTCGTATTTTACCCCCGCACAACAACGTGCTAACCCTGTCCCAATTTTCGAAAGATAAAACAAATAATTTATATAATGCAATGCGTCAGATACATGGTACGAGAATAAATTTGCTAGAATAGCCATTAGAATTGTATACACTGATGACTGCTAGGGATACAATGAAGATGACATGAAAGAAATGGATTAGTGCATTAGTGTCAAAGAAGGTTGAAATGCATTGAGTGTAAACTGTCATGAAGAACAATCATGTTCCCTGTATATTTGTAGAACTCTTAAAACTAGACACAGATTTGACCCATCAAACATTGTATCTTTCTCTTCGCATGTGCGAACTCTTTCCTCTCATTTTGCCATTTGTTATGTAGGGTCTTTCCCCCACACTCATCATGACCTGAGTTCAATTAGTCTAGAACATTCTCAAGGTCACTGCCCTTGATGACCTCACAACCTTGAATTCAATTAGTCATGTTTGGAATGTTCTGGAAAGTTGATTAGTTGTGTAAGGGAGATAATTTTAGAACAGTAATTAGCATGTCAATAAAAGTTCTAGATTGTTCTTATATGCCTTTATAAAAGGGACGTGCACAGCTTCCAGTCAGACTTTTGGGATCGTGTCTCTTGTGTGTTACTAAACTCCAGCAGTAGTCATTCTCAAGACTTTTCAAGACCTTCACTGCCAACGCTGGATTTATACTGTGGACTTTGTGCAGCTTCAAGCCTGCAAGGACTGTTCATTCATCCAACTGACTGTTACAACTCTGAGACTGGAGCTTTGCCGTCCCAGCTGAGATAAGTAGTCTGTACACTTTTAAGCTTGTACTCTATCCCTGACTTAGCAGTTAGTTTTATTTTCGTAATAAATTTTGTTTAAACGTTAACTGCTGAGTTCACCCTTTTGTTCGTTTTCTCTGCACGTAACAAAATTGGGGGCTCGTCCGGGAGACGAATATTTTGAGCCGTTTGCCAACATTTTGACAGCCTTTTCAAAACTACTGTATACTGTGAACTCAGCGAAATTCAATCATGGCGGAATTTAAGCCAGACGAATTTATGGATGACCTTGATCAGGACACATTTAATTCCCTCAGAAAAGACAACCTCATAGCACTGGCCAATTTCCTTAAAGTAGAAGTCAAAAGATCTATGCGCAAGCGAGAAATTCAATTCAAGATTGCAAAACATTTAGTTAATTCTGGCCATTTTGAAGAGTCTGCCTTAAAAGATTATGAGCCTGAGTCTTCCTTCGAACTCAAAAAATTAGAATTAGAAATTCAGGCAGATTTGGAGCTTAAAAAAATTGGCATTAGAAAAAGAAAAAATACAAATGCAATTACAAATGAAAGAAAAAGAATTGCAAATGGAAGAAAGGCAGAGAGAGAAAGATAGGCAGGAAAGATTAGAAATGGAAGAAAGACAAAAGAGGGAATTGGAAATGAAAGAAAAAGAATTGCAAATGGAAGAAAGACAAAGGGAGAAAGAAAGAGAGGAAAAAGAAAAGGAAAGAGAATTAGCAGAACACCGACTGCAGTTAGAAATGAGACGTTTAGAGCTTGGAAAGTCAGGAAAATTCTTCCCTTCAGACAATTTTGACATCACTAAGCATTTCAGGTTAGTTCCCCCTTTCCAAGAAAAGGATGTTGATAAATATTTTCTCCATTTTGAGAAAATTGCTCAGAGTCTGAATTGGCCTAAGGAGTCCTGGTCTATGCTTTTGCAGAGTGCTTTGGTGGGTAAAGCCAGAGAAATTTACATTCAGTTGTCAGTAGAGCAGGCTTCAGATTATGATTCTGTGAAGGAATTAATTCTCAAGGGCTATGAGTTGGTGCCTGAAGCTTACCGTCAGAAATTTAGGGATTGTGAGAAGGTGAAGGATCAAACTTATGTTGAATTTGCTCGAACAAAAGAACAACTGTTTGATCGTTGGTGTTCTTCGGAAAAGGTCAGTCAGAATTATGACAAATTACGACAACTTGTTTTGATTGAGGAATTTAAAAGGTGCATCCGGAGTGACATCAAGACGTTTATCAATGAACAAAAGGCAGATACATTAGAGGTTGCTGCACGTTTGGCCGATGATTATTCATTGACCCACAAATCTTCATTTCTCAGCAAACCATCCCAGTCCTTTTCCTACAGAAACAATGCAGGTAAATTTAACTCCTCCTTTTCATCCAAGAATTTTTCAAAGGAGAGTAGGAAATCAAATGACAACAGTTCACAAATTCAAGTAACACTTCCACATCATCAAATCCCAAGTCTCAATCTCCTTCTGAAAAACAGTTTGGTACACTTTCTTGTAATTATTGTAAGAAAGACGGCCATTTAATGTCAGAGTGTTTCAAATTGAAAAGAAAACGTGAAGGTCAAAGTGGTCAAAGTGGATCTAAGCAACCGGCTTTATTTCTTCATCAACTCAATTAGAGTCTAATAATGTGTGCAACACATTTTCTGAGGTTAAACCCCTCTTATCCCCAATTAATGAGGTCAAGGTCAATTCTTCTCAAGATAGCATTATGGGTATTTTCGAACCATTTATTCATGATGGTTTTATATCACTTTCTAGTGATTTCTCTTCCGCTACCCCTGTCAAAATTTTAAGAGATACCGGGGCTTCCCAGTCTCTTTTGTTGGCAGATACCCTGCCGTTTTCTGAAAAGTCATTTTCAGGTTCTAAAGTTCTTATTAAGGGGGTAGATTGTAATGACTACATTCCTGTTCCTCTCCATAATGTCTATTTGTCTTCGGACTTTGTTTCTGGACCTGTGACTTTAGGTATTAGGCTTTTTTGCCTTTTGAAGGGATTCACCTTCTTCTCGGAAACGACCTTGCTGGGGACAAGGTCATTACTAATCCACTTGTGACTGATAATCCTAGTTTAGATCAAAATCCAGAGCCAATAGAGGAAGACATTCCCGGCCCTTTCCCATCATGTGCCATTACTCGAGCCATGTCAAGAAAACTTCTGAGAATCAAAATACTCTCAAAAATAATGTCACAGATGTTGACTTAAATGACACCTTTCTCAGTCAGGTGTTTGACACGGATCATTCCGTTATCCCTCGAGGATTTGAAACTTCCAGTAAAACTTCTGCTGACCAAAGTCAGACATTTTCTAGATCAAATCTCATTGCAGAACAACACAAAGACCCAGATATTTTGTCTTTGTTTGACAGGGTAGATGATGAAGATAAAACTTCAGATAGCTCTGTTTCCTATTATACAAAATCTGGTATTCTCATGCGTAAATGGAGACCTCCAGATGTCTTGGTTGATGACGATGGGCTATAAAACATCAAATTGTGGTTCCAAAGCCCTATCGTCCTGAAATATTGCGCCTGGCCCATGAAACGCCCTGGGCTGGTCATTTGGGAGTAAGGAAAACTTATCATAAAATTCTCAGTCACTTTTATTGGCCTAATCTCAGGCAGGATGTACACATTTCTGTAAAACTTGTCACACATGTCAGATGGTAGGAAAGCCAAATCAGACCATTCCAAAGGCCCCTTTACAACCAATTCCTGCATTTCAAGAACCATTTAGTAGGATACTAATAGACTGTGTTGGGCCCCTACCAAAAACAAGATCAGGAAATGAGTACATGTTGACAATTATGTGTACATCAACTCGGTTCCCAGAAGCCATACCACTGAGAAATATAAAGACAAAGACTATAGTGAGAGCTTTAGTCAAATTTTCACTTTATTTGGCCTCCCTAAATGTGTCCAGTCCGATCAAGGCTCCAACTTTATGTCTGGAATTTTTCAACAAGTAATGGATCAGCTAGGCATTAAACAGTATAGGTCATCCGCCTATCATCCAGAAAGTCAGGGTGCTCTTGAGCGATTTCATCAAACTTTGAAAAACATGATTAGGACCTACTGTTTTGACACAGAGAAGCAGTGGGATGAAGGAATTCATTTTCTGCTCTTTGCTGTTAGAGAGTCAATTCAAGAGTCTCTTGGTTTTAGCCCATTTGAGCTTGTATTTGGACATACAGTCCGTGGCCCACTTAAGCTCGTTAAAGAGAAATTCCTATCAGACGATGATGATTGTCTGAATATTTTGCAATATGTGTCAGACTTTCGTACAAAACTCTCTAAAGCATGTGAATTAGCCAGAGAAAATCTTGAGTCATCTCAGCAGTCAATGAAAACCAAATATGATAAAAGCACCTCAAAACGGAAGTTTAAACCAGGTCAAAAAGTTCTTGTTCTACTTCCAATTCCTGGCAAACCACTCCATGCTCGTTACTTTGGGCCATACCTAATTGATAAGAAATTGAGTGATTTAAATTACATCATAATAACACCTGACAGGCGAAAAAAAACAGCTATGTCACATAAATATGCTTAAGCCATATTTGGATAGGGATAATCCTACTATAACTCAGCCTGTCAGTGCAGTCAGTTCAAACCATTATGAAGATAGTGATACTGAAACTGACTTGAGTGAAAATACTCTAAACTCAAAGCTGGGCTCGGTCAAGCTTCAGAACTCAGAAATCCTGGAGAAGCTGGAGTCTACAAAGTTGGCACACCTCCAGCCAGAACAACAACAACAGGTGAAAGAACTGCTCCATGAATATAAACACCTGTTTCAAGATGTTCCAACAAGGACAAACGTCATCTATCACAACGAAGATGTCTGCGACAGTCATCCAGTGGAACAACATCCAGACAGACTGAATCCTGCAAAAGCGGAATATCTCCAGGAGGAAGCAAAGTATATGCCGAACAATGACTTTATCGAACTCAATAAAAATAACCGGACTTTGCCATGCATACTTTATGCCAAATTCAGTGCCATTTCAAGTTTTCCAACACAAATTGCAAGAAGATAGTCATGGGACATCCTGTTTGCTACTTTTCACACAAATTTAACAAATCCCAGAGAAACTACTCTACAATTGAAAAAGAGTGTTTATCTTTGATATTAGCCTTTACAGCATTTTGAAGTTTATGTTACTTCTTCAAATCAGCCAATAGTGGTTTATATTGATCACAACCCTCTTGTTTTTCTGCAGAAATTCAAAGGCAAAAATCAGAGATTGCTAAGATGGAGTTTAATGTTACAGGAGTTTAATCTTGACATCAGAAATATCAAGGGAAGAGGCAATTTAATTGTAAACTGTCTCCCTCGTATTTAGAGTTTATTGTTGTTCACTTTCAAGAAATTTACTTTAGAGTAAAACAAATTTGAGTACTTAAATCTTTTTCAAGATTACATTTGCAAAAGAAAGAATTTTCTTTGAAAAATTTTCTTTTTTTGAAGAGGGGGTGTGTTATGTAGGTCATTTCCCCCACACTCATCATGACCTGAGTTCAATTAGTCTAGAACATTCCAAGGTCACTGCCCTTGATGACCTCACAACCTTGAATTCAATTAGTCATGTTTGGAATGTTCTGGAAAGTTGATTAGTTGTGTAAGGGAGATAATTTTAGAACAGTAATTAGCATGTCAATAAAAGTTCTAGATTGTTCTTATATGCCTTTATAAAAGGGACGTGCACAGCTTCCAGTCAGACTTTTGGGATCGTGTCTCTTGTGTGTTACTAAACTCCAGCAGTAGTCATTCTCAAGACTTTTCAAGACCTTCACTGCCAACGCTGGATTTATACTGTGGACTTTGTGCAGCTTCAAGCCTGCAGGACTGTTCATTCATCCAACTGACTGTTACAACTCTGAGACTGGAGCTTTGCCGTCCCAGCTGAGATAAGTAGTCTGTACACTTTTAAAGCTTGTACTCTATCCCTGACTTAGCAATTAGTTTTATTTTCGTAATAAATTTTGTTTAAACGTTAACTGCTGAGTTCACCCTTTTGTTCGTTTTCTCTGCACGTAACACATTGGCGACGCAATGTCAGAATTGGCAAATTTTACACTAAATGTAGTACGCCCCCTCGGAATTGAATGTTTCAACTTCAGTTCAAACATTCTGTTTGGAAACTGAGAGAGAGAGAGAGAGAGAGAGAGAGAGAGAGAGAGAGAGAGAGAGAGAGAGAGAGAGAGAGAGAGAGAGAGGAGAGAGAGAGGAGAGAGAGAGAGAGAGAGAGAGAGAGAGGTGTTCAGATCCTTTTTCATTTGTTTTTATTAAGCAATCAGAATACATCTTGTTTTCCATCTCCGTATAAATATTGTTACTGACGTCATTCACTTTGTCATCTGACCTATATATCTACATTGCAATTGTTATATAATATGTCAAAGGTCATACCGTTGGTACCTTTCGCTTTGTGACCAATGAGTCAAGAAGTTATGAACAAAGCCATCAAAATGATAATAATGTTGACGTAGCAGTGTGAGAGCGTCTGATCACGCATGTTGTCCACTAGTATAATTGGCTGATACGACGATTTTAATTTATGCAATTCAACACTGTATATAAGATGCACACTAACGAATTCAGGCAAAGTACACATCAGAACAGGTCCACCATTCAAGGTTAATAAATTATTTACCAGGTCCAAGGAACAATTAGAAAATGACAAACACAAGACTTTGAGCAATACTATGTTTATATATACCGACGACCTCTCGTTGGCTATTCCCGATATGAGACAGTGAACTGTAACACATGGTTGAGAATCCGGGTATACAGAGCAAAGATTTAGTTAGAAAAGGTAACATCGAGCTAGTGGATGGCCTTTTCAAATAATTTATAGTAATGGCAAAGTTGACGTATCGGTCATATTTAAAAGTGAATGGCCTCTGTAACAGTATGTTGTGACATAGAACACTACACCACAAGGTATACAAAGTATACGGAAGATACAGTAGAAATGCATAAAAAGTTACAAATAATGGCGTTTATGACCTATGACCCCTTTCACTATCGATCGAATATCCTGTAGCCATATACAAATGAGTTAAAGCGTGCCTGATTAATGAAAGACCTTGCATGCATCGAATATCCACAGCATCTTTTGATGAATTCAGTCCCGATGGTCTGCTCAGTCTCTGCCTTTGATTAAGTTGTCTTAACTGATCACACACATAATGATGTGCATTTGCGTGTGTACTATTAGCGCTTTTCTGGCCATTATTCGTATACACTAAATGTCTAACAGGTTTCTTATACGAGTACAAAACTATGCACGTTTAGTTCTTAGCGTGAGCACAAAATATACGTAGAGATAACCTTTGGAGAGAAACAAAAATCATTAAAACAAATGCTGATAATGATTAGCTCAAGTAACTTTGTAACATTTTTAGTTCATCTTATAAACTGGTTGACAATATCACAAACAAATTTGTTTGCAATATATTGCTTTTTAGCATGTACAGTGTCAAGACTTGCACAGCATGAAACGATTGGGCGATAACACCAAAAGATAAAATGAATACATTTAACGTGTGTAATATATAGGATCAAGATCTTAATTAGTGGAGTATCCATGATTAAACTGGATTTTACGAACGAAGAGCACAGCAGTTCGACTCTGATGAACATTATTTCACTAGCAACATAAATACGTGTGTGAAACGTTCAGATGCTTGTTGTTGTCGCGAAGTTGACGTAGCTAGTCGCCTCATTTTACATATAGCATTTCACCGCGCAAGTTTATTCTGTCTTCCTTGCAGCAGTAAAAAATTAGAAATTGGAGATCGGAAATGGCGCTCTTAAGCGTTTCCAAGCCACCAGCCGAAGTGCAATAGACGATGTTCCGCTGATTGCGAGATCTCGCGAGACTTTCATACATGCCCGTAGACACAGATTTCCAGCTTAGTAATACAAGTCAAATTTTGTATGGAACTAGAAAAAGTGCAGAAATGAGCAAAGATTGCAACTTCATATATTTTATGCAGTGTTTAACGTAATTAGCGACTTGTCCTGTTTTACGCAGTTTGTCCTGTGTTGCGAGAACACGTCCACTGCGAACCACATATTCTCGCGATATCTCGGAATGTCTCGCGCGGTTCGGAACATGCCGAAGTCTATTGGGATACCTGTCGTTACAGAATTGGTAATGTTCGTTTCTGTGGTATTTACTTTCAACTACCACACGTTGCAAGGAAGTGAATGAGCAACAATATGACGTCATCAATGAAGAATTTTACGGGCCTTTTCTACCTTTTCTGTCTTTTCGATTGCCTGATCATTCGAGGTCACTGACAGTGTTCATCGTGACTTGCATGCGAGTTACTTAATATCGCAGTTATGTCTGTGAGCGTAGAATCAAATCAATTTGCAACTAGTTGAGAAATAATGCCAAGATTTTAAGAAATCTGTTTCATGATGAATTAAATCGTTCCATATGCCAAATGTTTGTATACTGCTTCCCATAATCTTGATTCTTAGTGTTAAAAGCTACCACGAAATACTCACATGATCTGCTGAAATTATGAAAAGTTTCTAACAACAAGATGTCGTCTGCTGCGCGTCTTGCGTCTTATATGCGCATGTTCAGCTGTTGTAGAAAATTCTTAATACTTGTTTCATTAGTAGAAATGGGTAATGTTCACTATTTGGAATCACGTTACAATACAATACGCAGTCATGGTTTGGGGTCTACCTTTCGTGCCAGTCTTTCTCTCCGTCCGTCCAATTCAAAGACTTGAAAAAACAACGATTTAGAAATGATTTGCTGTGAAATAATAGTGTCCGCAGAGACACTTAAACTGCAGCTTTTCAATGTAACAATTGTATGAAATATTGAACAGTTATATGTATAGGGGCCACTGGAACATGTGAAGAGACAATTAGTCACAGAGTTCTTGATGACGCCCAACATCAAAACATTTTCATCGAATTACACTGAAAATAAACCACTTGCGATAGGTTACTTTAGCATTCCCAATTAACTAATTTGTATCGTCACAATATTACCACATGATGGCAAGCTATAAGATCTATTAAAATGTTACATTATTTAAGTGCTTTGCACATTTAACCAATTATTTCAGTAATGGTTCTCGACATTACCCTAGAGATCTAGATCTATTTTCGGTCCATATAACGAAAGATAAGAGGCACATTGACTCTCCACGCTTGAACGGAAATTGGCGAGATTGGAATGGGGTCAATTCTGATCTCAGCTGTATGCCTTTTAATACAAAATGCATTGATCGAAAGAAGTTTAAGCAAGCATGTCTAGGATTTTATAACTGCAGAGCGATCCCTTTGATAAACTGTAATTCAATCCCACCACGTTGTACAGAAAAACATTCTGTACAAACAGTTCAAACCAACACTCATCTTATATACATTTAATCCGTCATTTTTATATTTCCTTTTGGTTACTTATCGTCCAATTTTCTAACATTTTTAACGTTATCAATTTCATTGTATTCGCTTTTACTGTTTTCAGGGTCCCTGCTTTCACCCTTCAAGGTAATATGCAAATAAGGAGTCACAGAACGAAATATGCGGATGAAGGATAAAAATTTCCTGAAATGCAATGAAGCAATTAAATCAAAATGGCCGCTTATCCCTTCTAACTGGATATAACAATTTCCTCAGAAGATGTGGGCCGAATATCCTATAGTCCGGAAAATGCCCGGAGGTGCATTCAGGCTTAAGCACGTTTCACCTCTTATTTGAGTATCATGCAAACTTCTCCTTTCTGTCTCTTGTATCTTCAACTCCCTTAAGGTCTTATCTGCTGTATCTTCAGTTCATAAAGTCACCAGACCGAAAGATATTGTTCTTATGGATATATGCTGAATACGATGGAGGAAAAGTAACGCAATAGAACTTTTGACGTGTGTCCCTGACAAATTCTCCATGTTGATGTAACATGTTCATGATATTTTTTCTGGCGGGTTCTAGAGTTTGCACTGACAGAGGATACGACGGAGCGATCGTCTGAACTCGTGGATCGCGTACGCGTAGCAAATCGGGTCTAGAGCACTGTTAATGTAGTAAATGAAGTAGATGATACGGTACAGCACTTCATGTTCACATGTCGGACACAAACTGAAAACTAAAGTCATCACTTGGTAAGGTACCATACACGCAGTTATAGCAAGTACGAGTGTTGTTACTGTCTTGAAGGCTTTGTTATCGCCAGCAGACTGCGTCCTTTTAACTTTATTGCCCCAGCCACCCTTCTTGTGTGTAGCATTTTCTATTTGCTTTCTGTGTTTTACTGGACGGGAAAACTGCGCTTTTGTTTCGCTTGCGGCCGTAGAACCCGCCTGTACAGGCTCGCTATGTATCGTATCGCACGCGATGATCTTGTCGTTCTCATCCTTGGGGTCAACTGTTTCAGAATCCCTGCCCGTTCTAGTGGCACTATTTTTAGTCGTCTCAATCAAACCTTCTATATCGTTGCCATCGGCCTTTCTTAAAGCAACTTCTCTGCTCATTGGCGTACTGTCATAAGTGGCATCGGCCAACTCCATGGAATCCGAATTGTCATTCACAACTGTTAGTTCCGATTCAGCTTTGTTCTGAGTGTTTTCACATCCATTAGCCTCGTGTGCCTCATTAGGAGACCCGGCTTCATCTGTACGTCTACGAGCCCCTAGATGTGATCTTCGTGTCTGTATAGAGCTCTCCGACAGCCTATGGAAACTGGCATTTTCATCGTCCACTCCCGTGAATGTCTGGTTATCGTAATGAAAACGGCGGTGATCACACGAATCTCCGTCGCCACTGTTGATGCATACCTTTGCAACGCTGATACTTTCAAGTTCAATTATGTCTCCCGATGCTGTTTGACTGCCGTTATCATTTGTCTCCCTGTAGGCCTCGCCAACGAAGTGTGGAGATTGAGAATAGTTTGATGTGCTGCCTATGTAGTCATCTGATGGCGTTGCTAATGACTTCTGTCCTCCCGGGACGCCCTTGCCTTTTTGCGAAATGACAGCTGACGATGCTTTTACGGATGGAGCTTGTATGTTCTGTGCGGCAGTGTTCAAATCATAACTTCCGATTTCGTGTTTCTTCCTGGTTATTACTTCACTGGCCAAGCAGTAAATACGAGCGTACAACACGACGAGGATCGAAAATGGCAACCAGAACCCCAGAGCCGCCTGCGTCCAAACGAACCAGCTGTGATACGCAAAATCCACTTTGCAGTACTCTACCGCGATGTCGTAGCTGCCGCGAAAGTTCGGCCAAAGCACGATGGGCAAGGCGTATAGAACAAAGGACGCCATCCAAATAGCAGTGATGATGACTTTTACCCTCTTTGACGTGATGGATGCCCGGTGCTTGAGAGGATTATTCAGCGATTTGTAGCGATCCACGCTGATTATAATAATGGTATACATAGCGACGGTACAAACCAGGAAGTCCGTGAACAGCCACAGATTACAAGCAACTCGCCCGAACGGCCAATAACCGATCGCAGCATATACCGTGAACCCGGGCACAGCCGTTAATCCAACAACGAAATCCGCCACAGCGAGGTTGATGATGTAATTATAGCTTAGTTTTTGGATTTGACGATTGTAACAGAAAATCATGATGACGAGTAGGTTGCTGAAAATAATAAACAGGCTTAGAAGGCCTCCGACAACTCCTATCAAGACAATCCGCAAGAGACTTTGGTTATCTTGTCCATGAAAACTGGTGAACGTCCCATTTGTTACCGACTCGGTCCAGTTGAGATTTGTGGAGAGCGTGTGATTGAGAGTAAACGCGACAAACTGCATTATGTTCCCTTCAGTAATGTATTATTCTTCAAGAGATGAGAAGTGCGTTTATCAAATGCTGTGCGATCTTTGGGTATGAACACCGTCACTCCTTCGTCTTGAATAAATGTCATACCGCAATATCGAGTCGGGATTGACTTGTGTTTTCGTCGCACACTGGACTAAACAGACCACTAAATGAGATCATCGAATTCACTTTCAAAGAGGGGAATTGCGCAAGCGCACTTACGGTAGGATATTCTGAATTCAGATCACCTACACATTTGTCCTCAAATACGGAAGCTCGTCAGTCAAAGATCAGCAGTCCTGACAGTGACGTCAGCAACACTGTTGAAGAGTCAAAGACAATTTAAAATCAAATATATATGCTTTTATCCCTTTGTGGTATCACAATGAACTTCGTTTGATTTCAATCACCGTAGCAACAATTTCACGAGTCACGTTGAGGCCATAGTGATTTAACTATATAAGTGAAAGAGTGGAGTGGCATTCTTGTGTTTGTCGTTACCTCAATATCAATTTGAACAGAGATTAGAAACCACAGAGGATAAGTTGACTCGCATACTTGCATGTGTTATTGATGCGCATTAACCATCGAGACGAATGATATTTATTCTTGATTTTCTTTCCTTCTGATCCACTTCAGTAATATATTCTATTGCAAAAAAATACCGCTGCCTTATTCTTAGAATTTCGTGACGGGAAAAGCAGTTTTGACAAGAAGTAGGCCTAGTTGCTGTATTTTTTCCTATATCCATTGGTGTTATTATGGCGCTTAGCATATCAGAGCTTCCTGCAGCAGTAAGACCTATTTTATGCTAGTACAATCATCACCAAGATCATGTTATTGTTTTGGTATAATACGGTTTACAAATTAAATGAAGGAAATTTCCCAGTTCTGAAGAACTGAAAATATCTAAGCAATAATGTACCCCCTCCCGGCCCATAATGGACGAAAGCAAACTTTGCACGACATAATGTACGAGGCGGAGCCGCGTACATTTGGGAGTGCAAAGTTTGTTTGAGTCCATTATGGGCTGGGAGGGGTACATTATTGCTATTATTTTATAGTTTTGCCAGTGAATTTGTAGATGTAAAAAACATCTGGGGCCACAATGCTGGATAATCGAAGACATAATCAGTTATAATCTGAGTGTATGACGTCATAGAAATCGCTGGTATTGACAAAGCTATAATATAATAACTGATATCAACATGAACTGGATTATAATCGTTCAATTGCAAGTGACAGTACTTTCCAAGTATAAGGGACGACTTAGTTACCTATTTGAACTAGATTACTCTGGGGCATGTAGCGACAACCAGTATCGAGGACCTTCTGTAACTCGATAAGTTTCATCTCATAAAAGTAATTTTTGTAAGTATATCCCACGATGATAAAACCACTCAATCACGAAGATAAGTCCAAAGAGTTGCAAATTTTATGTGAACAAAATCCCGCTGAACTACAGTCTCTCAATTTCGCAAGTTAATTTTTAGCTAAGATAGCGTGCCGGACGCAAGCCTATAGTCAGCACACAACCACCTAAATGAATGTGCACGTTACTCTGAAAACACAATATCGGACTTTGCTGATATAAGGTCTACTTTAATAGGTGTGTCATAGGTCGTCATAAAATACAACCATTACCGTGTTTGTATGCTGTATGTTTCGGTGTTGTCCAAAACGCTACGAATCTCGGACAGTAGCTGCGCAAAACGATGTAGTTGGACAGGGAACAGTATTTCGTGAATAACCTTAACTTAAAATGTCTATAGTTTGGGGAAAGCGGTCTAAACAGATTCTTGTTGTGAAGGAAATGTTTTCGTTTCCTTCCAATTTACGTTTCCATGCCTGGATATTTTGAGTTTTCGTCGCGTTTGATTTCGATGAGATGAAGTTCTTGTCTTCTAGGTAAAAGTTCTTAACGTTTCAATTTCCGATGGCTATTCCCATTGGCATGTGGTATTGAAGGGTTAGCAGTAATTGAAGCTAAAAACGATATACACAAGTGTTTTTGAAGCAATTGATAGATGAGCGTATTATAGTGAGAAAGTTTATTGTGTCCTGCTCGAGTCTCATTACATCGCCGAGAAAACATATCACTTTGCTAAATCAACTCATAATATTCAAAAGGTAGACTGGGATTTAAAATATAGTAAGTCGTGTTACTCGAAATACAAGAACTTATTATTTTGCCTCATTGCAATTTATAGGCTCGCAAAATAGATATGACATTGAAATCGATTTGAATACCTATTTTGGTTGATTTTAATATCGGTAGAACTGTGCAGTCTGTGTAGGGCTAAAACGGCGAAGAAATAGTACAATAATAATTGTCATATGAATGTATACAATGATGGCACCGCGACGGCGAAAGAACCACTACATAGCGACGCGCCCTCAATCTACTACTCGCTTTATTTTCATTCGGTAGGTTTTCCAATTCATTGCTCAAGGTCATCAAATACACGAAGATCTTTTATCTTTTATGACAACTCCGATGATGGCTAACATTGTGATCTGTAAGAGTAATATACAGGAATTATAAAACCACAGTTCATGATGGAGAGACTCTGCTAAAACAAACCCAAAAAACAAAAATAGTAAACTGAAAATATACTATATGTGTATAGACAACAAGCAGAGTGCAATTGTATCCCATCCAAAGGTGAGTGTAGTAAGAACACATTCGAGCAAACAGTCCGCAATTTTTTAGTGATAGATTCCCCGTAGGTAAAAATTTATTGGTCACTTGACAATCTAAAAACGTAATCTTAGGCAAAATTACCATTACAGTAAAACGAAGCGATATTAAACGATGCGTGGGTCTCTCCATAATAGTCTAAATCGTTATGATATGCGATAATGAAAATATATACGGTATGAATAAAACGTCACTGACAAACACACAGGTACAACAGAATGATGTCAAATTGATAACATTTTTGTTTTATCAACGAAAAGATAATCACTATTTCTTGTCACAAGGTTTCTTTATTCTCTTTTCAACAATAAACCCGTCACCTTCTTCAATTCCTCTTTCCCTTTAGAAATATTAAAATTAATTATATTACCGGTTAGATAAAAACAATGGTCTGCAATTACTTTTGTATGAGATAACGTCTGCCAGACTCCCGTGCTTTCAAAATTTCCAGATCGTTTGAATATCAATACGTTAAGCGACGATTAAATGTACTTCAGATTCTGGGCTTACACGAACAAGGCGTATTTATTAGCTGAACACCACCTTTGTCACTATGCGTTTCCGAGCATTAAGCATGTCGATCTGCCCAAAGTGTTATACCCGGTTGGCGAAAGAGCAAAAATTGCAACTTTTACATTTGTTCGGGTAAGCTTTCTTACAGGAAACAATGTTTCGATTCGTTGTCTAAAATGCAAATAAACCTCATAATGCGACTAGACCCTATGTTATATTGACTTCATTTAATTTTCATCCTTAGCTCTAACTGTAACATTAATACGTTATCATCTCTAATTTTAAAGACAGCTCGGTCACTCAAATGATTAACGACAGCATTCCCGGCTTTGACTTATTACGGTGATTCATATCCTGTATCTTTTCATACAATATTTAATCAATTTTGGGACCAATCCTGACGGATGTAGCATGCTAGCAGGGTACGCTTACCCATTCCGGACACCTGGTACCACCACTAATTATCAGTGGTTCAGGATGGTCCTACTTAAATTTGTAAATCACAATTGTCCCATGGACCTGGTAATGTATTACCTTGAATGGAAATGATTATTGGACCAGTTGAATGTCATATTTAAAGACAGCTGGCTGACGAGAAAGTGTTCTGTGCACAACTTCTTACAAGTTGTCTGTCTCACAACTATTTGATGGCAACTTTTCTCCCGTAAAATCCGAAATGCTAGCCGTTGCACTACAAAAAGCATATAGTTTAACCAACTTGAAATTATAAGAGGAATATAACGATATTCGTTTGTGCAAAGTTCAAGAATCAGTGGCATGTTATGGCAAATATAACGATAATTCAATTTCCATATTTTAAGACGATTAAATAACATTACTTTCCAAGAACTAAATATTGATATTGGCGGGGACCATACAATTTCAGAAGAAAAAACTTGTCCTCCTCCATAACTTCTTCACAAAAAAGAATGTCCCTTAAATAACGAAAAGTCTTGTTTTGTGTAAAAGTAAAAAGTGGACGGAGATGAAGCGCTGCTTTCTTATCTTCAACACAGGGTGAAACATTACAAACACGTGCAACAATGACACATTCCCAAGTCTTTCATGTCCGGTTTGATGTTAAAGACATTGGTTCAGCCATGCTCAAATAACTATCATCGACACGCACAATTAAAATGAAAGCACGTAACATTTTGCACGAAATAACTTGCTGACTACATACTTAACATAGTTTTAAAGTTTTGTACAATTTTTCGAATCACAAAATTATGTGATATGTAACTATACGGCTGTACCAAAATAAATTGAAAGAAAATACCCAAATTTGGTCACATCATATCTCCGAACGCGCTAACTTGTATGTTGTTTTCCTAGCGTAGTGTGTTGTGTTGGATGGTGTTGCGTTGTTTTGTTTTGTTTTGTTTTGTGTTGTGTTGCATTGCGTTGTGTTGTGTTGTCTTGCCTTGTCTTGTGTTGTCTTGTTTTGTTTTGTTTGTCGTCTTGAATTGCATTGCGTCGTGTTGTTGTATTGTCGTGTCCTGTTGTTTTGTTTTGTGTTACGCTTCGTTTCTTTATAAAATATTACGACACGTGTTGTTGTGTTGCCTTGCGTTGTTGCTGTGCGTTGTTGTGTTATGGTATGTTATAGTGTTTTGTGTCGTGTTGAGTTGTGTTATTGGGTTTCGTTGACTGTCTCAATCACCTTATATACAGACAGTAAATATCAATTTTCATAAACACGTGTATTTTATTCATTACAAATATTTCCCCGAACTCTCTGCATAAAGCTTTTTTGCATTTTTGGTCGTCGGACAAGTTCGTTGTAGGCCTAATACCATGTATCTTCAAAAAAACCCCGTTTTTTGGAGGGTCTATGGTAATACAGCTACTATCCGATAATAAGTATTAGAGATCATACAAAGCTTTGAACAGTCTGTATTCCAACTTCACAAGTCTACCAATATCGCCGCCCTTAGACATTTGTTCTGAAGCTTTCGTTTTTCTCAGTGAATCCATAATATTGGAACAATGACAACACACTGTGTGTATGTTTGATGTTGTAATATCCCTGCCGTCTTTTAAGGGGAGGGGGTCTTTCGGTATGCGGCGCTGTGCGCATAGACCCATACAATGGGTCTCTGCACAATATCCCAAAATCTCTGTGCATATCCAAAATTTTAAAATGGTTGCTGTACCGAAACTGGTGACCGCGGCCGAAGTAGCTTCATAGAAACAAAGGAACGCAACCAAATTTAAAATTTACAAAGTCTTGTAAAGACTGGAAAGCTATGAAGCAGGTGAACTATGAACATGCATCACATGCTTAATTTACTAAATATTTGCACAATATTTCATCGCCAATTTCTGAGAAGAGGCTATGTTTATTAACAAGTAAGTTGCGCAGCTAAAGCTAAATGTGTTTTGTCATTTGCACAACGGACTTCGAAACACCAGACACTCTCCTAAAAAGAATGGACTGTAAAAGTTATTTGTAATAATTATGTTAGATTGTGAGACGGAGATCAGCAGGCAAGCAATGTAGAGAAGCGGTCAGATCGGTAATTGTGATCCATTTTGCCAGCCTTTCGAAACAGATAACCATCTTTCTTCATCAATGATACAAATCCTTATATGTCTCTTTTACTTTATAGCCTTGTCATGGTTGTTCTTGTGATACAAATTTCGATAGTTTGATATACTAAGCTTTTATTTGACAAAATATATAAAGTTAAACAAGGTTTTTGTTTGATGATTTTAGGTGTCTTTCCGAATGCTACCTATTCTACACCAGTGAGCTGGCAAGTTGACAAATCTTTGAAAAAAGGTTTCAGCTCTTATTGACCAGTGCCTTTCTACCTTTCCTGCAACAAAGTCTAAATTTTATTTCTTTGACTTTTCGTCTTCTTTTTATTTTCTAATAGGAGTCCATTGATTTTTGCTTTTTACAGAACTTCCTTTTCAATATTTTTTTCGTTTCGTTTCTATATTCTTGCGGCGTTTTTGAAAATATATTGTCCTAATATGGACTTTTGATTTGTGAAGTCCTTATAACGGCTTGTCGGCGTTTACATTTTTCACACTTCTGCTGCTTTTTGGCTTTCGCCATCAAGTGAAGCGTGGTTTTTTTAGCTATTACTCCTTTTATCGATCTTAAATTATATTAAGTTTTTGTTTAGAACCCATACATTTTCTCTCGGCAGGTAATAGATGAGCAGCACAGTAAAACTATAGTCCTACCTTGTTCAATCTGCTATTTCAGTTCTGCTAGGGAGGTGATCTTGGTTGTAGAGGTCGAATGGATACTTGTAACTCTTGGATCTACCCTTCCCGATATTTCTAACGAAAGAAACTATATATTGTTGGTAGGTGATCTACACAGGCTCGTCTATTTCCCCTATCGGTTTTGAATCTTGTTAATCTTTGAAAAGACTTCAGTCGACAGTCCTTCGTTCGTATCATCATTCGTAAAGTTTAAGTAGTCCATACGAATCTACATTTATAGGACCCGCGGTAGGGAATATGGAAATTCTATAACCGTCCTATTGAGTGATGTCACACTGTGAGAATACTAGTAACGTATCTCCCATGTATTCGGAACGACTTTGACGTCATTATCATCGTTCCCCTCCCCCGTCCCCGCGTATAGCTGATAACACGGAGATTTTATTTATACCCACTGTTACACGTCACCAGAACGACACCTTTTTTCGTGCTAGTATACTTTAGCTTCTCTACCTATAGAGTCTCCGATTATTGTAACTCACATTTGCACCATGGCTGTGGGCACGATGATTCCTCTTGCGAATTTATTGTATGTACGCCACCAATGTTCCTCTTTGGTGAGGGGACTGTGACACCACTCTAGCCTCACCTGTTCAAACAAACAAGTTGCTCTTCTGGTTTTAAGTTGTTTTATTTGAAACTAAAATGACAGTCTATAATTAGATTGAAAGCGCGAAAAAGCAGTGTTAATACGAGTCGAAATAAAATTCCATCGCTGCTAAAATGCATCGCATGTCACTTTCTGGACAGTTGGTCTTGCTCACTGAATTGTTTCTAGGTTGTCCAATCTGTGATCTACAATTGTACAATATTGAAGTACGCCTGCTCAATTTCAGTCTCTAGTTAACATTGTGTTTTATTGACAAAATACAATTCCAGAACCATGCATCTATATACCTGTCTAGCAAAAGTGTATGGGACGTAAAGTGAGCTTCGACTGAAGCGTGACAGATATTTCTGTGAGGAAACGCTCGCCGTTGATACTTCAATCGGTCGCACACCATGTGGATGAAAAATATCTCGTCTCTTGAAGCCTCAACGATGTGCTCAAATGCCACTGATATCGCAGTGTCTGTGAATGTGAACATGATTTTGACATTGGTCGACTTTGATGACCAAGGTGACACTCGCCTGCTTGGACTTGTCTTAACAGGGGTTGCCGGAGGCCTTCTCAGTCTCCTTATTGTTCTAGGTAACTTAATCGTTATTTCTGTTTTCTGTTGTCGTCAACAAATCCGAAAACCAAGCTACAATTTGATCCTTAACCTTGCTATCGTCGATTTCGCAATCGGGGTAATGGATGTGCCAGCGTGCACGGCGTATGTGGCGATCGGTTACTGGCCGTTCGGGCGAATTGCCTGTGATCTGTTCCTGTTTGCGGACAACTTTTTATGTGGCACCGCCATATACACCATAATCGTTATAAGCGTTGATCGTTACAAATCGCTTCAGGACCCATTAAAACACCGAGCAACTCTCACATTGGTACATGTGGACACGCCAACGTAGAAGTAGGCCTGAAACTTGACGTCACATTCGACAATCCATTTTTCCGTACGACGCCCGATGATGGCTACAGCATTTCTTCATCGAGCAAGCGATGACTTTTGAAGAACTGAAAATGGCACTACAAGAGCGGCCGAGGTGATAGAAATAGACATCAAATCAGGTACAATAATCGTCATCATTCAAGGTAAACTATGAAATTTACCAGGTCCAAGGAACATATAAATGATGACAAAGGCAATGGGGTCATCTTGAACAAGAAACAGTGGTGGTACCAGGTGTCCGGAATGGGTAAGCGTACCCTGCCAGCTAGCCGCACCCGTCAAGATTGACCCAAAGCGACAAATCCATTGTTATTTGGTGAATTCACCAAATTACTTTTGTGAGTCAAAATTTGGTATGCTGTCACTCATCATTTGAGAAACAGACAGGTCATATTTTGATACAACATCTCCGTATCTACCGTAGAACTTCTTAAATGATTTCACTAATCTACTTTCTGAGAATCCTTGCCTCACTAACTTTTGAGCTAATAGGCTGTGTCAAACTAGAAAGTCTTCATATGAATGACATGCTCTACTGTATCTAAGGAGTTGTGAAATATACACACCATAAGCTGGAGATGATGGTATATTGCTCGACAAAAAGGGAAAGTTTATGATTTCAAAATTGAAATCGTCTCTCTTGTCATACAGCTAAGTATATAGGTATTATGTCTAATTTCAAACAATACGTCTAGCTATGATGCCGAGTCCACACTTTCAGTTGTTTCTTTTATTTCTAAATCATCTGGGTAGATATGGTGTAGGTAATTAGATATACCAGGATTGTTTTAACTGATGAGATCATCAATATATCTGTGGGTGTTGTTAAATCGCTTTGCAATCCTTTTACGCCCAGATTTCTGAAGTGATTGCATGAACTCTGCTTCATACGAATACAAAAATAAGTCTGCAAGAAGTGGGGCGCAGTTTGTGCCCATGGAAATGCCTATGTTTGCCTGAATGTCATGCCAGCAAACTTGATAGATATGTTGTCAATTAGGAAATATAGCATTTGAATCACCTCAACATCACTGTATTTGAGTTTGGCATCGCTGTTGTTGGTGAAATAGCCTAAGTTGCGCTTGATGGCACTGTATTCATACCTACGACTACCATTCTTGTAAAAGAAGGTTTTCTTCACGAGAGATGATAGCCTGTCTTTAAGTTTGTTATGTGGGATGGTTGTGTACAACGTTGAAAATCAAATGTGTGGATTGAATTGTACATGTTTTTGTTATTTTGTAAAATATGTAACAATTCTTTGGAGTTCTTTAATATCCACATTTGATTGACCCCACTAGTTTCATAAACTTTGTCACAGTACCGTACCAAACCAGATTAATGGTTGATAAAATGATGGTTAAAAGTTGTGACAAGCGTTTTGTTGTACACTTACTGGAACCAGCTATGAAACGTTGTTTATAGGGATTCTTATGGATCTTAGGAATCCAATATAGATTAGGTAATACCTTGTCATCTTGCGCTAACTCGATGCCAAATTCACTCAAAACTGTTGAATGGTTCTGCAATATTTCCTCTTCAGATAAGGTTGAAAGAGAGTATGTTGTGCTACTCTCATCATCTGAGTTAATCTGAAGTTCGTTCTTTAAACATTGAATGTAATATTGCTTGCAGACAAAAATGATGTTGTTTGATGCTTTGTCTGCAGGCACAACAACATATTTATCGTGTAAAGCATCTAGACATTCCCGTACAGAAGGGTCATCGAAGGCAGATGTAGTGTTGATGACAGTATGTAAAGAACGAAGACGTGAAATGCGAGATTTTACCTTATCACGGACTGTGCGAAGCCAGTCCGAAAGACATCCAACGTCTTCGTCTTCAAGGGCAGTGCACACAGTAAGTGAGGCTACCCACAATTCTCCATGATCTGTACACACGGAGATCACTCACTGAACTGAAGCAAATTTCTTCTGTAAACAAAAGTTCGGTCCATATTTCAAATTCTGGCAACATAGTTTCTGATTATCATAATTTTCTGATTTCTCACTGTGAATAATGAGAAGATCAACCTCTTTTCTGCGGAGGAGATAGCATTTTGTAATTTGTCGACATAGATTTTTGACAGCCATACACAATATTTTCAAGGAAACTAAGGGAATAAGTTACATCTGTGTTGGCAAAAGAAAGGGTATTGATTTTTTTAATGTTTGTAACAAAGGAAATTTGCCTGTCTGACTGGTGGTATAATGAAACCATCTTAGTTGCTGATAACTTTATCTTTACAAGTGTGCAATTTTTAGCACCTCCAAACATAGACTTCTCATTCAATTTACTCTTGAATTTTAAACATAATCAATAATTTTGGAACATAGTTTTAACAAATAACTTAAATTGTAAGTTAAAAATTGTTAAGAAACTGATAAAATTCAAAAAGCCCTTTTAGCAAAAAATGTCTGAGTGAACAAATCAAGGAGAATTGTGGGTAGTCTCACTTACTGTGTGTCATCAAGGATGATAACGATAAGGTCGTTGCTCGCAATCCGAAGCCAGGCGCCCGGCAGCGAAGGATTCCACAACCATTTGCCAAGCGAGGGGATACATTTCTACGTCAGATGAAAAAGACGACGAACAGAAACAGAGAAAAGAAAACAGAACGCGTGAGACTGTTGAAAAGAACAGTGCGATCAAAAGCAACGATGCTAAAAAAACGCACCGTACTGAAAACAAAGCATTCGTGACCGTGACGACAATCGCACTGGCTTTAATCGTGTGCACGGTGCCTTAGCAAGCATGGGTTTTGCTCAAAAATGTGTGTCCATCGTGCTTACTTGAAAGGGAAATGTTACAATATATAGAATGTATAGTCTTTTTTGCCTATTACATTAATAGTGCAATAGATCCAATTTGCTACGCCTACGCAAATCCGAAGTTCAGAAGATCGCTTGGGCGACTCGTCTGCCGTTGCAAACTGTAGAATGTTTAAAGGCACATAAGCTGTAACTTGTGGCAAGTTTTTCAGTATTCTGCTTCTGTATATCAACTACCGTGTCTGACCCTAATCCGTTTTTCATGTTGAAATTTCGAGTATTCTTTTTGTCAACACATCTTGTATGTGTGTAGTGATCATTGTTTATTGTTTGCAAATGAATTCTTGTCCGGACTTGAATACAATTTTCAACAATAACAACATAGATTATACTCACATAGGTTGCGTTGATATGCTAAATACTTGGCATTAAATTACAGTTTAGGGATTTAATGCAGAAAGAATAGGGAAACCATAAAACAAAAGTTCTGTAAAAATAGCAAAAAGAATAAAGCTTATGGAGCTTTAAGGGGAAAAGCTGAAATATATAGAAACGCTAAGAATTTATCAGAAAAGTATAGGATATATTTCGTATACGACATTTCATATCATATAGAAATATGAAAACGGTGAAACCACGCCAATTACGTTCTATATGCATTAATTAGACACGTAATTCGTAATGTCATCTTCTTCAGAAACACCATGGGGTGGATGGTCGTGCTTGCATAACGCTCTGACAATTGTTACATTCAAGAATCCAAATAACATAAATACTTACATTGTATTGCACGAAGAAGAGCTTTAATAACTTTACACTTGAATCGTGCCTTTCTTAATGTATAACTTGACAGTGATGTTTGAATATGAATCTAGAAGGATAGTACCTTTAACTACTATTTATGTCATCGATGTCAGCACTTTATATGTCCATATATGTGTGATGGAACCCAGAAGAAAACGTGCCGTAATGTTTACTTATCGAATATCGTTTTGTCATGATATAAAGTCGATCGTCGAAAATAAAAGTAAAATAACATTTTATAGGTAAATTCGAAAAAAGCTTGATCTTTCACGCACAAAACTGAAGAAAGTGCTCGATGATAAAGAAACAGCGTTTTGAATATCAAATTTTACTCGTAATACAGTAATCTATGCTATATTGTGCGACACATTCATTATCATAGTAGAGTTTTAGATTTTTCAAATATTACTTTGTATCATTATGAATAAGATGAAATTATTATAATGCATTACTTTGGTGTTGTACCAAGATGAAGTAACATGTTGCCTGGCAATGCTCCCTGTTCTGTGCTTATATTTTTGTTCGAGCTTCTCGCTGAGAGTACAGTTATCACAAGGTGAAAAGAAAAGTTCATTGGAGATTAGCTTCAGTTTATAAGCAGAATGGTATGAAAAATTAAAAGGTTGCGTTCTGGTATCCCTAAGGGAACAAATACTGAGTTGTGAAATGTGTCATAAATTTCCCCAGAGAGATGCAGTTGATTGAAAAGTTTTGTTATGGGTCAACATCAATTTGCGACCTGGTACAGTGCGTATTAATATCTATTCACACGGTAGCCAGAACACGTCGATCTAGGGAATCAGACATAAATAAAAATCTTTCTCCAATTAATTTCTCTCCCTCTTCGAAACTGTACTTTTAATTTCATATTTTGTTTGCCTCTTAAAGGCCCTTTAAAATAATGTCTACTCGAAGAATACAAAGTCATAGCTGACATTCTGTTGTCGCTGCTCTCACAGAAATGGATAGCGATATGTTATTACAATCGTTACCGATCAAAAACCCTTCCCCTGCTCCTGATTTCTCCTGATTTGGATTGCTGCCCGATCGTCGTACGGAGCGAAGAGAGGTTGCCATTTTTTTCGTAACACTTAGTTGCCATGTCAACAGGTGTCAAGCGCGCGTCATCACTGTTACGCCATGCGCTCAATACCAATTCGGAGGTAGACTGTGCCGCAAGAATGGTAAAAATGGTTTGCTTGTGTTAGTCTAAAAATTACAAGAGCTTTAATGAAATTAAAACGGGATAACGTTATAAGAGTCAACTTATTATTGCCTAAAATATGCTTGATCCTCAAAGCATTTCAAATTTTTACGTCAGCGAAATCGCACCGTAGGCGGAGAGCAGCAGCCGTTTGTTTGTTATTTACGTTAATTATCGAATTGCAAATGTAGTGTGGGAAAACAACAAAACTGATTAAGTTTATCGTACATGTAGTTTTTTAATAACGTAAAATATCATGGCTGATATTTTAAAGTAAATATCAACAGTATGAAGCGATACGAACATTGGTATATTGCAGTACTCCATATTACGTCACAAGCGAAACTATTTTCGGAGATAGATATTCTGACGCTCAAACTTTTATAGTACTTTTGGTCCACTACTTGAGGAGCTGATTGTGAAGTTTTTGGAGTAAATCAAGTTTTCACCAGCTTATTTTGTGAAATCGAAAGTTCAAATTTTCTCTCAGGGATGGCAGCAATTTTGAACAGTGTCGGGAAAGACCGGTGAAGTGTTTCTCTAGTACCAAATTTTGCCGGGTGAGAGCTTTTGAATTTTATTCTTGGTTTCGGAAGAGAATGATTTAAAGTTTCTTTCAGAAAGGTTTGAGCAAAAGTTTTAAGCCTCTCAATTTGGATGCGCCTACCACATTAATTTGTATCTGAAAGTTGTCCCGGCCTTATCTTACAATGTAAAGGAAACATTTTCCATACGGTCACGCGAGGATCAACGAGATTTTTTTGGCGATCAAAGTTTATTATTGCTCCCATGAAGACATCTAAGTTTAAACGGAAGTATTCCATTAGTTTATCATCTTGTAAACTAGGATGAAATAAAATACACTGTCCAGCTAGTTCAGAATTAATTCCTTTGCGTTTTAAAAGATGGCCAATGGAAAAATAATCGAAGCCTCATTATTGGTTTAAACAGCATACAGCAACACTCATTACACCCATCATTGGAAAGAAAAGCAATTGGAGCCCTTTCATAAGGAATGAGGCTCTCTTAGAAAATAAATTGGCTGATCCTTCGCTCAGTGAACTTCTTAAGAAACTATTGACGCGAAGTGTTTTTTTTTTTCATTACTGCTATTTGCATACCGTTTAAAACTTAATGTTCGTTCCAATCCTCTTTGAAGGTAGGAGACTCGATCCCAGGGATCGAGTTTGTTCTCGTCTGTAAGAGTATTATGAAAGTGTCATAGACTTTTGTTTTCCATTGAAATTGTAATCTAGTAAGTAAATTTCCTGGCAAGACGATCCGACGTTATACCATGCCTTTGAACGAGCAACATACAATACCAACACGCAAAATGATTATTTGAGGTCCATCAGTCACTCGACTTTGTTTCGTGAAATAATTACACAGCACAAACGACACTCGTTCTGATGTGAGCACAGGCCGATAAGGCGGTTATGGTCGAGGCATGATAACAATTATGAAATGTGAATATTATTAATAATATCAGTTTAATATTTGATAAGACTTGAGTTTCCTTTCCGTCCTCCAATACTTGAGTTCAATAGGTTTGAGTTTCCTTTTCGCTTCTGTGGTACACAGAGAAAATCACTGGACACGTACGGATCACACATGACACAACAGCATGTTCAATTTAATATATGCGTAAATCAAGGAAGGTATCGAGGTCCCTCGGCAATTACTCTTTGAATGTCTGTGAATCCTTCTGTTTTATTCACTCAAGTTCCCACCAGCTTATATTTGTGAAATTGAAAAGTCTGTTTTACTCTACAAAATCTTAACACAGGGGTGGCAGCCATTTTGGATGTCAAGTGTCGGGAAAGATTTGTGTCTCCAATACCAAAATTTGCTGAGTCACCCTGTGTATTTTATTCTTGATTTTGAAAGAGAGTGATTTAAAGTTCTCACATTCCTGGTCGCTGAGAGTGCGGGATCGACGGTGTGGGAAAAATCGATCCCACACTCTCAGAAATCGTCCCACACTCTGCAGTAAATATTACACGAGCTCCGATTGGATGGTAAACAGTCTGTTTCGTTCCACGCGCAAAATGTTATCCAATGGCACGACGAGTAACACACGGACTGGAACTATAAAGTAAGCAGGTCAGAGTACAGTGGCAGACGACCGAGTTGTCACGATTTTGGATAATGTTGTACATGTCCAATGTGAATTTAATGCATTTTGTAGTCATGTGAGAAAAAGAATCTCACACACCAAGGACTCGTTTGGGATATTTTATGCGGCTCGTGTGAGAAAAAATATCCCCAACTCGTGTGAGAAAACTGATCCCGAGACCTTCGGGTGTGAGATTCTATTAGTCCCATATAGAAAAGCTTCGGGACGGTTACTACTTTAATGTGAGCCTGAAAGTGGTCCCAGCTTTATCTTACATTGAAAAAAGAAACATTTTCCATACGGTCACGCGAGGATTTTGGGATTAAATTTTCTTTCTCCCATGAAGACATCATAAACGGGAGGTCTTCCATTTGTTTATCATCTTTTCAACTTATCTCAAAGAAAATTCGTTGTTCAGCTTGATCAGAATTAATTCCCATGCGTTGTAATGGATAATCAATCGAAAGATGATCATAGCCTCATTACTTATTTAAACAGCAGACAGCAACACCAATTACGCCCATCATTGGAAACAGAATCAATTGAAGCCGTTTCATTAGGAATGAGGCACTTTAAAAAAAGTAAATTGGCTAAATTTTCGCTCTGTTAACCTTTTAAGAAAGTATTGACGCGAAGTATTTTTTCATTACTGCTATTTGCATACCGTTTAAAACTTAATGTTCGTTTTAATCCTCTTTAAACGAGCAATATACAATACAAACACGCAAAATGATTATTTGCGCTGCTTGAGAAAGTCTACTTTGTTTCGTGTATTAACTACGCAACACAAACGACACTCATTCTGATGTGAGCACAGGCCGATAAAGCGTTTATGGTCAAGACATAATAATAATTATGAAATGTGAATTGTTAATAATATCACTTTGGTATTCGATCAGGGTTGAGCTTCCTTTACGTTCTGCAATACTTGAAAGACCACTAAGTGAGTTCAACAGGTTTGATCTCCTTTTCGCTTCCATCTGTGGTACATATGAAAGTCACTGAACACATACGGATCACTACACGATAGTTTACAGCGTGTTCAATTTAATATATGCGTATATCAAGGAATGTATCGAGGTCCGTCGGTCTTTACTCTCTGAATGCCTGTGAAACCTTCTTTTTTATTCTCTCTCAGGACCCATTTTGCCACATCTCTACTGCAAGGTGGATGATTTATAACATGGCCATCAAATCGGTCGTGTTTCATACCCTGCCAGGGCCGCGAGAAATGTTGAGCTCAGGACATCGAGAAATGGTGCGTCGATCGAAAATCAGGCTATCGCAATGTCAGAGATGTCACGAATTGCCGGGTACCTATCTGATTGCAAAATAATAAAATGTATGTGGATTTACATATATTCATTCTTTATTACGCCGACACATTCAATCTGTACTTCACATTGTCGGTCGATTAAGCAAGAATCTTCGGGAAAGTGCACGTCTTATCTTTTATACCAAATTCACATGTTTACATCTTCGGCTTTATTTCCCATTTATCTTTTTATTTGATGTACGCTTAAAATTTGTTACGATGATTCTTTTCATTGTATAATATTTTAATTTACTAATGTTCAGACGACCAATTTCACTATGTATTTACTTCCGCGGGTGTCTGTCCTTTGTTGTATTTTTTCCTTCAACTGATTCTAGATGGAACAATATACAAATCCCGCCTTCCGAATAACAAGATCGCATTTGGGTACATCAATGTTATCTCGTAAAAGGTCAAGGGTTTTTAAACAACAGCGACACCTATCTGTATGTCGACGTTTAGATAAATTTTCTTCAAGGTATAAATCTATGCGTGTATAGTTAGATGACTGTTTTCTCAACTTTAATTCAGTCCTACAACCGCGCCACTTTCTGTCACAAAGTATCCCTCTTTTTTCTGTGTAACAGGAAAATTGATATTGTAATTTCATATTTATGGCTGACACGCCTCTGATAATTTACCCATAAAACCACAAATGGCATCATTTCAATAGCTACATTTTCAAGTTTCCACAACAGAAGGGGACACGCCTCTCTTGCACCTCCATATGAACAATAAACGGTTGCATTACACCACTCCTTGTCGGCAGTTTTCCAAAATTCTTGAAAATTGATCCACATTTTAGGAAGATGTGTCGTTTTCTTCAATTTTCCTGCATGTGATTGTTGATTTTACATAAGACATTACAATATTACTTCATAAAAACTAAACCGTTTTCAACATGTACATTGCTCTGTCAAATACATGAGTCTAACATTCTTTAATTACAGTTGTGTCGATAAAACGTTGAGATGTAACATATTAATAGCACGAAATTTTCTATTAATGTTCATCGAAAATCGATCAATCATTACGATACATGAGGAATGTATGTATGTATGTATGTATGTATGTATGTATGTATGTATGTATGTATGTATGTATGTATGTATGTAGGTAGGTAGGTAGGTAGGTAGGTAGGTAGGTAGGTAGGTAGGTAGGTAGGTAGGTAGGTAGGTATGTATGTATGTATGTATGTATGTATGTATTCATTAGTGTCTGAACGTTAATCTGCCAGGTTTTAACAAATTCTCGGGACGAACACACATAAACATTTCTGACAGACTTCCCCTAGTCAGCGCCGTTTTGTCGCAAAAGAAAGCAAAACAATAATCATTGGCGGCAGTTACATAACCTATAAGGGCGCAGTACTCTCCATAAATATTGTCTTTTATCCGAGTTGTCTCCATTGTGCTTTTGGAGTAACTCTTAGCAATATCGGTCAAAATACAAAAATAATGACAATACAACCTGTAACTGGTACGCGGCATTGTAGTAACAGGGGCATGGCAGCCAATCAGCAAATTCAGTGAAATATAAGTATGAAACCATGGAAAACAAGCGTGTAGTTGATCAGTTTTATTTTCCCGACAGCATGAACAGTTGATAAAATGGAGTCTTACTTGAAGGTAATTAAAAATGGTACACAAGGTTGAATTGGGGCGCAAAGTTCCATAAAAGCAAATGCAAATATACCTGTGGATAGACAATATAAAATGAAAGAAATTATGTCAATTTTTAGATAATGCTCTGGGTGGTATAAAACCTTATAACAATTATATTTTGTAAAATGCTTTGAGAAGTAAATGTCAAAGTGAACGATTACCTTGATGAAAAAAAGCCATTACATACTGGTGAAATATACAGCATGACACGAATGGAGTGCATTAGTCTGTTGGTGTTAAGAATATTGGAAATATAAACGATTTATAAATATAAAAAAGAAACAGTAGACGACTATCGATCCAACAGCTATTTCATCTCTTTCTTATTGGAACAGTTTTTCAATCAGTAATGCTGTCTTTCTTTTGATACCCCTGGACATTTTCAGGGGTTACGTTTAACAAAAAGACTGACTGACAATACAGATAAATGACGCATACAAAACAAAGCCAGGTCCAACAACATATCTAATAATATTAATGTCTAGTAACAATCTCGGTCATGTATGATAAAATGTAAGTTAATTACATGAACACCTGAAACTGACACATTGACAGCAAGACAGTGTCTGTCTTTAAGTCACACATACGAAGCTTTCTTCCTCTCCTCTGTGTCAATTAAATCACCGATTCTCTTGTTATTCAAAGTCATAAAAATCAAATACATCAAAATGACTGTCACGCATACAGTGCGTCGGAAAATACTATCTTATATGAATACAGAATCATTAGGACTGATGTCATTCAAACTTCATTGATTAAAATATCATACCAATGCACAATGAGTTGTTTTACTGTTAATCCATTGAAGGTGTAAAGATGCCCCGGTACTTGTAACAATGGCTACAAAATTCCATTGTTTGTCTTCTAAAGTGTGTATGAAAACTGACACTCACAGATGATGGAATGAGTCTGGTAAATTTTGAACGACGGTGTCCTACCGCATAAAAGCTTCTCTGGAGCCAAAGAAGAAATGACCTTTAGATGGCATGAATTACTAACCTCAACAATTCCTAGGTACGACGAAAGTAGGATATTTTATGGTGCACTATCAGATTCCCCTGACTTAGAGATCAAGTAGCAAACTACAACCACTGTTCCTAGGGTTTTTGAAAATATCGGCGTTATTGTTACAACATTATTTCTGCCGCCTTAAGGATGACAGTAAGTAATATCTCACCATACCTTATATAAAAGAAATGAAATGAAATCCCAAGCCTATTTTTTATTTTACATATTTATTGTGAACATTGATTGGGCCTCATTTTTGTCAATATTAGATTTTTATGATGTACAAAGGAGCACTTCATTTTCTCATTTGTCAGGATGCTACTGTTACAAGACGAAATTAAAAGTGGGCTCATCATATTCATCACATTTTCCATTATCCAGTATGTCAGAGTTTTAAAAGCCACTTTCTTTCTGGATTATATCATCGGTGTGCTCTCCTTTGTGGACAATCGTCAAAAAACGTCTAGTTGTTCAATTTTCAGACTTCATAGCCAACTTGGAGGATTCTGAGGGATAATTTGATCGAGCGATTGTCGGAAGTAGGCTAAAATCTTGGCTTAAATTGACTCTCTCTCTCTCTCTCTCTCTCTCTCTCTCTCCTCTCTCTCTCTCTCTCTCTCTCTCTCTCTCTCTCTTTCTCCCATTGTTCAGTATGATTTTGTTTTATTTGCATTCCAAAGCCTTTGGGCCAAATACAAAGAAGATGTGCAAGGAAATACTATGATACGTGTTCTCTGTTCAAAAACAAATATCATATCGTGAAAATGTCAGGGGCGACAATGACAGTTAAAAATGACTATTTTATAAAAATTGAGATAATGATAAATATAATGACAGTTCAGAAGTCTGCAGATAGAGCGACAATGTTTCATAAACAAAGTTACAAAACTGGACAATATTTGACGAATCACTCATATTCATAACATGTAAAAAACTTATCGAAATCAGGTCTATCGTGGTTTCTTCAGGTATATCGTATAATATTTGATATTCGATAATATTACCTTCCAGAAAATTTTGACTGCAGTTTGTAACTAAAACAGTAATATTTAATAATTCAATTATTAACATGACATTGACCATTTCTTTGCATTAAATTAATAAAAACACTAAAGCGATGCAAAAATATAGTACAATTGTTTATTGTTGGCAACTTGGAAATTACTCTAATCAAAATTTTAAGTATGTGCAATACTTTCTGTAATTAATGTAAACTTTAAAATTAATGTAAACTTTACAATAATCTTCATAGACACTTCTGTATACGGATGTTTTATGTGTTTATCTTGTGTAAGCCACAATACCTTTCACTATTCTATTTTCAACGATACTAAAAGGAAATTTCAGGTAATAGGACCTCCTTTGCGTTCCTGAACCATGATTCAAGATTCGGATAGGAAGAGTTTGGCCAGCAATCTCCGTTAAATGAAAGTTTAAATTAATGGCATCGGTCGAACAAACGTGAGGACCAAAAACATCTGCACATCCAATTGTGTTGCGAGCATGAAGTACAAAGAGCGAACTGTCAGTCAAACAGGCAAACATGTTATCAAATTTTGATACTTTTAGATATCACATGATTTTATCTTCAAATTTCTTTAGTGTGTACCTTTTTCTTATTATACAAATGTTCTTACTCGGCCTGTGAAGTCGCAGTCCTCAATCCTTCGTTCTCGATTGACTATTTGTATGGTACAAGTGCTATGTTTTCCTTTGAAAGCACAAATAAATAAGGTAGAATGCGCCTCGCGGACAGATCTGGCGACTCTCAAAGTTTTACAATTCTCTTTTGATCTTGTTTTATTTTTCCCTGTAGAGTAGCGACCATTTTGAATTTCAAATATCGGTAAATGTTACGGTTATTTGTTTCTCTAGTTACAAATTTTACATAGTAACCCTTGATTGTTATTCTTCATTGTGTAAGAGATTGGTTGAAAATTTAATTTCGGAGGAAAGTTGTTACTTTCAAGGCGCACTCTGCCTTAAGTAAATCAAGTTGTTTTGAGAGACAAACTATAACCTACGCCTGAGTAAACGTTTGTGCCTTTCATTATTAGATATGTTGATCTTCGTCTCTTCACATCTCTTCTCTGCTTATCATGTCTATGAAGCCAAACAGTGTTATCAAATACAAATACTATAAGCGTAAAGCGAGGGGTAAAGAATAGTAAAAAATGCCTTTCGCTTTTGTTTTGAAGAAGGTTTACAGACTAATATCGTAGCTCGAATAAAGGTGTGTTCTTAAGGTTCCTACAGTCTACATCGACAGAAAATGTGGCGAAGAGATTGCCTGAACTCATGTATAGCGTACGCGTAGCAGATAGGATCCAACGCACTATTTACATAGTAGAGGTAATAGCTGATGTTGTATAACACTGTTACAGTATAAGATTGACAAGATGGGCATATACTTACGATCAAAAGCATTACGTGGAACGGCACCATACTGGCAAAGATTGCCATTACGAGTGTCGTGACAGTCCTAAGTGCTTTATTTTCACTGGTTTCGATAGGCACTCTCTTAGACTTACTGCCTCTACCTGAGTTGTTCTTAACAAGGTGCTTATGGATACTAATTTCAATATTCCGTTTCTCTTTTGCCTGTGTCTCGTCTTGGGTTAAAAGCTGTCCGTACGTTTGGTTGATGGTCACGGAATCCGACCGTGCTGGCTTGTCACCTGTCAGATCACCATCAACAGTCTTGTCGTTCACGTCTGCTGAGTCACCTTCATTCGCCTTGTCCAATTCCATTGTACCATCCCTACTTGCCCTGGATGACTCCTCGCGGAAGTCGCCATCTTTCTCACTTAAAATAGCTGTTATTCCTGTTGCAGAACTGTAACATCTTTCGTCGGCAATCTCAATTAAAGCTGGATTGTTATGCGCCACAGAAAGTTCCCCTAAAGCCTCTTCTTTCGCCTTTCCACAAGCCACAGCTTCACCCGCGTTGTTCGATGATCCGGATATATACGTTTGTCCAGAAGGAAATTGAGTCTCACTTTCTGTCTGTACAGCATTCCTCGTCGCACGAGAAAATGCGTGATTTTCACCGTCCTGTCCCATAAATATCTGGTTAGCGTAATGTAAACAGGGGCCATCGCACGAGTTTTGATGGCTACACAGAATGACACTTTCAAGTTCAAGAATATTTCCTGAAATTGTCTCACAGTCGGTTTTCACTGCCTTGCAATCAGCTTCACCCATGAAGTACGGCCGCTTGAATTTCAGGTTTCGAGAATTGTTTTGCGTGCCACTCTTGTGATTTTCCGTCGGCGCACGTAATGACTTTTTTCTTTCGAGAACACGTACTCTGCCTATTCGCGAAGTGACACCTGATTTTGCTTTTTCCTCATGACCCCGTACGCTCTGTATGCCAGTGTTCAATCGATTCTCTCCGAATTTGAATCTTTTCCTCTTCATCACTTTTCTAGCTAGGTTGTAGATTCGGACGTACAACACGACAAGAACGACAAAGGGCAGCCAGAACAACAAAGCCAACCGTGTCCAAGTAAACCAGCTGTAATGTTTGTAGTCAGCAGTGCATGCTTCTGCAGGAAATTCGTAATGCCCGCGAATTCTCGGCCAAAGCAAGACAGGCGAGGCGGTTATTAGGAAAGCTGTCAACCAAATTCCATCGATTGTGGCGTGTACTCCCTTTAAAGTGATGGATGCACGGTGTTTGAGTGGGTCGTTGAGTGATTTGTAACGGTCCATGCTGATGGCAATTATGGTGAAGAAATTGACGCTAGAGGCCACATAGTCCATAACCAGCCAAAACTCACAAGACGCCCGCCCTAACGGCCAATAACCGATCGTGACATACACTATGAACCCGGGGACGGACACAAGGCCAACTATAAAATCAGCTACAGCGAGGCTGATAACGTAACTGTGGGTTATTTTCTGGAGCTGACGATGGCAACAGAAAATGTAAATAACGAGTAAGTTACTAAAAACTACAAAAAGGCTGAAAAAGCCTCCACCAAGCCCGATCCCTACCAGCCATAGAAGAATTTTGTCATCTTGTGCACCAAGAATGACAAGAGTTCCATTTGTTTCCGTCTTGGACCAGTTTAGATCGGCAGTTGAAGAATTGAGCTGCATGGTGCCTTCATGTGATCGCATCGGCGGTCATTACTGTTGTTATCGATTTTGTTTCATACTAAAACTGTCAGTCCGCACGAAAAAGCAAATGTAGTTGTTCTCCTTGCACCGGCAGTGGTGTCTCTGGTTTGTATGAGATCGTCACTTATATGGAACAAAAGTACAGTAAAAATCAAATTGCGCAAGCGCATGAACCATCATTGAATATTCATCGTTTTAAGCTCACTGGTTTCGTTGTTGAAAATTCAGGCCAGGACATCAGAAGAGCGATTGGCCGACGGTGAGTGAGTGGCATTTCAGAAATGTATTTCAAATTCAAAGGCGAATTACACTCTTAATTATGAAAGGAGTTAATCCATAATATGGGAACAATGACAATACACCGTGTATGTGTTTGAATGTATTGTAATATACCTAGCCGTCCTTTAAAGGAAGGTGGGTCTTACGGTATGCGGCTCTGCGCATAGACCCATACAATGGGTCTCTGCACAATATTACAAAATCCCCTGTGCATATCCAAAATTTTAAAATGGTTGCTGTATCGAAACTGGTGACCGCGGCCGAAGTAGCTTCATAGAAACAAAGGAACGCAACCAAAGTTAAATTTTGCAAAGTCTTGTGAAGACTGGAATGCTATGAAGCAGGTGAACTATGAACATGCATCACATGCTTAATTTACTAATTTTGCACAGTATTTCATCGCCAATTTCTGAGAAGAGGCTATGTTTATTAACAAGTAAGTTGCGCAGCTAAAGACAGGCTAGGCCCCATTAATGTGTTTGTGTCTGCATTTGCACAACGGACTTCGAAACACCAGACACTCTCCTAAAAAGAATGGACTGTAAAAGTTATTTGTAATAATTATGTTAGATTGTGAGACGGAGATCAGCAGGCAAGCAATGTAGAGAGGCGGTCAGATCGGTAATTGTGATCCGTTTTGCCAGCGTTTCGAAAGAGATAGAGAATTTTCTTCATCAATGTTACAAATCCTTATATGTCTCTTTTACTTTATAGCCTTGTCATGGTTGTTCTTGTGATACAAATTTCGATAGTTTGATATACTAAGCTTTTATTTGACAAAATATAAAAGTCAAACAAGGTTTTTGTTTGGATGATTTTAGGTGTCTTCCAAATGCTACCTGTTCTATATCAGTGAGCTGGCAAGTTGACAACTCTTTGAAAAAAAAGTTTCAGCTCTTATTGACCAGTGCATTTCTACCTTTCCTGCAACAAAGTCTAAATTTTATTTCTTTGATTTTTCGTCTTCTTTTTATTTTCCAATAGGAGTCCATTGATTTTTGCTTTTTACAGAACTTCTTTTCCAATATTTATTTTCGTTTCTTATTATATTCTTGCGGCGTTTTTGGAAATCCATTGTCCTAATATGAACTTGTGATTTTGTGAAGTCCTTCAAATGCCACTGATATCGCAGTGTCTGTTAATGTGAACATGACTCAGTTCGAAAGAAATTGGACATCAGTCGGATTTGATGACCAAGGTGACACTCGTCTGCTTCGACTTGTTTTAACAGGGGTTGCCGGAGCCCTTCTCAGTCTCTTTATTGTTCTCAGTAACTTAATCGTTATTTCTGTTTTCTGTTGTCGTCGACAAATCCGAAAACCAAGCTACAATTTCATCCTTAACCTTGCTGTCGTCGACAGCACTTAGGACAGTCACGACACTCGTAATGGCAATCTTTGCCAGTATGGTGCCGTTCCACGTAATGCTTTTGATCGTAAGTATATGCCCATCTTGTCAATCTTATACTGTAACAGTGTTATACAACATCAGCTATTACCTCTACTATGTAAATAGTGCGTTGGATCCTATCTGCTACGCGTACGCTATACATGAGTTCAGGCAATCTCTTCGCCACATTTTCTGTCGATGTAGACTGTAGGAACCTTAAGAACACACCTTTATTCGAGCTACGATATTAGTCTGTAAACCTTCTTCAAAACAAAAGCGAAAGGCATTTTTACTATTCTTTACCCCTCGCTTTACGCTTATAGTATATGTATTTGATAACACTGTTTGGCTTCATAAACATGATAAGCAGAGATAAAAGAAACGAAGAGATGTGAAGAGACGAAGATCAACATATCTAATAATGAAAGGCACAAACGTTTACTCAGGCGTAGGTTATAGTTTGTCTCTCAAAACAACTTGATTTACTTAAGGCAAAATGCGCCTTGAAAGTAACAACTGTCCTCCGAAATTACATTTTCAACCAATCTCTTACACAATGAAGAATAACAATCAAGGGTTACTATGTAAAATTTGTAACTAGAGAAACAAATAACCGTAACATTTACCGATATTTGAAATTAAAAATGGACGCTACTCTACAGGAAAAATAAAACAAGATCAAAATAGAATTGTAAAACTTTGAGAGTCGCCAGATCTGTCCGCGAGGCGCATTCTACCTTATTTATTTGTGCTTTCAAAGGAAAACATAGCACTTGTACCATACAAATAGTCAATCGAGAACGAAGGATTGAGGACTGCGACTTCACAGGCCGAGTAAGAACATTTGTATAATAAGAAAAAGGTACACACTAAAGAAATTTGAAGATAAAATCATGTGATATCTAAAAGTATCAAAATTTGATAACATGTTTGCCTGTTTGACTGACAATTCGCTCTTTGTACTTCATGCTCGCAACACAATTGGATGTGCAGATGTTTTTGGTCCTCACGTTTGTTCGACCGATGCCATTAATTTAAACTTTCATTTAACGGAGATTGCTGGCCAAACTCTTCCTATCCGAATCTTGAATCATGGTTCAGGATCTCCGCTTTTCCCTAAACGCAAAAGGATGTCCTATTACCTGAATTTCCTTTTAATATCGTTGAAAATAGAATAGTGAAAGGTATTGTGGCTTACACAAGATAAACACATAAAACATCCGTATACAGAAGTGTCTATGAAGATTATTGTAAAGTTTACATTAATTTTAAAGTTTACATTAATTACAGAAAGTATTGCACATACTTAAAATTTTGATTAGAGTAATTTCCAAGTTGCCAACAATTAACATTTTGTACTATATTTTTTGCATCGCTTTAGTGTTTTTATTAATTTAATGCAAAGAAATGGTCAATGTCATGTTAATAATTGAATTATTAAATATTACTGTTTTAGTTACAAACTGCAGTCAAAATTTTCTGGAAGGTAATATTATCGACAAATATTATACGATATACCTGAAGAAACCACGATAGACCTGATTTCGATAAGATTTTTACATATTATCAATATGAGTGATTCGTCAAGCTTTGTAACTTTGTTTATGAAACATTGTCGCTCTATCTGCAGACTTCTGAACTGTCATTATGTTTATCATTATCTCAATTTTTATAAAATAGTAATTTAACTGTCATTGTTGCCCCTGACATTTTTACGGTATGATGTTTGTTTTTGAACAGAGAACACGTATCGTAGTATTTCCTTGCACATCTTCTTTGTATGTGGCCCAGAGGCTTTGGAATGCAAATAAAACAAAATCATACTGAACAATGAGAGAGAGAGAGAAGAGAGAGAGGAGAGAGAGAGAGAGAGAGAGAGAGAGGGGGGAGAGTTCAATTTAAGCCAAGATTTGAGCCTGCTTCCGAAAATCGCTCGATCAAATTATCCCTCAGAATCCGCTAAATTTGCTATGAAGTCAGAAAATTGAACAACTAGACGTTTTTTAACGATTTTCCACAAGGAGAGCACACCGATGATATAATCCAGAAAGAAAGTGGCTTTTAAAACTCTGACATACTGGATAATGGAAAATGTGATGAATATGATGAGCCCACTTTTAATTTCGTCTTGTAACAGTAGCATCCTGACAAATGAGAAAATGAAGTACTCCTTTGTACAGTATAAAAATCTAATATTGACAAAAGTGAGGCCTTTCTTTCCTTTGTGGAAAATCGTTAAAAAACGTCTAGTTGTTCAATTTTCTGACTTCATAGCAAATTTAGCGGATTGTGAGGGATAATTTGATCGAGCGATTGTCGGAAACAGGCTCAAATCTTGGCTTAAATTGACTCTCTCTTTCTCACTGTTCACAATATTATGTAAAATAAAAAATAGGCTTGGGATTTCATTTCTTTTATATAAGGTATGGTGAGATATTACTTACTGTCATCCTTAAGGCGGCAGAAATAATGTTGTAACAATAACGCCGATATTTTCAAAAACCCTAGGAACAGTGGTTGTAGTTTGCTACTTGATCTCTAAGTCAGGGGAATCTGATAGTGCACCATAAAATATCCTACTTTCGTCGTACCTAGGAATTGTTGAGGTTAGTAATTCATGCTGTCTAAAGGTCATTTCTTCTTTGGCTCCAGAGAAGCTTTTATGCGGTAGGACACCGTCGTTCAAAATTTACCAGACTCATTCCATCATCTGTGAGTGTCAGTTTTCATACACACTTTAGAAGACAAACAATGGAATTTTGTAGCCATTGTTACAAGTACCGGGGCATCTTTACACCTTCAATGGATTAACAGTAAAACAACTCATTGTGCATTGGTATGATATTTTAATCAATGAAGTTTGAATGACATCAGTCCTAATGATTCTGTATTCATATAAGATAGTATTTTTCCGACAGTCATTTTGATGTAGTTGATTTTTATGACTTTTAATAACAAGAGCATCGGTGATTTAATCGACGAAGAGGGGAGGAAGAAAGCTTCATATGTCTGACTTAAAGACATACACTGTCTTGGTGTCAATGTGTCAGTTTCAAGTGTTCATGTGATTAACTTACATTTTATCATTCATAACCGAGATTGTTACTAGACATCAATATTATTTGATTTTTTGTTGGTCTTGGTAATGTTTTGTATGCGTCATTTATCTGTATTGTCAGTCAGTCTTTTTGTTAAACGTAACCCCTGAAAATGTCCAGGGGTATCAAAAGAAAGACAGCATTACTGATTGAAAAACGTTCAAGTAAGAAGGCAATGAAAAGGCTGTTGGATCGATAGTCGTCTACTGTTTCTTTTTTATATTTATAAATCGTTTATATTTCCAATATTCTTAACACCAACAGACTAATGCACTCCATTCGTGTCATGCTGTATATTTCACCAGTATGTAATGGCTTTTTTTCATCCAGGTAATCGTTCACTTTGACACTTTCTTCACAAAGCATTGTACAAAATATAATTGTTATAAGGTTTTATACCACCCAGAGCATTATCTAAAAATTAACATACTTTCTTTCATTTCTATATTGTCTATCCACAGGTATATTTGCATTTGCTTTTATGGAAACTTTGCGCCCCAAATTCAACCTTGTGTACCATTTTCAATTACCTTCAAGTAAGACTCCATTTTATTAACTGTTCATGCTGTCGGGAAAATAAAACTGATCAACTACACGCTTGTTTTCCATGGTTTCATAATTATATTTCACTGAATTTGCTGATTGGCTGCCATGCCCCTGTTACTACAATGCCGCGTACCAGTTACAGGTTGTATTGTCATTATTTTTGTATTTTGACAGATATTGCTAAGAGTTACTCCAAAAGCACAATGGAGACAACTCGGATAAAAGACAATATTTATGGAGAGTACTGCGCCCTCATAGGTTATATAACTGCCGCCAATGATTATTGTTCTGCTTTGTTTTGCGACAAAACGGCGCTGACTAGGGGAAGTCTGTCAGAAATGTTTATGAGTGTTCGTCCCGAGAATTTGTTAAAACCTAGCTGATTAACGTTCAGACACTAATGAATGCATACATACATACATACATACATACATACATACATACATACATACATACATACATACATACATACATACATACATACATACATACATACATACATACATACATACATACATACATACATACATACATACATACATACATACATACATACATACATACATACATACATACATACATACATACATACATACATACATACATACATACATACATACATACATACATACATACATTCCTCATGTATCGTAATGATTGATCGATTTTCGATGAGCATTAATAGAAAATTTCGTGCTATTAATATGTTACATCTCAACGTTTTATCGACACAACTGTAATTAAAGAATGTTAGACTCATGTATTTGACAGAGCAATGTACATGTTGAAAACGGTTTAGTTTTTATGAAGTAATATTGTAATGTCTTATGTAAAATCAACAATCACATGCAGGAAAATTGAAGAAAACGACACATCTTCCTTAAATGTTGATCAATTTTCATGAAATTTTGGAAAACTTCCGACATGGAGTGGTGTAATGCAACCGTTCATTGTTCATATGGAGGTGCAAGAGAGGCGTATCCCCCTTCTGTTGTAGAAACTTGAAAATGTAGCTATTGAAATGATGCCATTTGTGGTTTTATGGGTAAATTATCAGAGGCGTGTTAGCCATAGATATGAAATTACAATATCAACTTTCCTGTTACACAGAAAACAGAGGGATATTTTGTGACAGAAAGTGGCGCGGTTGCAGGATTGAATTAAAGTTCAGAAAACAGTCATCTAACTATACAGGGGTAAATTTATACCTTGAAGAAAAATTAATCTGAACGTCGGCATACAGATAGGTGTCGCTGTTGTTTAAAAACCCTTGACCTTTTACGAGATAACATTGATGTACCCAAATGCGATCTTGTTATTCGGAAGGCGGGATTTGTAAATTGATCCATCTAGAATCAGTTGGAGGAAAAAATACAACAAAGGACAGACACCCGAGGAACTAAATACATAGAGAAATTGAAGGTCTGATCATTAGTAAATTAAAAAATCATACAATGAAAAGAATCATCGTAACAAATTTTAAGCGTACATCAAATAAAAAGATAAATGGGAAATAAATCCGAAGATGTAAACATGTGAATTTGGTATGACAGATAAGACATGCACTTTCCCGAAGATTCTTGCTTAATCGACCGACAATGTGAAGTACAGATTGAATGTGTCGGCGTAATAAAGAATGAATATATGTAAATCCACATACATTTTATTATTTTGCAATCAGATAGGTACCCGGCAATTCGTGACATCTGTGACATTGCAATAGCCTGATTTTCGATCGACGCACCATTTCTCGATGTCCCGAGCTCAACATTTCTCGCGGCCCTGGCAGGGTATGAAACACGACCGATTTGATGGCCATGTTATAAATCATCAACCTTGCAGTAGAGATGGATCCTGAGAGAGAATAAAACAGAAGGTTTCACAGACATTCAGAGAGTAAAGACCGACGGACCTCGATACATTCCTTGATATACGCATACATTAAATTGAACACGCTGTAAACTATCGTGTAGTGATCCGTATGTGTTCAGTGACTTTCATATGTACCACAGATTGAAGCGAAAAGGAGCTCAAACCTGTTGAACGCACTTAGTGGTCTTTCAAGTATTGCAGAACGCAAAGGAAGCTCAACCCTGATCGAATACCAAAGTGATATTATTAACAATTCACATTTCATAATTATTATTATGTCTTGACCATAAACGCTTTATCGGCCTGTGCTCACATCAGAATGAGTGTCGTTTGTGCTACGTAGTTAAAACACGAAACAAAGTAGACTTTCTCACGCTGCGCAAATAATCATTTTGCGTGTTTGTATTGTATGTTGCTCGTTTAAAAGGGATTGGAACGAACATTAAGTTTTAAACGGTATGCAAATAGCCGTAATGAAAAAATACTTCGCGTCAATAGTTTCTTAAAAGGTTAACAGAGCGAAAGATTAGCCACTTTACTTTTTTTAAAGTGCCTCATCATTCCTAATGAAACGGCTCCAATTGCTTCTGTTTCCAATGATAGGTTCAATGGTGTTGGTGTCTGCTGTTTAAATAAGTAATGAGGCTATGATCATCATTTGATTGATTATCCATTACAACGCATGGGAATTCATTCTGATCAAGCTGAACAACGAATTTTCTTTGAGATAAGTTAAAAAGATGATAAACAAATGGAAGACCTCCCGTTTAAGATGTCTTCATGAGAGAAAGAAAATTTAATCCCAAAATCTTCGCGTGACCGTATGGAAAATGTTTCTTTTTTCAACGTAAGATAAAGCTAGGACCACTTTCAGGCCCACATTAAAGTAGTAAGCGTCCCGAAACTTTTCTATATGGGACTAATGGAATTTCACACCCAAAGGACTTGGGATCAGTTTATTCACACGAGTTGGGGATATTTTGTCTCATACGAGCCCCAGGCTCGTGTGAGACAAAATGTCCCCAACGAGTCCTCGGTGTGTGAGATTCTTTTTCTCACATGACCACAAAATGCGTTAAATTCAGATTGGACATGTACAACATTATCCAAAATCGTGACAACTCGGTCGTCTGCCACTGTACTCTGACCTGCTTACTTTGTAGTTCCAGTCCGTGTGTTACTCGTCATGCCATTGGATAACATTTTGCGCGTGGAACGAAACATACTGTTTACCATCCAATCGGAGCTCGTGTAATATTTACTGCAGAGTGTGGGACGATTTCTGAGAGTGTGGGATCGATTTTCCCACACCGTCGATCCCGCACTCACAGCGACCAGGAATGTGAGAACTTTAAATCACTCTCTTCCAAAATCAAGAATAAAATACACAGGGTGACTCAGCAAATTTTGGTATCGGAGACACAAATCTTTCCCGACACTTGACATCCGAAATGGCTGCCACCCCTGTGTTAAGTTTTTGCAGAGTAAAACAGACTTTTCAATTTCACAAAAATAAGCTGGTGGGAACTTGAGTGAATAAAACAGAAGGATTCACCGACATTCAAACAGTAATTGCCGAGGGACCTCGATACCTTCCTTGATTTACGCATATATTAAATTGAACATGCTGTTGTGTCATGTGTGATCCGTACGTGTCCAGTGATTTTCTCTGTGTACCACAGAAGCGAAAAGGAAACTCAAACCTATTGAACTCAAGTATTGGAGAACGGAAAGGAAACTCAAGCCTTATCAAATATTAAACTGATATTATTAATAATATTCACATTTCATAATTATTATCATGCCTCGACCATAAACGCCTTATCGGCCTGTGCTCACATCAGAACGAGTGTCGTTTGTGCTGTGTAATTATTTCACGAAACAAAGTCGAGTGACTGATGGACCTCAAATAATCATTTTGCGTGTTGGTATTGTATGTTGCTCGTTTAAGGGCATGGTTTAACGTCGGATCGTCTTGCCAGGAAATTTACTTACTAGATTACAATTTCAATGGAAAAAAAAGTCTATGACACTTTCATAATACTCTTACAGACTAGAACAAACTCGATCCCTGGGATCGGGTCCCCTACCTTCAAAGAGGATTTGAACGAACATTAAGTTTTAAACGGTATGCAAATAGCAGTAATGAAAAAACAACACTTCGCGTCAATAGTTTCTTAAGAAGTTCACTGAGCGAAGGATCAGCCAATTTATTTTTTAAGAGAGCCTCATTCCTTATAAAACGGCTCCAATTGCTTCTCTTTCCAATGATGGGTGTAATGAGTGTTGCTGTACGCTGTTTAAATCAATAATGAGGCTTTGATTATTTTTCCATTGGCCATCTTTTAAAACGCAAGGGAATTAATTCTGAACTAGCTGGACAGTGAATTTTATTTCATCTTAGTTTACAAGATGATAAACAAATGGAATACTTCCGTTGAAACTTAGATGTCTTCATGGGAGCAATAATAAACTTTGATCGCCAAAATAAATCTCGTTGATCCTCGCGTGACGGTATGGAAAATGTTCCCTTTACACTGTAAGATAAGGACGGGACAACTTTCAGATACAAATTAATGTAGTAGGCGCAACGAAATTGAGAGGCTTAAAACTTTTGCTCAAACCTTTCTGAAAGAAACTTGAAATAATTCTCTTCCGAAACCAAGAATAACATTCAAAAGCTCTCACCCAGCAAAATTTGGTACTAGAGAAACACTTCACCGGTCTTTCCCGACACTTGATATTCAAAATGGCTGTCATCCCCTAGAGAAAATTTGAATTTTCGATTTCACAAAATAAGCTGGTGAAAACTTGATTTACTCCAAAAACTTCACAATCAGCTCCTCAAGTATTGGACCAAAAGTACTATAAAGGTTTGAGCGTCAGAATATCTATCTCCGAAAATAGTTTCGCTAGTGACGTAATATGGAGAACTGCAATATACCCATGTTCATATCGCTTCATACTGTTGATATTTACTTTAAAATATCAGCCATGATATTTTACGTTATTAAAAAAATACATGTACGATAAACTTAATCAGTTTTGTTGTTTTCCCACACTACATTTGCAATTCGATAATTAACGTAAATAACAAACAAACGGCTGCCGCTATCCGCCTACGGTGCGATTTCGCTGACGTAAAAACTTGAAGTGCTTTGAGGATCAAGCATATTTTGGGCAATAATAAGTTGACTCTTGTAACGGCATCCCGTGATAATTTCATTTAAGCTGTTGTAATTTTTAGACCAACACATATAAGCAAACCATTTTTACCATTCGTGCGGCACAGTCTACCTCCGAATTGGTATTGAGCGCATGGCGTAACAGTGATGTCGCGCGCGCTTGACACCTGTTGACATGGTAACTAAGTGTTACGAAAAAAATGGCAACCTCTCTTCGCTCCGTACGACGATCGGGCAGCAATCGAAATCAGGAGAGATAACGAGAAGGGTTTTTGATCGGTAACGATTGTAATAACATATCGCTACCCATTTCTGTGAGAGCAGCGAAAACAGAATGTCAGCTATGACTTTGTATTCTTCAAGTAGACATTATTTTAAAGGGCCTTTATGAGGCAAACAAAATATGAAATTAAAAGTACAGTTTCGAAGAGGGAGATGAATTAATTGGAGACAGATTTTTAATTTATGTCTGATTCCCTAGATCGACGTGTTCTTGCTACCGTGTGAATAGATATTAATACGAAATGTACCATGTCACAAATTGATGTTGACCCATAACAAAACTTTTCAATCAACTGCATCTCTCTGGGGAAATTTATGACACGTTTCACAACTCAGTATTTGTTTCCTTAGGGATACCAGAACTCAACCTTATAATTTTTCATCCCATTTTGCTCATAAACTGAAGCTAATCCCCAAGGAACTGTTCTTTTCACCTTGTGATAACTGTACTCTAAGCGAGAAGGTTGAACAATAAATATATAAGCACAGAACAGGGAGCATTGCCAGGCAACATGTTACTTCATCTTGGTACAACACCAAAGTAATAATTTCATCTTATTCATAATGATACAAGCAATATTTAAAAAATCTAAAACTCTACTAAGATAATGAATGTGTCGCACAATATTTGATATTCTAAACGCTGTTTCTTTATCATCGAGCACTTTCTTCAGTTTTGTGCGTGAAAGATCAAGCTTTTTTCGTATTTACCTATAGAATGTTATTTTACTTTTATTTTCGATGATCGACTTTATATCATGACAAAACAATATTCGATATGTAAACATTACGGCACGCTTTCATCTGGGTTCCATCACATACATATGGACATTTAAAGGTGCTGAAATTGATGACACATAAATAGTAGTTCAAGAAATTATCCTTTGTCTTTCATATTCAAACATCGCTGTCAAGTTATACATTAAAAAAACGGCACGAATTAAAGTGTAAAGGTATAACAGCTCTTCTTCATGCAATACAATGTAAGTATATATGTTATTTGGATTCTTGAACGTAACAATTGTCAGAGCGTTATCCAAGTATGACCGTCCATCCCATGGTGTTTCTGAAGAAGATGAAATTACGAATTAAGTGATTAATTAATGCATATAGAACGTAATTGACGTGGTTTCAACATTTTCATATTTCTATATGATATGAAATTGTCGTATACGAAATATATCATATGCTTTTCTGATAAATTCTTAGCGTTTCTGTAGATTTCAGCTTTTTCCCTTAAAGCTCCATGAGCTTTATCTTTTTGCTATTTTTACAGAACTTTTGTTTTGTGGTTTTCCTATTCTTTCTGCATTGAATCCCTAAACTGTAATTTAATGCCAAGTATTTAGCATATCAACGCAACCTATAATCTACGTTGTTATTGTTGAAAATTGTATTCAAGTCCGGACAAGAATTCATTTGTAAACAATAAACAATGATCACTACACACTTACAAGATGTTTGACAAAAAGAATACTCGAAATTTCAGCATGACAAATGGATTAGGGTCAGACACGATAGTTGATATACCGAAGCAGAATATTGAAAAACTTGCCGCAAGTTACAGCTTATGTGTCTTTAAACATTCTACAGTTTGCAATGGCAGACGAGTCGCCCAAGCGATCTTCTGAACTTCGGATATGCGTTGGCGTAGCAAATTGGATCTATTGCACTATTAATGTAATAGGCAAAAAAGACTTTACATTCTATGTATTGTAACATTCTCTTTTCAAGTATGCACGATGGAGACACGTTTTTGAGCAAAACCCATGCTTGGTAAGGCACTGTACACACGATTTAAGCCAGTACGATTGTCGTCACGGTCACGGATGCCTTGTTTTCAGTACGGTGCGTTTTTTTAGCATCGTTGCTTTTGATCGCACTGTTCTCTTCAACGTTCCCACGCGTTCTGTTTTCTTTTCTCTGTTCGTCGTCTTTTTCATCTGACGTAGAAATGTATGTCCTCGCTTGGCATATGGTTGTGGAATCCTTCGCTGCCGGGGCGCCTGGCTTCGGATTGCGAGCAACGATCTTATCGTTATCATCCTTGATGACACTTTCTATCACCTCGGCCGCTCTTGAAGTGTCATTTTCAGTTGTCCTGGGAAAGTGTTCCTTACTCTCCATAGTCATCGCTTTGTTCGATGAAGAAATGCTGTAGCCATCATCGGGCGTCGTAAGGGAAAATGGATTGTCGAATGTGACGTCAAGTTTCAGGCCTACTTCTTCGTTAGCATGTCCACATGTACCAATCTTACCAGCATCTTTTGAGAACCCAAGATCTTCGCTTTTTGTCTGCTCAGAACTTAGAAAACTGACACTTGCAACATCAAGTCTGGAGGACGTCTGGTTCTCGTCACGAAAAAAGTCTCTATTGCTATTATTGCCACATGTCTTCGACAGACTTCGTCTGATACTTTCAAGTTCAACTACATCTCCCGATATTTTACCCCACTCTTTGTCCCTCTGTCCGCCGTCAGAATCGACGGTTATTAATTCTTTTTGGAATTTAGCCGTTCAGAATCGCTTGGCAGGCTTTGTCTGTTGCCCGATGACATTGTTAATTTTCTACTCTCGAATTTCTGCGAAATTGTATATTGCAAACCGTTGCTATCATGACATTGTATGACTTTTTAAACTCGTGTCCAACCTGTTGTCTCCGGAGTTTATCTTTTTTCTTGTCAGCACTTTTCTGGCCAACTGATAAATACGGACGTACAACACAATAAGGACGGTCAATGGCAAGTATGTCAAAGCTTCATATAGCCAAATCATGTAGCTGTAATTTATGATCTCTGAAGTAGATTTTTCGGCTGGGATTTCGTAGTGTCGTCGAATTCTGGGCCAAAGCACAATAGGTAAGCCTTGAATCACTATTGAAGTCATCGAGATGGTGGCAATGATAACCTATTCTCGATTTGATGTGAGAGTTGCTCGGTGTTTTAATTGGTCCTGAAGCGATTTGTAACGATCTACGCTTATAACGATTATGGTGTATATGGGGGTGCAACATAAAAAGTTGTCCGCAAACAGCAACAGATCACAGGCAATTCGTCCGAACGGCCAGTAACTGATCACCGCAAACGCCGTGTACACTGGCACATCCACCAACCCGACTGCGAAGTCGACGACAGCAAGGTTAAGGATGAAATTGTAGCTTGGTTTTCGGATTTGTCGAAGACAACAGAAAACAGAAATAACGATTAAGTTACTGAGTATAATAAAGAGACTGAGAAGGCCTCCGGCAACCCCCGTTAAGACAAGTCCAAGCAGGCGAGTGTCACCTTGGTCATCAAAGTCGACCAATGTCAAATTTCTTTTCAGCTGAGTCATGTTCACATTCACAGACACTGCGATATCAGTAGCATTTGAGCACATCGTTGAGGCTTCAAGAGACGAGATGTTTTTCATCCACAATGTGTGCGACCGATTGAAGTATCAACGACGAGCGTTGTCTCGCAGAAATATCTGTCAACGCTTCAGTCGAATAAAGCTCACTTTAGGTCCAATACACTTTTACCAGACTGGTATATAGGTGCATGGTTCTTGAGTTTTATTTTGTCAATAAAACACAATGTTAACTAGAGACTAAAATTGAGCAGGCGTACTTCAATATTGTACAATTGTAGATTACAGATTGGACAACCTAGAAACAATTCAGTGAGAGACCAACTGTCCAGAAAATGACATGCGATGCATTTTAGCAGCGATGGAATTTTATTTCGACTCGTATTAACACTGCTTTTTACGCGCTTTCAATCTAATTATAGACTTTCATTTTAGTTTCTATAAAACAACTTAAAACCAGAAGAACGACTTATTTGTTTGAACAGGTGAGGCTAAAGTAGCGTCACAGTCCCCCCACCAAACAGGAACATTGGTGGCGTAAACACGTTGAATTCGTAAGAGGAATCCCACAGCCATGGTGCAAATGTGAGTTACAATAATCAGAATCTATATAGGTAGAGAAGCTAAAGTATACTAGCACGAAAAAAGGTGTCGTTCTGGTTGACGTGTAACAGTGGGTATAAATAAAATCTCCGTGTTATCAGCTATACGCGGGGACGGGGGAGGGGAACGATGATAATGACGTCAAAGTCGTTCCGAATACATGGGAGATACGTTACTAGTATTCTCACAGTGTGACATCACTCAATAGGACGGTTATAGAATTTCCATATTCCCTACCGCGGGTCCTATAAATGTAGATTCGTATGGACTACTTTAACTTTACGCATGATGATACGAACGAAGGACTGTCGACTGAAGTCTTTTCAAAGATTAACAAGATTCAAAACCGATAGGGGAAATAGACGAGCCTGTGTAGATGACCTACAAACAAATATATAGTTCTCTTTGTTAGAAATATCGGGAAGGGTAGATCAAAGAATTACAAGTATCAATTCGACCTCTACAACCAAGATCACCTCCTTAGCAGAACTGAAATAGCAGATTGAACAAGGTTGGACCATAGTTTTACTGTGCTGCTCATCTATTACCTCCCGAGAGAAAATGTATGGGTTCTAAACAAAAAATGATAATAATTTAAGATCGATAAAAGGGTAATAGCTAAAAAAATCACGCTTCGCTTGATGGCAAAAGCCAAAAAGCAGCAGAAGTATGGAAAATGTAAACGCCGACAAGCCGTTACAAGGACTTCACAAATCAAAAGTCCATATTAGGACTGTTTTCAAAAACGCCGCAAGAATATAATAAGAAACGAAAAAAAATATTGAAAAGGAAGTTCTGTAAAAAGCAAAAATCAATGGACTCCTATTAAAAAATAAAACGAAGACAAAAGTCAAAAAAATAAAATTAAGACTTTGTTGCAGGAAAGGTAAAAAGGCACTAATCAATAAGAGCTGAAACATTTTTTTCTCAAAGATTTGTCAACTTCCCAGCTGACTGATATAGAAAAGGTAGCATTCGGATGACACTTAAAATCATCCAAACAAAAACCTTGTTTAACTTTTATATTTTGAAAAATAAAAGCTTCGTATATCAAACTATCGCTTCACGCCTTGAACCATACGCGTTGCGAGTCTGTTTCTATTTGTCTGTGTCTATATCGTCAGCACACAACCGCCTAAATGAATGTGTACGTCATTCTGAATACACAATATCGGACTTTGCTTGATATAAGGTCTACTTTAATAGGTGTGTCATAAGGTCGTTCATAAAATACAATTATATTATATCATGCTACCATGCACCATTCTGATTGGACGAGAGCTCATTCTACCGATGCTAAAATACTGTTTTAGCACTGATAGCGGTGGTAAAACGGGCCCCTAAACCAGCATTTTCGAAAATTGCCCGGTCGGTGCATTTGAACATACCTATCTAAACCATAGACTCTCGCCAAAAACCGAAAAAGTCCACTTTGTTTCGAAGACCGAAGACCGAATTTTGATACACAGAGAAAGTGTGGGTCTAAGTTGGGATCGACGATGAAAGACATATCTGAAGCAGCACATTTCGGGTGTGATGCACACAACAAATATTAGGGCAACAGCACACCGTGCAATTTGCTTGATATTGTGGGAGTCCAGACGCGATATATCCTACCGCTCTTTAAAATGAAGATAGTATTCGTTCATACACAAATAAATTGAGACTTCCTCACAGTAACGGTATGTCAGATATTCTTTACCAAAGTTTGGGCTTGTACTGCGGCATTTTGTAATACGACGCGTTTTGTAATAACTTACGCAAAATGTAATAAGGGTATCAGCATTTTGTAATAAAATGGTCTACGCATTTTGTAATAAGGGTATCAGCATTTTGTATTAAAATATTGTTTACGCGATTTGTAACAAGGGTATCAGCGTTTTGTAATAAATCGCGTTTTGTAACATTAGTCAACGCATTTTGTAATAATTATAAACATCCGCTGACATTGTATGTATTTCAAAATGCTTTGTGGTTTCTGAATACGTAAAAATGTAATAGCATATAATGATGTCGATATTATATCTCACTACTAAGGCTAGGTTATCATAATAACGCCATATAAGGGGGTCTGAGTTGACAGTCAAAATGCAATTGAAGACAGAATGAGATTTATTGTATGCGATTTATAATCGAGAAAACAAACCGAGAAAGTTTTAGTAGATTTTACATACAGTACTGTACTTTGAAAAGACAATACACTGCAGACCTTTCTGCATTTTTTTCTCTTCAATGTTACTGTTGGTGGATGGAAAGAGGAAGGCTTGGAGATGACATGCAGAACTCAGAATATGATAAAAGACAGCGACATCATCAACTATGACAGTGTTGTGTTCTAAGACCTAATTTTATTATACTAATGATGTACATGCCACAAAACCCACCTTATCCGGAAATGGTTCCCTTGTGACATTTTGAGGGTTTCAGTCTGATTATTAGGGCGTTGCTACTTTATTTTTACATTTTTTACTAAAGAGAAACAATAAATATTGTTTTTGGTGACAATAAAATTATGTATTCTTATGTTTTTGCATGTATATTGGATGAAGTATGCAAAACTCGAAGAATCAAATTCTGAGTTTTGCAAAATGATTGTACTGTTAGTGTACACTGTGATTTGAACGAAGCTTTTATTAGGTTTGTACTGCGGCATTTTGTAATACTGACGTGTTTTGTAATAACTTACGCAAAATGTAATAAGGGGTATCAGCATTTTGTAATAACTGACGCATTTTGTAATAAAGTCTTCAGTATTTTGTAATAAACCAGTCTACGCGTTTTGTAACAAGGGTATCAGCATTTTGTAATAAAAAATTGTCTACGCAAAATGTAAAAAGGGTATCAGCATTTTGTAATAATTCGCACTTTGTAATAACAGTTGACGCATTTTGTAATAATTTTAAAAACTTTTCCCAGTTTTAAAGTATTAACAGATATTTCATTGACTTTGGAATGGTATTACAAAGTGTCTGTTTAAACTCGTTAAGTAAGTACAAAAATTGATCGCTCCCTGACTTCCATTTCAAATTAGAATGACTTAATTTTAGATAGCTGTTAATCAGTATTTTTACCAACTGATCATCTGAGGCAGGTAACTACTAGATTTTGACCAGTTTATTATCATATATTTGAGAGAATCACTGGTATACACAGTCAGTTGATTTATTAAATAGAGGATAACGACATTCTTTCTGATGTATTGCAGACAACCAGCAATGAACATGTAGCGACCCAGATAAAATAAAATATAATAACATAAAATGAATTATTATACATCTGCCTTCACAAACAATAGAATCGAGCTTCCGTAAAAACGGGCACGTAACGGGCATGCAATAACCCCTTTACTCTCATATTTGATGATAAACATTATATCATTGAATGGCTCCATACTGAAACTCCATACTGTACTTTGAAAATTACTTCTGATAAAAGAAACAGAAGTAAATGTATTACGACTGTTTAAAGGTGAAAAATATTAGTCGCGCCAGCGGCTTACTGACTACGCATGCGCATATTTATAATATACTATCCGACTAACCGGAAGTGTACCCTTCTTTCATGGGCGCCGCCATGTTTTTTTTTTTGAGTACTCGTAAATAAACGAATACGAAACAAATTACTATTGCATAACATGCCATTTATAAAATATACCTCTTTTATTAGCCAGTAAATGTTATTATGCACCTTGTCGCTGATACAAAATATCGTTAATATAGATAAAGGGAGAAAACTGTCGTGCATATGAACGGGGGCAAACGCAAAGAATGCTGGGATTGAATTTTAGAAAAGCGCCCCTGTGTCAATAATTAGATTCAAAAATTGCCAGTTTTTAGACGGAACGCTATAGTTTTCAGCTTGCAAGTGGAAGGTGGGCAGTGCGGTTACCATTGCAATGATAATGATTGCATAATACGCCCCTTGTTTAACGCAATAGGCTGTTATCATTGTAAAAATTGCCATTTTTGTCCAAAATTGTACACGTTACAGAAAATCTATACCTGCACTGCTGCAGGGTTTGACGTCGTGTACCGTACGTGAACTGCTTTCATCAGAGGGAAACTGGGCATAGTTGTCATACAACGTTTATAAAGTAACAATTAATTACATTTTATCATGAATCAATACAAATAACATTGCCAATCTTAACCCCTGGCGCGACACCAAGGGCTGAGCCCTATATAATATTTATATGAGCTAATAACGAAAGCTCACCAAGACGGCACTGTACAAATATGGCACGACATCGCTGCTCCGTTCGCACATCGAATGTTGGATGAGCGCGCGATGTAAACAAAGATGGCGCTTACCCTTTACCCGCTCACAGTTAAAGGTATACTGTTACCTGTTCCAATTTTGCCACAGTTACCATGGAAAGAGAAAATCTAACCAATCACAGATTTTGAGCGGTTGGCCGCTTTTTAAAAACAGCGCCCTAATATGGGCATTTTGAATACCAAGGAACTCTCCTTTGACCATATATGGGCATATTTAGATTACAGATGGCTGTATACCTTTAAGAAAGCGATGCAGAATATGCCTCTAAAGTGTATGGAATAATGCATCGGAAACGACGGGTGCATATATTCTTGATAAAAAAGGAGATGTATGATATAGAAATATCGCGAGGCGCTGACTATTAACGTTTATTTGCGGGCAAGGGCGAGAGGAAAGCCAAAAGGCTTGCCGAGCCTGTTAATTTGGAACGCAAGGAAACCGTCAAAATTTCCGAACATTTCAGGAGCGAACGACAACTGGGCCCCTAGAAACTGGGCAATACGCGACGCACTGTCACGAGCGCTGTAAAAAAATTGGCAAAGCCGGAGATGTTTTCAGGAAAAAGTATCTCAACTTGACCTACAAGTGCTCCATTTTATTTTTTGATTGATTATGATTTACGTTTGAGCTTTAAAGTTACGATACTTTGAGTTGTTAATCTTATTATTCGTATTCACGGGCAGGTAATCAAACCATTACTGTGTATTTGTCGTCAGTCACGTGGTTTAGCTCGACCAATCAAAATGCGACGGGCTGGGCATGGTAATATCATAATAATTATTACGAAAATACCGCAAAGTAAGCACTCAGATATTAGTGGAACGCATCGCCCGACGCGCTAAACGCGCGCTAATGACTACATGTATGTGTCGTTATACATTCTTTGCGATATTTTCGTAATAACCTTAACTATACTGAAGTAATCTAAAGTAAACAAAACTAAAACTAAACTAAACTAAACTAAATAGTCAGAATAATCTGATGTTTTAGTGATTTGACTTGTTTAGCTACTAAAGCGGAAGTATATCTGACCTGTTATGTATGTATGTATGTATGTATGTATGTATGTATGTATGTATGTATGTATGTATGTATGTATATGTATGTATGTATGTATGTATGTATGTATGTATGTATGTATGTATGTATGTATGTATGTATGTATGTATGTATGTATGTATGTATGTATGTATCTATGAGGGTAGGGAGGGAGGAAGGGAGGGAGGGAGGAAAGAGTGCCTGAGTATGCCTGTCTATCTATCTATCTATCTATCTATCTATCTATCTATCTATCTATCTATCTATCTATCTATCTATCTATCTATCTATCTATCTATCTATCTATCTATCTATCTATCTATCTATCTGTATGTATGTCTATCTATCTTTCTATGGCTGTTATCATTTAATGATAATGGCAGATATTTGGCAGGTATAACCAGTAGGATAGCGAATCAAATTTAGCTTAATCTTAGTATTGCGGGGCAGCTTATCCTAGCTCGTTGGCTAGACAAATTTTACCGCGTCTGCGTAGATTCAAAGGAGGAACACAACGGGAAAGAAATAGATCTGAGAAAACAAAACCATGGCTCAGTAGATATGAATTGTCACCTTTTATATACAAGGAAAAGTTGCTGGTCTGTCGATAGAGCTTTTTTGTCCTTGTTTATGGGATGATTAAAATAAATTATCATTCAGTATTATAATTGACTGCTTCACGTCAGTGTTTATTTCAGTATATTTTGATAAATATCAGCTGTCAGCATTGACATATTAACGTGCCCCTCCCATCTTATTACCGTAAATTATCGGCAATCAACTTTAGAGAAACACATATCATACGTATAGAAGTTGCTTAGAATACTGCAACCTTTCGTACGTTATTTTCCACTTTAACCCTTTGCACTCCAAGGCCCTTGGGTGGAGTTGACATTTGGAAGTACCATCTAGCATGACGTCTGACTTCTTAAATTAACAAAGACTGTCCACCATACCATTATAGTTTTGGAATCACCATAAAATACTTGTCCCTTGAATAGGGGTCAGACAGGTCAAGGTATCCTATTTTATAACATCTGACTATTGAATTTATCAAACTTTGTCCACAATTAAAAGATATTTTTGGAATCGAAGTACTACAATTGCCCCCAAAATATGTAAATAATGGTCACATGACCTTATTAAATATTCAAAATGGCCCCCAGTATTCTAAATTTACAATGATTTTCACATATTGCTACTCTTTCTGACGACATTCTAAAGAATTTATCACTTCCTATTTCTCAATTATGTCTAAATGTATATTAGATTCTGTTGTCTACAACTTATGGTTCCAAGAAAATGTTTGTAACATCATTTTTATGTACCCAATAAAAGCTTCGTTCAAATCACAGTGTACACTAACATTACAATCATTTTGCAAAACTCAGAATTTGATGATTCGAGTTTTGCAAACTTCATCCAATATACATGCAAGAACATAAGAATACACAATTTTACTGTAACCAAAAACAATATTTATTGGGTTTTTTTAGTAAAAAAAAATAAAAATAATGTAGCAACGCCCTAAAAAATCAGACCGAAACCCTCAAAATGTCATAAGGGAACCATTTCTGGATAAGGTTGGTTTTGTGGCATGTACATCATTAGTATAATGAAATTTAATGGGTCGTAGAACACAACACTGTCAATGTTGATGATGTAGCTGTCTTCTATCATATTCTGAGCTGTGCATGTCATCTCAAAGCCTTCCTCTTTTCATCCACCAACATTAACATTGAAGAGAAAAAAATGCAGAAAGGTCTGCAGTGTATTGTCTTTTCAAAGTACAGTACTGTATGTAAAACCCAAACTAAACTTTCTCAGTTTGTTTTCTCAATTATAAATCGCATACAATAAATCTCATTCTGTCTTCAATGGCATTTTGCCTGTCAACTCAGACCCCCTTATATGGCGTTAATATGATAACCTAGCACTGGTAGTGAGATATAATCTCGATATCATTATATGCTATTACATTGTTACGTATTCAGAAACCACAAAGCATTTTGAAATACATACAATATCAGCGGATGTTTAAAATTATTACAAAATGCGTTAACTAATGTTACATAACGCGTTTTATTACAAAACGCTGATACCCTTATTACAAATCGCGTAAACAATAATTTATTACAAAATGCTGATACCCTTATTACAAAATGCGTAGACCATTTTATTACAAAATGCTGATACCCTTATTACATTTTGCGTAAGTTGTTACAAAATGCGTCGTATTACAAAATGCCGCAGTACAAGGTTCATAAAAATGATGTTACAAACACTTTGCTGAAACCATCAGTTGTAGACAACAGAATCTAATATACATTTAGACATTATTGAGAAATGGGAAGTGATAAATTCTTTAGAATGTCGTAAGAAAGAGAAGCAATATGTGAAAATCATTGTAAATTTAGAATACTGGTTGCCATTTTGAATATTTAATGAGGTCATGTGACCAGTATTTGCATATTTTTGGGGCAATTGTAATACTAGAATTACAAAAATATCTTGCAATTGAGGACAAAGTTTGATAAATTCAATAGTCACATGATATAAAATAGGATACCTTGACCTGTCTGACCCCTATTCAAGGGCGCTGTGTGTAATTCTTGACTTATGAGTGAAGGCAAGAAAATCTGTGTAAGGTTTATCAAATCTGTGTAAAGTTTATCATAATGTATAAAGTTTACATCAAAGTCCATGGTAATGGGACTGTAAAATGTGATTATGCATTGGGATATGATAAAATATCGATTATCTTTTACTGGAAAATTGGAAAACATGTAAAAATAATGATACATTTATATTATTGGCGGCCATTTTGAATACCTAATTAGGTCACATGACCAGTATTAGCATATTTTGGGACAAGTGTGTATTGTCATTCAAAATATACATATTTACTGTGGGAAATATTTCATAATATTAGGTGCTGGATGTTATGTTACATTATGCTTTGACTGACCTAACACTTATACAGAGCCTTTGTTTACATTACACTTAGCAGGTCAAAATGATACAAAATTCTGTGTTTTTCAAAATTTTTGTCACAATTTCATTGCAGTCCATGCTGACGTGATGGAAAACAGGTTTGGTGATGAAAAATGATGAATTAATGAGGAATTCCTGTGAAAATAAAGAAATATGTTGAAAAAATACAATATTTTATATATTGGCCGCCATTTTGAATACTTAATGAGGTCATGTAACCATAATTTGCATACTTTTGGAACAATGTATTGTATGATGATTCCAAAATTATAATGGTATGGGGACAGTCTTTGTTAATTTAAGAAGTCAGACGTCATGCTAGATGGTACTTCCAAATGTCAACTCCACCCCAGGGCCTTGGTATGGGGTGCAAAGGGTTAAAGTGGAAAATAAACGTACAAAAGGTTGCAATAGTCTAAGCAACTTCTACATGTATGATATGTGTTTCTCTAAAGTTGATTGTCGATAATTTACGGTAATAAGATGGGAGGGGCACGTTAATATGTCAATGCTGACAGCTGATATTTATCAAATATACTGAAAATAAACACTTACGTGAAGCAGTCAATTAAAATACTGAATGATCATTTATTTTAATCATCCCATAGACAAGGACAAAATAAAGCTCTATCGACAGACCAGCCACTTTTCCTTGTATGTAAAAGGTGACAATTCATATCTACTGAGCCATGGTTTTGTTTTCTCAGATCTATTTCTTTCCCGTTGTGTTCCTCCTTTGAATCCACGCTATCGCCCAATGGTAAAATTTGTCTAGCCAACGACCTAGGATAAGCTGCCCTGCAATACTTTAATTAAGCTACATTTGATTCGCTATCATACTGGTTATACCTGCCAAATATCTGCCATTATCATTAAATGATAACAGCCATAGCAAGATTGACAGACAGACAGACAGACAGACAGACAGACAGACAGATAGATATATAGATATGCATACTCAGGAATTCTTTTCTCCCTCCCTCCCTTACTCCCTCCCTACCCACATAGATGCAGACATACATACATACATACATACATACATACATACATACATACATACATACATACATACATACATACATACATACATACATACATACATACATACATACATACATACATACATACATACACATACATACATACATACATACATACATACATACATACATACATACTCAACAGGTCATATATACTTCCGCTTTAGTAGCTAAACAAGTCAAATCACTAAAACATCAGATTATTCTGACTATTTGAGTTTAGTTTAGTTTAGTTTAGTTTAGTTTTAGTTTTGTTTACTTTAGATTACTTCAGTATAGTTAAGGTTATTACGAAAATAACGCAAAGAGTGTATGAAGACACATACATGTAGTCATTGGCGCGCGTTTAGCGCGTCGGGCGATGCGTTGCACAAATGTCTGAGTGCTCACTTTGCGGTTTTTTCGTAGTAATTATTATCGTACATCTCCTTTTTTTATCAAGAATATATGCACCCGTCGTTTCCGATGCATTATTCCATACACTTTAGAGGCATATTCTGCATCGCCCTCTCAACTGCGAGCGGGTTAAGGGTAAGCGCCATCTTTGTTTACATCGGGCGCTCATCGAACATTCGATGTACGAGCCGAGCAGCAATGTCGTGCCATATTTGTACAGTGCCATCTTGGTGAACTTTCGTTATTACCTCATAATATTTTTCACCTCTCAACAATCGTAATACATTTACTTCTGTTTCTTTAACCAGAAGTTATTTTCAAAGTACAGTATGGAGTTTCAATATGGAGCCATTCAATGACGCACTGTTTATCATCAAATATAAAGGGGTTATTGCATGCCCGTTACGTGCCCGTTTTTACGGAAGCTCGATTCTATTATTTGCGAAGGCAGAATAATGTATAATAATTTATTTTATGTTATTATATTTTATTACACCTCACGTATTATTCAGGTACTGTGATTTGCTGAGCTTTACTCACGTGATATAGAACAAAAAGTGATAGAACATGGCTTAGGTGATATAGCCCTGTCACGTGCGCTGATATAGCCCCGTCGCGTGCAGTGATATAGCCCGCTACCACGTTCTGGAATACCGCGCGTCCTTTCTGCGCATACCACATCATCTTGTACATTTGCTTGGAATTTTCTGTAAAGCAGTGGGTTTTGAAAAGGTACAAGAAATTAGGTGGACCTGATGTAGAGGACGTTAAGTACATTAATGATTAAACGAGAAAAGCTTTTACAACACTGTCTTTGTTTTCATAGATGTCAATTTAAGTTAACCTTCAACTTTATGTAGCATTACGATCGAGCAACAAATAGAACGCTTCACTGTGGCGAGTCTCGATCGACACTTGACTGCATTCTAAGCAAAGTTTCAAAACAACAGTGTTTGTTCGATGTAATAAAATTAATAACACACGCTAGCACGGGCAAGATCACGATTTTTTGCCTGCCCTCGGGCTGGTGCTCATGACGGTAATATTGATGATACCCTAACCTTCGGCTAGGTCATCATCAATATTACCGTCATGAGCACCATCCCTTGGGCGGGCAACAAATAGTGATCTTGCCCTTGCTGGCGTGTGTTATTATTTAATCATTACACCTAACTCATTCAGCGTGCACTGCCATTGGTTAAACACGACACACGTGACATGTAAAAGAACGTGATGATGCCCTCTGCGAACTTGATGATGCCCTCTGCATTTGATATTACATGGATGACGTCATTTTACTTACTGCGCATCCTTTCTGTGCAAAACAAATTGTCGTTCGCTTGTTGTACTTTGCAGTCGGCAACTTGTGGCTGCGAAACGTCATGCAGAGCTGTCACCGGCACAGTTAGATGATATTTTGATGCAGGTAAACAGCAAACGAACGAAAATGGCAACAAGGAATGCAATTTCTGTATTCAACGACTATGCAAGCAAAAAATTTGGATACGCCACCGAGGAGATCGGCAAACTTTAGTGGCAACCCTAGACTCGGCACTGACAACATTTTACGCTGAGGTCCGGACTCAGAAGGCGAACTATACTCGAAGAAGTCTTTGTGTTTTTGTTTCTTTGCATGTTTGCTTGTTAGGTGTAATAAAAATAATAACACATGAGAGCCAGGGCAATATTACGATTTTTTTGCCTGCCCTCGGGCTGGTGGTCATGATCGAAATACTGATGATGCCCTCGCCTACGGCTCGGGCATCATCAGTATTTCGATCATGACCACCATCCCTTTGGCAGGCAATAAATCGTGATATTGCCCTCGCTCTCATGTGTTATTATTTAATTATTTTATCTGAGTATCTACCTGTTGATTGCTTGTTGTCTGCAATACATCAGAAAGAATGTCGTTATCCTATATTTAATAAATCAACTGACTGTGTATACCAATGATTCTCTCAAATATATGATAATGAACTAGTCAAAATCTAGTAGTTACCTGCCTCAGATGATCAGTTGGTAAAAATACTGATTGACAGCTGTCTAAAATTAAGTCTGTCTAATTTGAAATGGAAGTCAGGGAGCGATCAAATTTTGTACTTACTTAACGAGTAAACACACTCTTTGTAATACCATTCCAAAGTCAATAAAATATCTGTTAATGCTTTAAAACTGGGGAAAGTTTTTAAAATTATTACAAAATGCGTTAACAGTTATTACTAAGTGCGAATTATTACAAAATGCTGATACCCTTGTTACATCTTGCGTAGACAATTTTTTATTACAAAATGCTGATACCCTTGTTACAAAACGCGTAGACTGGTTTATTACAAAATACTGCAGACGTTAGTACAAAATGCGTCAGTTATTACAAAATGCTGATACCCCTTATTACATTTTGCGTAAGTTATTACAAAACACGTCAGTATTACAAAATGCCGCAGCACACACGCCAATGACGTTCTAACTGCATTACAAGTAATTTGCAAGCACTAATTCGTAATGTCACCTTCTTAAGAAACACCATAGGTGGATGGTCATCGTACTTGCATAACGCTCTGAGAATTGTTATATTCAAGAATCCAATTGACATAAGTAGTTACATTGTATTGCAAAAGAGAAGAACTGTCATGACTTTGCACTTTAATTCATACCTTTTGTTTAGCACTCTTTCCGAAAGAATAAGGATAAGTTTCAAATCAATACATCCCAGATAAAAATAATTATTGTAATGTATGCTGCTACCGATCAAAAGTAAGCGTATTGGATTAATGTCCTGACTGAAAAAAAACGAAAACAAACTCGCCCTCAGCTCACACGGAAAAAAAGATTGAGAACGATAATTACCCACTTCAGAGCTCGGTAGCGATAAGGCGAAAAGTGTTGACGGCTTATCAAGTCTGTCGTATATTGATCACACATGTAAGGATAAGATAAGTATGTGAGTGTATCTATACCAGTAATTAGTTCATATTTTTCATTACTAATTAATAAATGAATTATTTTCATCATCACTTACACGTGTAAGTTAATGAAATACACTAGATTCATTAAAATATCTGTAGCAAGAGACAATTTTAGAACAAAGTTTCATGTATTTAGTTGAACTAATTCTAATCTACAAAATCAGATCGAATTTTGTTCGCCCTCATTGTAAAAAAAAATATTTGTTACCCATATTAGTCGATTAGTTTTTTTTATCAGATTGCTGACTATGATAAGAGAGCTAATTATCAATTATCATGACTTTAGTAATTGCCACATACGTATGTCGGAGTCATTAATGTATTTGTAGCGGTGGCGACTGGAAATGGGACACTTATAATTAGCAAATTACTCAGCTTTTTTCTAGGCATATCGACATTTCACTTTGTAATTAGCGAGCGACTTTGTTCACTTGTCAGTGATGCACGATGATGCATTTCAGTCAGCTGCAGACACTTCATGCATGTAGGCGGCATATTTCCATATAACTTATTTCGGTTTGAAATATTCAGTATAGGGGTGGCTACTTGTGGCCTTATGGGATTCAAAACGAATAAAGATAATGATGATATTCAGGTTAATATCAGATACTACATAAATAAAAATATTTTTCAAGCTACACTTGTGGTCTCATTTATGGCTCTCTGAATTTCAATAAAATCTCCACTTTGTTCGTGTCAATTTCATGTATTGTCAATGAGTGAATTCTTCAAAACAGTGCAGCTAGCGTTAGGTGAAAGGCGGTAGAACTTTTATGGGTTGTAGTCATGTCGAGGCTTATATCTGACCTCATTAGTGGTATCGTTTGCATCTGAACAACAATAAGGTTATGCTTGAGTCCAGGAGAAGTGATCATTTCGGCACATACACTGCTCACAGTGCAAAGTTATATCCCCACTCGCCAGCATTATGCAGGAACAAGTTTGCCCAATTATGTCCTGTTTTCTTGTCAGCAGCGTACATCGGCAAGAGTCTCGAAGACGATGAGCTCATCGATCTCTTGAAACCACAGTTACTTGTTGACTTCTCTGCGCCAACGAGGCCCTGTTACAACCAATAACGTAGTAACTAACCGATAACGTATCAAACCAGATAACGTAGTAAATACTTACTGTTAACGTATAAAATCAACTGATAACGTAGTAACGAACCAATAAGGGAGCCTTCAGTAATTACAGGCGGTGGGCCGGAAGAATCGGGGAGGGTCACTTCTTAGTAAACTGTCTAAGGGGAGGGTCACTTTTCATAAACCTCTGTTAGGGGAGGGTCACTTTTGACAGAAGATGATTTTACGGCCAAACCTTTGAATGTCCATTTGATATTTCCTGAATAGAAAATTGACGACAAAATACATTGATTCTTTTAATACACATTATCGACAAGTTTCATTAGCAAAGGAGATGCAGTGTTATCCTACATTAAACACCTTGAATAGTTAAAACTGATGAAAGATAAGAGACAAAAACATACGGGACAGATGGCAAAGTGTATATCAATTATCAAATGTCTATAAATGCACAGATATTGTTAGTTTATATTTTATATTAGCAAAAAAATTGATCATAGCTCTCTCATAGACTACCATGGATAGTGAATTAACATTACGGTGAAATTCCAAAATCCAATTTCTTGAACACATGGCATTTGAAACCACCCTTGTCTAATCAAGTACATCAATATGAATAATCAAGAGTACATAAATACAAAGATTTACCTATTTTGGTATTTAAAAAATTATTAATAGTTTCGTATAGACTACCATGTATAGTGAATCAAAATTTCTGTGAAATTCTAAAATCCAATTTCTTGCACACACAGCCATTTGTAACCACAATCGTCTAATCAAGTGCATGAATATAAATAATCAAGCGTACATAAATACACAGATTTACCTATTTTTGTATTGGAAAAAAGTAATCATAGTTTTGTCAGAGACTACCATATGTAGTAAATCAACATTTTCAATGAAGTCCAAAACTCCAATTTCTTGTACACACATGCACGTTTAACAATGTACTTCCCACTTCAAGCAAAGTGCAGTTACATATATTATCAAACATATATAAATGTACAGATATAGCTTCTTTCATGGGGAAAATTAATTGTAATTATTAATTGTAATCTACAAAATTAGATCAAATTCTGTTCACCATGTTTTGTCAAAAAATATGTTTGTTGCCCATTTGTGTTTGCAGACATTTAGGATATTTATGGAAGTTGTTCCTCAAATGACGTTCGTATCCCTACCATCGTAAATCAAAATAAATGTGTAATTTACAGATTTTGAAAGTGCACTTGAATCAGAAGAGTACTTATATCTTCACCTTGATTATAATCTTTTCAAATAAAAGCCTAGTTTCGTCGTGGATACCTTCCGAGTGATCATTATTCAGTTATTCAAGGCATGTTGTTCTTTTTACGGTATAAACAAAGCTACAAATTAATACTTGACACGAAACATCATTGCTCGTCATTTATCTCTTTTCTCAGTTTCATAGCATGAAATTTGTATACTCCTAACGATCGCCGAGAACAGATATCATCTATTGTCATAATCCCAAAAAAATTAATTGCAGAAAGTCGATATAAGTGCATACTTTGACTAGAGAAAAACGGACGTTCAAGAGAAAGTCATATTCGCCTTCAATCTGTTGTCGTCGCATAATAAACAGATTTTCTGATTTCTTTCAATACCAGGTTTTCTATCTGGTTCACTTCATAAGCAATGTGCTCAAAGGAGCACGCATTTTTATATGTGGAGTGATTTTAACAGCCAATAACTAACTTCGCTGTACCGTTCACTACACAAACCCCTTTTAAAATTTGTAACGAAAGTGTAGATATCATCATCAATATATATTGACGTTCCGATAATGCTCACGATTTGTCAAGTACAATTGGTTTTTCAATATGTTATAACATATCGGCACGTATCTATTTTAGACACCTTTGAAAGCTTTATCCACAATTTCATACGTCTTTTAGCCATGAAAAGTTAGATTGGATATGTACCACACAATCGCAACAAAGCATCGTTGGCACCTTACTTGAAGCGCCTAAAAATAAAGCCATGCAAATTATTTAACTCTCACAACAAAGTTTTTATATCTATCATAGCCTCACACTTCTGAACCATACGTTAAAACAGGAAGAGACGCAGTGTCAAATATCCTGCAAAACATATCACAAGGAAATATATTGTTTTTTACGCAGTTCTGAAAGCTCATTAAAGCTTTTCTTGCCTCTTGTGCTGACGTTCTAGTGGCAACAAACTATTGTAGCCTACATGAAAAGTAAAACTGAGATATTTATAATATGATACCACATTAACCATTATGCCATCACACATCCATTTTCTATTTCGATCATGGCTTCAAACTCAGTCTAAATTTCCTTTTTTATTCGTTTTCTACATCTACAAATTCACCTGCATCACCAAAACTATAAAATAATAGCAATAATGTACCCCCTCCCGGCCGATAATAGATTCAAGCATACTTTGCACGACATAATGTACGGGGCTTCGCCCCGTACATTATGTCGTGCAAAGTTTGCTTTCGTCCATTATAGGCCGGGAGGGATACATTATTGCTTAAATATGAATAACATTAACACGGCAAACAGACGGCGTGGCTGAGACCGCATCTGTTGAATATTGTGAAGAACTATCATAATCGTTTAAAATATTGTCTCGTCCCTCAAATTTTACAGTGAATCTATGATGCTTTATCGAGTTCTTATATATGGTTCATTTATAAGGTAACGTCAATTTACCGTAACCTTCATACCCGTCCATATGGATATGATGGAAAACATGATGTTTACAAATCGAAAATCATTTTGTAATGATACCAAAGTCGTTCGTCAAAAATGAATGGTAAAATAACATTCTATATTAGTAAATACAAAAATAGCTTTACCGTTGACAAAAAGGAAGAACTTGCTCGATAGTAAAGAAATAGAGCGTTTTGAATATGAATTTTTACCTGTAATACAGTGCCCGATGCTATATTGTGCGACACATTATCTTAGTAGAGGTTTAGATTTTTCTACTATTACTTTGTATCATTGTGAATAACATGAAGTGATTATAATGTATTACTTTGATGATGTACCAAGATGAAGTAACATATTGCAAGGCAATGATCTCTGTCCTGAGCTTAATAATGTTCTAGCTTCTCGCTTACAGAGTGAAAAGAACAGTTCCTTGGAGATAAGCTTTAGTTTATGAACAGAATGGGATGTCAAATTAAGAGGTTGCATTCTTGTGTCCCTAGGGAATGAAATGTTGAGTTATGAAATTTGTCCTAAATTTCCCAAGAGAGATGCATTTCATTGGAAAGTTTTGTTACAGGTAAACATCAATTTGCAGAGGCACAAGGCATATTTCTATTCACACGGTGACCAGAACACATCGATCTACACTGTAAAGTGAAGTGTTCAAGGATAGAACACCAATTAAACGCCTTTTTGTAACACTTTTGAACGCGTCTAGACGTTCAGAAATTTAACACTACGTGTTCAACCAACGTTCAATGTTTGAACACACGTGTGCAGATTTTGAACGCTACGTGTTCATAAGACATGATATTGAACACCATGGTGTTCTCTATCTGAACACACGTTGCACATGAAATGTGTTCAAAAAATTGAACGCATTTACGCGTTCAAAGGGCTGTAACACTTTTGAACGCATGGACGCCGTTCAACGGTAAGTGTGTTAAAGGCTAGAACACATGATGCGCGCTTCTTGAACACCTTTAATTTTGGGCGTTTAGGGATGTTCAAGCCTTGAAATAACATTACAGACCACTGATATTCAGTAAAATTATTTTATTCTAAAAATACACAAAACATTTTTAGAGTAAAATACAATAACTTACTGTAAAATGGGCAAATAAACATTGCCACTTTGTATGTGAAGTTTGTCAGAGGAAAATACCAACGGTGTTAGCACCCTCCTATCAAAAACATAAGCATTAAAAAATCACCATGAACACGTTGATCGTTTTAAAAAATATGAACAAAGTAATGACAAACAGGTTTTACTTAAATATTGTGGATTACGTTTTATGTTCATACTTGTTTAAAACGTACAAAAAAGTCTAAAAAAGCTCAATTTGGAATACTTATTGTGTTGAAAACACGTATATGTATGAAATGCATACTCCATTTTTGTAAGATGGTTTCTTAACGACATTTCCTCTGGTATAGACAATTGTAAATTTTGAAGGAAAAAAGTTAGTCAAGGCTTCTCTAGTGCACATGGTATATAGTTGTCCACACTAAAGTAAACACAAGATGTCAAGTTGTCAAAGTGTCACAGTAAGGCACAACATGCAGAAAGTGTGGAAAGTGGGTCATTGGCAGGGTAAAACCTATTTCCTAGTCTAGATCTAACAAAGTCCTTCATAAACAGAAAGGTTTGTTTGTTTGTAATATCTTTAAATAAACCCTGAAATAAATCTGTGACATTTCAAAATCTACTTCTCAGAAATTTAAAACATATTGATTCGTAAAGACCTTTCAAATTCTGGTGTACCCTGCTATTAATTTTTTATACAATTTTTTTTTACCAAAAATGGTAAAAATCACCCTTAAAATAGAAAAAATGTAGATTTCATCATAACTCAGGCTTGAGTATTATGGTAATCCCTAATGTCTTAAAAATGTCTGAAATGTCTTTAATGTCTTAAAAATACAAAGTTGCAAATTTCTGCATAATTTGAACAATCTGAAAAAGGCTATCAGTAGAGGTCTATGTCCCAAATATCAAAACTGTTCAATTAGCAGTTTTGAAGAAGATTTTTTAAAGATTTTTTGACCAAAATGACAAAAATTGCCATGAAATATAAAAATTTGAATATTTCATTACAACTAGCACAAATTTGACTGAGGTCATTCTTAGGGACATGTTTACCAAATATTGAAGACATCAGTAAAAGAGAAGATTTTTGCCAAAAAATAGCAAAATTAGCCTCAAAAATATAAATTTGCATATTTCATCATAATTTGAACATATCTGATTAGGGTAATCCCTGGGGACCTGTAATCCAAATATTAAAGGATTCGTACAGGCTGTTTGAAGAAAAACCTTTGGATGCACAAATTTAAGGACAATGCTACACATCCACCTATTTAGCTGACAGCAAAGCTAAAAACCAGTTGCTAAGTACAAGAGACGTGTTGAGCTACAATACAAAATAATCTTAGGTTTGGTAGCAGGCTATGATCAACTAAATGTTACAGGGGCATAAGCTTTCAAAGACGTGAAGTCTCCTTCATCAGATACACGGGGGAATAAAAAATTAAAGCAGAAAGTGACAGAAAATTCTGTTCAGAGTGAAAATTTCAGAACATTCAGTAATTCAGAGTGGACATTTTTACTCTGAATATTCTGTCGCTTTCAGCTTTAATTTTTCATTCCACCCTTGCATCTGATAAGGGAGACTACACATCTGTGAAAGCTTATTCTCCGGCAACATTTAGTTGATCAAAGCATGCTACCAAAGCTTAGACTAATTCAGAACAAAAATACAGAAATTTATCAAAATTCAGTTACTGACCCTTGGAAGTTTAAATCTACATTATAGATGAACTGAGGTTCTCAAGCTTGTTTCCAGACAGCTACCTGTACACTCATCTTCTTCATTATCTGTACCACCAGCTTCTGTAACAACTCTTCGATTTTCAGTTAAATCCAACTTTTTACATCCTGAAAATAATGCAACAATAGGTAATGGCGAGATGAGACTTTAAATGAAAGACAAGGGGCTGATTAGGTTAAGGAAAAGGGGAGACTTTCATATACAGTGCCTCTCTTCAATACTGTTACAAAATATTTGCTGCTTCTTGTCATCAACTGATTAAAATAAAAAAGCCAAACTCTCATCTGCTGAAACAATACATTGTATACTCTGCGATGTTTAACTGATGTTTTACATGCCATTGTGTCTACTAAAAGACATGTGTTAGCTGTGATTACGCAAGGCGTATCGATCGCGCTCAGGTCAAGGGTTATCGCTACAGTTGTGTTCGTTGACCCTTGACCTGAGTGAGATCGATCGATAGGCTATGGCCAAAAGTACCAATGCGTATTCACAGCTAGTTGTTGGTATACCAGCCACTGAAAGAAAAAAGGTTTCTTCGCGTAGTTAAGCTATTTCAAGGTACAATACAATTAATTTCGAAGGATAGTAATACAGATGCTTCAAAATCTAATACCTTTTACTGTTTTGGAGAGGAAACTTACCCTTTGTGGTCTTGCTTCCGCACGATCACGACTTCAGGGTGCGCTTACAAGAAAAATGTCGCAACTTCCGTTTTGATGCATCATGGGATAGGAAAAGGCACCAAATTTGAACACCAAGTGTTTAGAAGTAGAACGCCTCTTGCACGCCGATGTTAAAATTAAAACGTTCATGGTGGTTTTCTGATTTTCTTTTCAAATTTTGAAAATTTCAACCCGTAATAAACGTGTAAAATTATTTTGTATACTTCCTTTTTTAGAAAAAACATGCTTTCAGCAATTGTAGACCGGAATTATTTTTCACTTAGTGTGAAATTCGTTACACCAAAATCCGTGTACGTTTGCCGGACAGCGAGGCTGTATTAAATTTAATATAGCCATTGTAAAGTAAAAAACACAACAGATTGTTAATTGTTTCACAGTATTGTTAAATTTCTGTGATGCTGAGTTTTTGAACACTTGAAGGAGATGGTTGTTAACACTACGTGTTCAGGTTTAGAACATCATTGTTAATAATATGAACACTAGTGTTAACAATATGAACACTAGCCGTTCAAATTTGAACACCGACATGTACATTTTGAACGCGTAAAGACGCGTCTTGCGTCCGCTATTTTTACAGTCTAGGGTATCCTACATAAATTAAGAATCTTTCTCCAATTAATTCATCTCCCTCTTCGAAACTGTACTTGTAATTTCATATTTTGTGTTCTTCTTAAAGGTCCTTTAGAATAATAAGTCCGAGTCTACCTGAAAAATACAAAGTCTAAAAATTACAAGAGCTTTAATGAAATTACTGCGGGATAAGGTTAACTTGTTATTGCCCGACATATCCTTGATCCGCAAAGCGCTTCAAATTTTTATTTTAGTGAAATCGTACCGTAGGCGAAAAGCGTCAGCCATTTCTTTGTTTACTTGTTTATTATCAAATTGCAAATTTAGTTCGTGATCACTACAAAACTGATGACATTTATCGTGCATGTCTCGATGTTTAAATACCGTAAAATATCATGGCTGATACATAGTTGTTATTACTCGAAATTTAGTCGATACCGCGTCGTTTTCGAGTGGTGTGTCCGAAGTTTGAATATCGAGTTGCGCAGCAACAAGTCAAAATACGGACACATCACGAGAATACAACGAAACCAGCAAAACTATTTTCATAATTTCGCAAAGAGAACTACATAATTTGGTTTCACTTTGAGCCCAAGCGGGAAGGGTTTTGTCATTTTTTGAATCAGGAGACCAAACATTTCAAGATATTGTACATTTTAGCTCACGTGTTCACACACTTGAGCTTATGTCGTTGCAAAGTCTGTCTGCCTTTGTGTATATGACTGTGGGTGTACGTCTGTCTGTCTGTGTACACAATAAGTCAAAAACGCTTTAACGGATTCAAGTCAGATTTGATTAAAAGGTACCATATGCTAATTGAAGGAACTAATTAGATTTTTGTTAGTGTGGCTTGCATATTAATACAGTTATGAAACATCTTTTTTTCGTATAATGGTTTCCTATGGAGACAGTAATGACAGTGTCGACATATATCAAGAAACATTGAACAAAATTTCATGAAACTTTCCACTGATGACAATCTCAGAATATTATGGTGATAATGTGAGTTTCATGTCGATTATCTGCTCATGGGCATATTTCATAAACATTTGTAATTAGTGATGTAACTACGAAATTCCAGCACCAAATTTGATGGTACTTGCTTGAAATATTGATCTGATCGATATCTTATTCTACTGAAAAGCATTGAGCAGTGTCAAGTTAATAAATAGTTCATTTGTATACTTAATGAAGTTTTTTAATTAATCATATAACTCCGAAAGAACAGCACCAAAGTTGATGAAATCTCCTACAGGCACTAATACGACAAACATTTGACTGTTGAGAAGCGTTTAGTAGTGTATAGTTAATTAAGGGTTCATTTGCATATTTAATGAACTGTTTAATTAGTGATATAACTCTGAAGTTATGACACCAAATTAAGTGAAACATGTAACAGATATATATCTGATAGATATCTAATTGTTGCGTGAAACACTGTGCAGTGTCAAGTTAATTAAGGGTTCATCGATACCGGTGGCATGTATGTATACTCGTTATATCTATATAGGTAAGTAATTTTTCTGTTTTGTGTCTGAACGTTAGTCTGTTAGGTGTTAACAAATTCTTTGGACAAACACACACAAAGATTTCTGGCAGACTTCCCCTCGTCAGCGCCGTTTTGTCGCAAAACCAAACAGTACATACTAATCATTGGCGGAAGATATATAACCTATGAGGTCGCGGTACTCTCCAGTAATATTGCCTACGTCCGTTTTATACGAGCTGTCTCCATTGTGCTTTAGATTCATTCTTCGCAATATCGGTCAAAATACAAATATAATGACAATACAACCCGTAACTGGTAAGGTATTACAGTAACAGGGGCAGCCAATTCAGTGAAAAATAAGTATGAAACCATGAAACAAGCATGTTGTTGATCAGTTTAATATTCCCGACAGCATGAACAGTATAATAAAATGAAGTCTTACTTGGGGGTTAATTGAAAATTACATATGGTAGACAAGGTTGAATTGAGGCGCAAAGTTTCATAAAAGCAAATGCAAATATTCCTGTGGACCAAAGGATAGACAATACAGAAATGAAAGAAATTATGTCAATATTTACATTATGCTCTTGGTAGTATAAAACCTTGTAATTACATGAACAGAAATCAGAGTCTACATTGCTTAAACTGGACAAAGTTACAAAGCTAGACAATATTGACGAATCCCTCATATTCATAATATGTAAACACGTATAGATATCAGAGTCTACAATATGTGATATTTGACAACATAACCTTCCAAAAAATTTTGACTGCAGTTTATAACTGAAGTAGTAATATTTAATCATTTTATTAGAGCGCTTGTCATTTGAGTTTGGATTTTCAGTGTTTGGCATTTATTGACTGTAACATACACTGTAAAAATAGTGGACGCTAGACGCGTCTTTACGCGTTCAAAATGTACATGTCGGTGTTCAAATTTGAACGGCTAGTGTTCATATTGTTAACACTAGTGTTCATATTATTAACAATGATGTTCTAAACCTGAACACTATGTGTTGACAACCATCTCCTTGAAGTGTTCAAAAACTCAGCATCCCAGAAAGTTTACAATACTGTGAAACAATTAACAGTCTTTTGTGTTTTTTACTTTACAATGGCTATATTAAATCTACTACTGGTTCACTGTCCGGCAAACGTACACGGATTTTGGTGTAACGAATTTCACACTAAGTGAAAAATATTTCCGGTCTACGATTGCTGAAAGCATGTTTTTTCTAAAAAAGGAAGTATACAAAATAATTTTACACGTTTATTACGGGTTGAAATTTTCAAAATTTGAAAAGAAAATCAGAAAACCACCATGAACGTTTTAATTTTAACATCGGCGTGCAAGAGGCGTTCTACTTCTATAAACACTTGGCGTTCAAGTTTGGTGTCTTTTCCTATCCCATGATGCATCAAAACGGAAGTTGCGACATTTTTCTTGTAAGCGCACCCTGAAGTACTGATCGTGCGGAAGCAAGACCAGAAAGGGTAAGTTTCCTCTCCAAAATAGTAAAAGGTATTAGATTTTTGAAGCATCTATATTATCGTCCTTTGAAATTAATTGTATTGTACCTTGAAATAGCTTAACTACGTGAAGAAACCCTTTTTCTTTCGTGGCTGCTATACCAACAATTAGCTGTGACTACGCAGTGGTACTTTTGGCCATAGCCTATCGATCGATCTCACTCGGGTCATGGGTCATCAAAACACAATTGTAGCGATAACCCTTGAACTGAGCGCTATCGATACGCCTTGCATAGTACTGCTGCGTAATCACAACTAACACATGTCTTTTAGTAAACACAATCGCATGTAAAACATCATTAAACATCGTAGAGTATACAATGTATTGTTTCAGCATATGAGAGTTTGGCTTTGTTATTTTAATCAGTTGATAACAAGAAGCAGCAAATATTTTGTTACAGTATTGAAGAGAGGCACTGTATATAAAAGTCTCCCCTTTTCCTTAACCTAATCAGCCCCTTGTCTTTCATTTAAAGTTTCATCTCGCAATATTACCTCTTGTTGCATTTTTTTCAGGATGTAAAAAGTTGGATCAAACTGAAAATCAAAGAATTGTTATAGAAGCTTGTGGTACAGATAACGAAGAAGATGAGTGTACAGGTAGCTGTCTGGAAACAAGCTTGAGAACCTCAGTTCATCTCTAATGTAGATTTAAACTTCCAAGGGTCAGTAACCGAATTTTTATAAATTTCTGTATTTTTGTTCTGAATTAATCCAAGCTTTGGTAGCATGCTATGATCAACTAAATTTTGTCGGAGAATGAGCTTTCACAGACGTGTAGTCTCCCTTATTTAAATTAAAGCTGAAAGCGACAGACAATTCAGAGTAAAAATGTCCACTCTGAATTACTGTTTTTTCTGAAATTTTCAGTCTGAATTGTCTGTCACTATCTGCTTCAATTTTTCATCATCCTCCTTGAAGGAGACTTCACGTCTTTGAAAGCTTATGCCCTTGTAACATTTAGTTGATCATAGCCTGCTACCAAACCGTAGATAATTTTGTATTGTAGCGCAACACGTCTCTTGTACTTAGCAACTGGTTTTTAGCTTTGCCGTCAGCTAAATAGGTGGATGTGTAGCATTATCCTCAAATTTGTACATCCAAAGGTTTTTCTTCAAAACAGCCTGTACGAATCCTTTTATATTTGGATTACAGGTCCCAAGGGACTATCCTAATCAGATATGTTCAAAGTATAATGAAATATGCAAATTTATATTTTTGAGGCTAATTTTGCTATTCTTTGGCAAAAATCTTCTTCTCTTTTACTGCCGTCTTCAATATTTGGTAAACATGTCCCTAAAAATGACCTCAGTCAAAATTGTGCTAGTTGTGATGAAATATTCAAATTTTTATATTTCATGGCAATTTTTGTCATTTTTTGGTCAAAAATCTTTAAAAAATCTATTTCAAAACTGCTTATCGAACAGCTTTGATATTTAGGACATAGATCTGTACTGAAAGTCTTTTTCAGATTGTTCAAATTATGCAGAAATTTGCAACTTTGTATTTTTAGGACATTAAAGACAGTTCGGACATTTTTAAGACATTAGGGATTACCAGAATGTGATATATTCAAGTTATGATGAAATTTACATTTTTTTCATTTTAAGGGTGATTTTTACCATTTTTGGTAAAAACAATTTTATAAAAATTAATAGCAGGGTACACCAGAATTTAAAAGGTCTTTATGAGTACGTTTTAAATTTCTGAGAAGTATATTTTTGAAATGTCACCCATTTATTTCAGGGTTTATTTAAAGTTATTACAAACAAACAAACCTTTTTGTTTATGAAGGACTTTTTTGGACAAGAAATAGGCTTTACCCTGCTAAGGACCCACTTTCTGCATGTTGTGCCTTACTGTGACACTTTGACAACTTGACATGTTGTGTTTACTTTAGTGTTGACAACTATATACCATGTGCACCAGAGAAGCCTTGACTAACTTCTTTTTTCTTCAAAATTTACAATTGTCTATACAAGAGGAAATGTCTTTAAGAAACCATCTTACAAAAATGGAGTATGCATTTCATACATATACGTCTTCTCAACACAATAAGTGTGCCAAATTTTGAGCTTTTTCAGATGATTTTTGTACATTTTAAACAAGTATGAACATAAAACGTCATTAATAATATGGTGATTTTTTATTGCTTATGTTTTTGATAGGAAGGTGTTAACACTATTGGTTTTTTCCTCTTACAAACTTTACATACAAAGTTGCAATGTTTATTTGCCCATTTTACAGTAAATTATTGTATTTTGCTCTAGAAATGTTTCGTGTATTTTTAGAATAAAATAATTTTACTGGATATCAATGGTCTGTAATGTTATTTCAAGGCTTGAACACCCCGTGAATGCCCAAAATTAAAGGTGTTCAATAAGCGCGCATCATGTGTTCTAGCCTTTAACACACTTATCGTTGAACGGCGTCCATGCGTTCAAAAAGTGTTACAGCCCTTTGAACGCGTAAAAGCGTTCAATATTTTGAACACATTTCCCGTGCAACGTGTGTTCAAATATGGAACACCATGGTGTTCAATATGTCTGATGAACACGTAGCGTTCAAAATCTGCACACGTATGTTCAAAATTGAACGTTGCTTGAACACGTAGTGTTAAATTCCTGAACGTCTAGAGGCGTTCAAAAAGTGTTACAAAAAGGCGTTTAATTGGTGTTCTATCCTTGAACACTTAACTTTACAGTGTACACTGTAAAAATAGCGGACGCTAGACGCGTCTTTACGCGTTCAAAATGTACATGTCGGTGTTCAAATTTGAACGGCTAGTGTTCATATTGTTAACACCAGTGTTCATAATATTAACATTGATGTTCTAAATCTGAACACTATGTGTTAACAACGATCTCCTTCAAGTGTTCAAAAACTCTGCATCACAGAAATTTTACAATACTGTGAAACAATCGACAGTCTTTTGTGCTTTTTACTTTACAGTGGCTATATGAAATTTACTATTGCTTCACTGTCCGGTAAACGTACACGGATATTGGTGTAACGAATTTCACACCAAGAGAAAAATATTTCCGGCCTACAATTGCTGAAAGCATGTTTTTTCTAAAAAGGGAAGTATACAAAATAATTTTACACGTTTATTACGGGTTGAAAGTTCAAAAATTAGAAAAGAAAATCAGAAAACCACCATGAACGTTTTAATTTTAACATCGGCGTGCAAGAGGCGTTCTACTTCTAAACACTTGGTGTTCAAGTTTGGTGCCTTTTCCTATCCCATGATGCATCAAAACGGAAGTTGCGACATTTTTCTTGTAAGCGCACCCTGAAGTACTGATCGTGCGAAGCAAGACCAGAAAGGGTAAGTTTCCTCTCCAAAATAGTAAAAGGTATTAGATTTTTGAAGCATCTCTATTATCGTCCTTTGAATTTAATTGTATTGTACCTTGAAATAGCTTAACTACGTGAGGAAACCTTTTTTTTCTTTCATGGCTGCTATACCAACAATTAGCTGTGACTACGCAGTGGTACTTTTGGCCATAGCCTGTCGATCGATCTCACTCGGGTCAAGGGTCATCAAAACACATCTGTAGCGATAACCCCTGACCTGAGCGCGATCGATACGCCTTGCATAGTACTGCTGCGTAATCACTGCTAACACATGTCTTTTAGTAGACACAATCGCATGTAAAACATCAGTTGAACATCGTAGAGTATACAATGTATTGTTTCAGCATATGGGAGTTTGGCTTTTTTATTTTAATCAGTTGATGACAAGAAGCAGCAAATATTTTGTAATAGTATTGAAGAGAGGCACTGTATATGAAAGTCTCCCCTTTTCCTTAACCTAATCAGCCCCTTGTCTTTCATTTAAAGTTTCATCTCGCCATATTACCTATTGTTGCATTTTTTCAGGATGTAAAAAGTTGGATTTAACTGAAAATCGAAGAGTTGTTATAGAAGTTGGTGGTACAGATAACGAAGAAGATGAGTGTACAGGTAGCTGTCTGGAAACAAGCTTGAGAACCTCAGTTCATCTCTAATGTAGATTTAAACTTCCAAGGGTCAGTAACTGAATTTTGATAAATTTCTGTATTTTTGTTCTGAGTTAATCCAAGCTTTGGTAGAATTCTATGATCAACTAAATGTTGTCGGAGAATAAGCTTTCACAGACGTGTAGTCTCCCTTATTTAAATTAAAACTGAAAGCGACAGACCATTCAGAGTAAAAATGTCCACTCTGAATTACTGATTTTTCTGAAATTTTCACTCTGAATTTTCTGTCACTTTCTGCTTCAATTTTTCATCCCCCCTTGCATCTGATGAAGGAGACTTCACGTCGTTGAAAGCTTATGCCCTTGTAACATTTAGTTGATCATAGCGTGCTACCAAACCGTAGATTATTTTGTATTGTAGCTCAACACGTCTCTCAACACTGGTTTTTAGCTTTGCTATCAGCTAAATAGGTGGATGTGCAGCAATGTCCTCAAATTTGTACATCCAAAGGTTTTTCTTCAAAACAGCCTGTACGAATCCTTTAATATTTGGATTACAGGTCCCAAGGGATTACCCTAATCAGATATGTTCAAATTGTGATGAAATATGCAAATTTATATTTTTGAGGCTAATTTTGCTATTCTTTGGCAAAAATCTTCTCCTACTTTTCTGCCGTCTTCAATATTTGGTAAACATGTCCCTAAAAATGACCTTAGTCAAATTTGTGCTAGTTGTGATGAAATTTTCAAATTTTTATATTTCATGGCAATTTTTGTCATTTTTTGGTCAAAAAATCTTTAAAAAATCTATTTCAAAACTGCTAATCGAATAATTTGATATTTAGGACATAGATCTCTACTGATAGTCTTTTTCAGATTGTTCAAATTATGCAGAAATTTGCAACTTTGTTATTTTAGGACATTAAAGACATTTCAGACATTTTTAAGACATCAGGGATTACCAGAATGTGATATATGCAAGTTATGATGAAATGTATATTTTTTCATTTTACGGGTGATTTTTACCATTTTTGGTAAAAAGATTTCATAAAAATTAATAGCAGGGTACACTAGAATTTGAAAGGTCTTTATGAATATGTTTTAAATTTCTGAGAAGCATATTTTTGAAATGTCACCCATTTATTTCAGGGTTGATTTAAAGATATTACAAACAAACAAACCTTTTTGTTTATGAAGGACTTTGTTGGACAAGGAAATAGGTTTTACCCTGCCAAGGACCCACTTTCCCCACTTTCTGCATGTTGTGCCTTACTGTGACACTTTGACAACTTGACATGTTGTGTTTACTTTAGTGTGGACAACTATATACCATGTGCACCAGAGAAGCCTTGACTAACTTCTTCTTTCTTCAAAATTTACAATTGTCTATACAAGAGGAAATGTCTTTAAGAAACCATCTTACAAAAATGGAGTATGCATTTCATACATATACTTTTCAACACAATAAATATGCCAAATTTTGAGCTTTTTCAGATTCTTTTTGTACATTTTAAACAAGTATGAACATAAAACGTCATCCACAATATGGTGATTTTTATTGCTTATGTTTTTGATAGGAAGGTGTTAACACTGTTGGTTTTTCCTGTGACAAACTTTACATACAAAGTTGGAATGTTTATTTGCCCATTTTACAGTAAATTATTGTATTTTACTCTAGAAATGTTTCGTGTATTTTTAGAATAAAATAATTTTACTGGATATCAATGGTCTGTAATGTTATTTCAAGGCTTGAACACCCTGTGAACGCCCAAAATTAAAGGTGTTCAACAAGCGCGCATCATGTGTTCTAGCCTTTAACACACTTATCGTTGAACGGCGTCCATGCGTTCAAATAGTGTTACAGCCCTTTGAACGCGTAAAAGCGTTCAATTTTTTGAACACATTTCCTGTGCAACGTGTGTTCAGATATGGAACACTATGGTGTTCAATATAATGTCTGATGAACACGTAGCGTTCAAAATCTGCACACGCATGTTCAAAAATTGAACATTGGTTGAACACGTAGTGTTAAATTTCTGAACGTCTAGAGGCGTTCAAAAAGTGTTACAAAAAGGCGTTTAATTGGTGTTCTATCCTTTAACACTTAACTTTACAGTGTATACAAGAGGAAATGTCTTCAAGAAACCATCTAACAAAAATGGAGTATGCATTTCATACATATATGTGTTTTCAACACAATAAGTATGCCAAATTTCGAGCTTTTTTGATGATTTTTGTACGTTTTGAACAAGTATGAACATAAAACGTATTCCACAATATTTAAGTAAAACCTTTTTTGTCATTACTTTTTTCATATTTGTTAAAACGATCTACAGTGTTTGTGATGATTTTATATTGATTATGTTATTGACACCGTTGGTATTTTCCTCTGACAAACTTTACATACAAAGTGGCAATGTTTATTTGCCCATTTTACAGTAAATTATTGTATTTTACTCTATAAATGTTTTGTGTATTTTTAGAATAAAATAATTTTACTGGATATCAGTGGTCTGTAATGTTATTTCATGGCTTGAACACCCCGTGAACGCCCAAAATTAAAGGTGTTCAACAAGCGCGCATCAAGTGTTCTAGAATTTAACACACTTATCGTTGAACGGCGTCCATGCGTTCAAAAAGTGTTACAGCCCTTTGAACGCGTAAATGCGTTCAATTTTTTGAACACATTTCATGAGCAATGTGTGTTCAGATATGGAACACCATGGTGTTCAAAATAGTGTCTGATGAACACGTAGCGTTCAAAATCTGCGCACGTGTGTTCAAAAATGGAACGTTGGTTGAACACGTAGTGTTAAATTTCTGAACGTCTAGACGCGTTCAAAAAGTGTTACAAAAAGGCGTTTAATTGGTGTTCTATCCTTGAACACTTAACTTTACAGTGTACAAGGTTTTTAGTCTGACACACAACATCAAAGGGTATGAAGATTACCGCACGCTTTCTTATAATGCCGAATGTTTCAAAATAAACAAACCGTAGTAGAGCTTTTACTTTTCGGAAAAGTGAGAGTTTAGGTACTTTTATGATTCAGGCGTGTGGCTGACTCAAAACTTCGCAGTCCGGTCAACCCATAGAGGTAGCTCACTAAATGCGCTACCTCATTGGTCAACCACACCGGATTCGACCCTTTTAACAACAAGGGGTGTTAATTTTACGGATAAGTCCCTTGTATTTGGGATATCGAAATAAATGCAAAATTGGAGCTAGACTTTATGAAACCCAGAATACTCATGGCCCAACAATGTTCAATCTGCTATTTCAATTCTGCAAAGGAGGTGGTCTTGGTATTAATGGTCGTATGGTTACTTGTTGTCTTCTTGGAATCTGCAATTCTCGATTTTTGTGAGAGTAAGAAGCATGTTATTTGTCTGGTAGATGGTGATCTACACAGGTTCGTCTATTTCCCTTATTGATTTTGATTCTTTTTGATGCTTGAAAAGGGACTTCAGTCGACACCTTATCGTTTGTATCATCATGCATGAAACTAAAATCGTCCAACGAATCTACATTTATACGCAGGATCTGCGGTAGGGGACTATGGAAATTCTGTAAACAGCAGTACTATTGTTTGAAGTCACACTGTGGGAATAACAGGATCCATGCTTGTGATAATCATACAAAATTTTCCAGTATTGAGCACAGGTTTGACGTCATCGAAGACAAGAGTTTCCATCCCCTCCCCATCTAGCTTATCATATGGCACTGTATTGAAATTTTATTCACGCCCACTGTTATACGTCACCAAGGGGACGCCTTTTTCGTGCTAGTTTACCTTAGCTTCTCTACCTATAGAGTCTCCGATTATTGTAACTCACATTCGCACCATGGCTGTGGGCACGAGGATTCCTCTTGCGAATTTATTGTGTTTGCGCCACCATTGTTCCTCTTTGGTGAGGGGACTGTGACGCTACTCTAGCCTCACCTGTTCAAAGGAAAAAGTTGTTCTTCCGGTTGATATTGTTTTATTTGAAACTAAAAACAGTCTGTAATTAGATTGAAAGCGCATAAAAGCAGTGTTAATGTGAGTCGAAATCAAATTAGATCGCTGCTAAAATGCTTCGCATGTCACTTTCTGGACAGTCGGTCTTGCACTGACTTATTTCTAAGTTGTCCAATCCGTGATCTACAACTATACAATATTAGTACGCTTGCGCACTTTCAGTCTGTAGTTGAGTGTATGGGACGTAAAGTGAGCTTCATTCGACTTAAGCGGTGAAAGATATTTCTGTGAGAAAACGCTCGCCGTTGATACTTCAATCGGTCGCACACCATGTGGATGAAAAATATCTCGTCTTTTGAAGCCTCGACGTTGCGCTCAAATGCCACTGATAATGTGAACATGACTAGTAAGTTGGAAAGAAATTTGACCTTGGTCGGACTTGTTGATGGAGATGACGCTCGCCTGCTTCGAATTGTCTTAACGGGGGTTGCCGGAGGCCTTCTCAGTCTCTTTATCGTTCTCTGTAACTTAATCGTTATTTATGTTTTCTGTTGTCGTCGACAAATCCGAAAACCAAGCTACAATTTCATCCTTAACCTTGCTGTCGTCGATTTTGCAATTGGGTTGGTGGATGTGCCAGTGTGCACGGCGTATTTGGCGATCGGTTACTGGCCGTTCGGGCGAATTGCCTCTGATCTCTTGCTGTTTACGGACTACGTTTTATGTGGCACCGCCCTATACACCATAATCGTTATAAGCATTGATCGTTACAAATCGCTTGAGGACCCATTAAAACACCGGGCTACTCTCACGTCAAAGCGAGTACGGGTTATCATTGCCATGATCTGGGTGACTTCAATAGTGATTCAAGGCTTGCCCATTTTGCTTTGGCCCAGAATTCACGGACACTACGAAATCCCAGCCGAAGAATCTACTGTAGAGATCATAAATTACAGCTACATTATTTGGCCATATGCAGCTTTGACATACTGGTTGCCATTGACCGTCCTTATTGTGTTGTACGTCCGCATTTACCAGTTGGCCAGGAAAGTGCTGACGAGGAAAAAGATAAACGCCGGAGATAGCAGTTTGGACACGGGCCTACAAGTCATACAATGTCATGATAGCAACGTTTTGCCATCTACAATTTCGCAGAAATTCGAAAGCGTTCCCGATAGAAAATTCACGACGTCATCGGGCAACAGACAGAGCCCGCCGCCGCAAAACTATTCTAGACGGCTAAATTCCAAAGAGAATTACTTCACCGTCGATTCTGACGGTGGAGAGTGGGACAAAGACTACGATAAAATATCGGAAGATGTAGATGAACTTGAAACTATCAAACTAAGTCTGTCTAGGGCACATGGCAATGATAGCAATAGAGACTATTTTCGTGACGAGAACCAGACGTTCTTCGGACTTGATGTTGCAAGTGTCAGTTTTCTAAGTTCTGAGCAGAAAAAAAGCGCAGATCTTAGGTTCTCAAAAGATGCAGGTGAGATTGGTACATGTGGACAAGCCGAAGAAGAAGTAGGCCTGAAACTTGACGTCACATTCGACAATTCAGCTTTCCTTGCATCGACTAATGATGGCTCCAGAATTATTTCATCGAGTGTAGCAGTGACTTTGAATGAGGAGAATAACGAAGACTTTCTCAGGACAACTGAAAATGACACTACAAGAGCGGCCGAGGTGATAGAACGTGACATTAAGGATGGCAACGATAAGGTTGCAGCTCGCAATCCGAAGACAGGCGCCCTAGCAGCGAAGGATTCCACGACCATAACCCAAGTGCGGGGACACATTTCCACGTCAGATGAAAAAGATGAACCAGGGAAACAGAGAAAAGGAAATAGAACTCGTGAGAACGTTGAAAAGAGCAGTGCGATCAGAAGCAATAATTCCCCAAAAATGCACCGTACTGAAAACAAAGCATTGATGACCGTGACGACAATCGTACTGGCTTTAATCTTGTGTACGGTGCCTTTCCAAGCATGGGTTTTACTCAGAGACGTGTGTCCATCGTGCATACTTGAAAAGGAAATGTTACAATATATAAACTATATAGTCTCTTTCGCCTACTACGTTAATAGTGTAATAGATCCAATTTGTTACGTCTACGCTAATCCGAAGTTAAGAAGATCACTTGGTCGACTCGTCTGTCGTTGCAAACTGTAAAATTTTTAAGGGAAAAATCTGAAGTCTATAGAAAGCTTTATCAGCAATGCATAGGATATATTTCTCATACGGTGTTTTCGTATCATATAGAAATAAGCCAATGATGAAACCACGCCAATGACGTTCTAACTGCATTACATGTAATTTGTAAATACCACCTTCTTCAGAAACACCATAGGTGGATGGTCATCGTACTTGCATAACGCTCTGAGAATTCCAATTGACATAAATACTTGGATTGTATTGCATGAAGAAGAGCTATCAAGACTTTGCACTTTAATTTATACCTTTTGTTTAGGACTCTAACCGTCGAAAGAATAAGGATAAGTTTCAAATCAATACATACCAGATAAAAATAATCATTGTCCTGTATGCTGCTACCGATCAAAAGTAAGCGTATTGAATTGGTGCCCTGACTGAAAAAACCGAAAACAAACTCGCCCTCAGCTACCAAGGAAAAAAAGAGTGACTACGATAATTACCCACTTCGGAGATCGGTAGCGCTAACTATGAAGGCGAAAAGCGTTGACGGGCTATCAAGTCTGTCGTATATTGATCACGCAGGTAATTAAAATAAAGGATAAGATAAGTATGTGAGTGTATCTAATACCAGTAATTAGTTCATATTTTTCATGACTAATTAATGAATGAATTTATCATGCTGTCATCACATACACGTGTAAGTTAATGAAATACACTCGATTCATTAAAATGTCTATAGCAAGAGACAATTTGAGAACAAAGTTTCATTATTTAGTTGAACTTATTCTAATCTACAAAAACAGATCAAATTTTGTTCGCCATCCATTTTTAAAAAAATGTTATTTGCCCATATTAGTTAATTGGTTTTTTTATCAGAGTATTAACTATGATAAAAGAGCTAATTATCAATTATTGCGACTTTAGTAATTGCCAATTACGAATGAACGAGTCATTAATCTATTTATAGCGGTGGCGACTGGAAATAGGACACTTAATTAGCAAATTACTCTGACTCAGCTTTTTTCCAGGCATATCGATATTTCACTTTGTTATTAGCGAACGACTTTATTAACTTGCCAGTTATATCGTTTTGCATTTCAGTCAGCTGCAGACACTTCATGCATGTAGGCGGCATATTGCTATATAACTTATCTCGCTTTGAAATATTCAGTATAGGGGTGGCTGCTTGTTGCCTTATGGGATTCAAAACGAATAAAGATAATGAATATATTCAGGTTAATATCAGACACTACACCACTAAATAAAAATACTTTTCAAGCTGCACTTGTTGTCTCATTAATGGCTCTCTGAATTTCAATAAAATCCCCATCTTGTTCGTGTCAATTTCATGTGTTGTGAATGAGTGGTTTCTTCAAAACAGTGCAGCTTGCGCTAGGTGAAAGGCGGTAAAACTTTTATGGGTTGTAGTCATGTAAAGGTTCATATCTGACCTCATTAGTGGTATCATTTGAACCTGAACAACAATAAAGGAGGTTATGCTTGAGTCCAGGAGAAGTGATCATTTCGGCACATACACTGCTCATAGTGCAAAGTTGTATCCCTACTCGCTAGCATTATGCAGGAACAAGTTTGCCCAATTATGTCGTGTTTCCTTGTCAGCAGCGTACATCGGCAAGAGTCTCGAAGACGATGAGCTCATCGATCTCTTGAAACCCACACTGTAAAGTGAAGTGTTCAAGGATAGAACACCAATTAAACGCCTTTTTGTAACACTTTTTGAACGCGTCTAGACGTTCAGAAATTTAACACGTGTTCAACCAACGTTCAATTTTTGAACACACGTGTGCAATTTTGAACACTATGTGTTCATCAGACATAATATTGAACACCATGGTGTTCCATATCTGAACACACGTTGCACATGAAATGTGTTCAAAAAATTGAACGCATTTACGCGGTCAAAGGGCTGTAACACTTTTTGAACGCATGGACGCCGTTCAACGATAGGCCTAAGTGTGTTAAAGGATAGAACACATGATACGCACTTGTTGAACACCTTTAATTTTGGGCGTTCAGGGGGTGTTCAAGCTTGGAAATAACAAAACGGACCACTGATATTCAGTAAAATTATTTTATTCTAAAGTTACACAAAAATTCCTTGAGTAAAATACAATTATTAAGTGTAAAATGGAAAAATAAACATGGCCACTTTGTAAAGTTTGTCAGAGGCAAACGCCAACGATGTTAACACCTTCCTATCAAAACATAAACAAAAGAAAATTCTTATAAACACTGCCAATCGTTTTCAAAAAATATGAACAAAGTAATGACAAACCAGGTTTTGCTTAAATATTGTGGATTACGTTATATGTTCATATTTGTAAAAACGTACAAAAATATCTGTTTTGAAAAAGCTCAAAATTTAGCTTACTTATTGTGTTGAAAACACGTATTCGTATGAAATGTTTATTCCATTTTTGTTAGATGATTTAAGACATTTCTTCTTGTATAGAAAATTGTAAACTTGGAAAAAAGTTGATCAAGGCTTCTATGATGCACATGGTGCATAGTTGTCCACACTAAAGTAAACACAACATGTCAAGTTGTCACAAAGAGTCACAGTGCGGCACAACATGCAGAAAGTGGGTAAAGAGGGTCCTGGCAGCGTAAAACCTATTTCCTTGTCCAACAAAGTCCTCCATGAACGAAAAGATTTGTTTGTTTGTAATGTCTTTAAATAAAGATAAATATTAAAGGAATCGTACTGGTCGTTTTAAAGAAAAAGCTTGGGATGTAAAAATTTGAGGACGATGTCACACATTCACCTAAGCTCTGCGTCGCTAACAGCAAAGCTAAAAAAAACTAATAAATCGAAAACAAAAGACGTGTTGATCTACAATACAAAATAATCTAAGATTTGGTAGTAGGCTATGATCAATTAAATGTTACTGGAGCATAAGCCTTTAAAGACGTGAAGTCTCCTTCATCAGATGCAAGGGTGGAACGAAGAATTGAAGCAGAAAGCGACAGAAAATTCAGAGTGAAAATTTCAGAAAATTCAGAAATTCAGAGTGTACATTTTTCACCCTGAATTTTCTGTCGCTTTCTGCTTTAATTCTTCATTCCACCCCTGCATCTGATAAGGGAGACTACACGTATTTGAAAGCTTATTCTCCAGTAACATTTAGTTGATCATAGCGTTCTACTAAAGCTTAGATAAACTCAGAACAAAAATACAGAAACTTATCAAAATTCAGTTACTGACCCTCGAAAGTTACTCTACATTAGAGATGAACTGAGGTTCTCGAGCATGTTTCCAAACAGCTACCTCTACATTCATCTTCTTCAATTTCTATACCATCAGCTTCTGTAATAACTCTTCGATTACCAGGTCAATCCAACTTTTCACATCCTGAAAATAATGCAACAATAGGTAATATGGCGACTTGAGACTTTGAATGAAAGACAAGGTGGCCTTATTAGGTTAAGGAAAAGGGGTGACTTTGGTATACAGTGCCTCTTTTCGATACTGTTACAAAGTAATGGCCTCTTCTTGTCATCAACTGATGAAAAGTGAAAAAATAACTCTTACATGCTGAAACAATGGAGTGTACACTCTGCGATGTTTAACTAATGTTTTACATGTGATTGTGATTACTAAAGGACATGTGTTAGCTGTGATTACGCAGCGGTAATGTAGCATATCGATCGCTCTCGGGTCAAGGGTCATCGCCACTGTAATGTGGTGATGATGCTCGACCCCATGGCCAAAAACACCGCTACGTATCCACAGCTAGTGTATGGTATGCCAGCCCCTGAAAGAAAAAAAGGTTTCTTCACGTATTTTAGCTATTCCAAAGTGCTATACAAATAATTTCAAAGGATAATAATACAGTTGCTTCAAAATTTAACACGTTTTACTATTTTGGAGAGAAAACTTACCCTTTCTGGTCTTGCTTCCGCACGATCACGACCTCGGCGTGCGTTTACAAGAAAAATGTCGCAACTTCCGTTTTGATGCATGACGGGATACGAAAAGGCACTAAACTTGAACACCAAGTGTTAAGGAGTAGAACGCCTCTTGCACGCCAATGTTAAAATTAAAACGTTCATGGTGGTTACCTGATTTTCTTTTCAAAATTTCAAAATTTCAACCCGTCATAAACGTGTAAAATTATTTTGTATACTTCCTTTTTTAGAAAAAACATGCTTTCAGCAATTTTAGACTGGAGATATTTTTCACTTAGTGGCAAATTCGTTACATCAAAATCCGTATACGTTTGCCGGACAGCGAGGCAGTAATAAATTTAATATAGCCATAGAAAAGTAAAAAACACTAAAGATTGTTAATTGGTTTACTGTATTATAAAATTTCTGTAATGCTGAGCACTTGAAGGAGATGGTTGTTAACACTCCGTGTTCAGGTTTTGAACATCAGTGTTAATAATATGAACAATATGAACACTAGCCGTTCAAATTTGAACACCGAAATCTACATTTTGAACGCGTAAAGACGCGTCTAGCGTCCGCTATTTTTACAGTGCACAGTTACTTGTTGACTTCTCTGCGCCAACGCGGCCCTGTTACAACCAATAACGTAGTAACTAACCGATAAGGTATCAAACCAGATAACGTAGTAAATATTTACTGATAATGTATAAAATCAACTGATAACGTAGTAACGAACCAATAAGGGAGTCTTCAGTAATTACAGGGGGTGGGCCGGAAGAATCGGGGGGGGGGGATCACTTCTTAGAAAACTGTCTAAGGGGAGGGTCACTTTTTATAAACCTCTCTTAGGGGAGGGTCACTTTTGACAGACGATAATTTTACGGCCAAACCTTTGAATGTCTATTTGATATTTCCTGAATGGGAAATCGACGACAAAATACATAGATTCTCTTAATTACATACACATTATCGACAAGCTTCATAAGCAAAGAAGATGCAAGGTTATCCTACATTAAACACCTTGAACAGTAAAAACTGATGAAAGATAAGAGACAAAAACATATGGACAGATGGCAAAATGTATATCAATTATCAAATGTCTATAAATGCACAGACATTGTTAGTTTTATGTTTTATATTGGCAAAAAATTGATCATAGATCTCTCATAGACTACAATGTATAGTGAATTAACATTTCGGTGAAATTCCAAAATCCAATTTCTTGCACACATGGCATTTGAAACCACCCTTGTCTAATCACGTACATCAATGTGAATAACCAAGAGTACATAAATACAGAGATTTACCTATTTTGGTATTGGAAAAAAATTATTCATAATTTCGTATAGAATACCATATATAGTGAATCAATATTTCAGTGAAATTCCAAAATCAGATTTCTTGCACACACATCCATTTGTAACCACCCTAGTATAATCAAGTACACGAACATGAATAATCAAGAATACATAAATACAAAGATTTACCTGTTTTTGTATTGGAAAAAAATTATTCATAATTTTCGTCATAGACTACCATGTATAGTAAATCAACATTTCGGTGAAATTCCAAAATCCAATTTCTCGCACACACATCCATTTGAAACCATAATAATCTAATCAAGTACATTCATATGAATAATCAAGTGTACATAAATACACAGATTTACCTATTTTTGTTTTGGAAAAAAAATACCATAGTTTTGTCAGAAACTACCATGTGTAGTAGGCTAAATCAACATTTTCAATGTAATCCAAAAATCCAATTTCTTGTACACACATGAACGTTTAACAATGTACTTCCCACTTCAAGCAAAGTGCAGTTACATACATTATCAAACATATATAAATGTACAGATATAGCTTCTTGTGTTGGCAAAATTGTCAATAGTTTGCCTGATAGACTCCCACGTATTATGATTTGATATTTTTTGTGAAGCGCTATATCAGCCATAACTTGCCGTCTTATAGATGTGCAAAATATGGTGACCCTACCGCAAATGCATGACCTCTTAAAAATGCTTGCACGATGAATTGCAACCCTCCCTCCCAAAACGCCAGCTCTACCCCCCTGTGATTTTTGTCGGTAACTTACATAAAAATTAAACTAACTCTTATTTAAATTAGCTGATACAGTTTTTAGCTATTACTGTATTGCTGGGGAGAATACTGCAGTGATTGGGGACGATCAAGTTTTAAGATGCCTGACAAGGGGGGAGGGGTGACATTTTAGACACTAGGATAGGGGAGGATCGCATTTTACAGTACAGGTGTGCGCGCAATTCCCCCTGCCCACCCCTGTAATTACTGAAGGCTCGCTAACGTAGATTTTTCTACCGATAACTTAGTAAAAATTTACTGATAACATAGTAATTTCCTAACCGTTATCGTATCAACAAATTCACCGATAACGTATCAAATCAACCGATAACATATCAATGAACCGATTAAGTGTCAAGTCAACAGATAACATAGTAAATTCAACCAATACCGAATTAAGTAACTAATAAAGTATCAATTAACTGATAATGTATGTGATCAAGTGATTCATGGGGAGTAATAGATAGATCGATCTGTAGATAGATAGATAGATAGATAGATAGATAGATAGATAGATAGATAGATAGATAGATAGATAGATAGATCGATAGATCGATAGCTAGATAAATCGATCACTTAATCGACAAATCGATCTATCAACCGATCGATGTTCGATAGATGGTCGACAGATAGATCGATCAATCGATAGATCCATAGATAGATAGATCAATATATTGATCGATCAATCGATCGATAGATAAATTTATAGGTATTCGATTGATAGAATGATGGAGCTATCAATTAAATAGAAAGCTAGATCAATCAATCAATAGATCGATCGATAGAGTGATCAATCGATCAATCGATCGATCAATTCGATAAATTTATTACAGTTTGATTGATCGATTGAGAGATCGATCGATCAGTTGTCACACTGTCTCGTAATTAATTTTCTTATTCTTCTATTTGGTGTTTTCCCCCGTTTAGCGTCAATTGTTGCAAATTTCTGCATCAATTCAATCTTGTTTCGACTGTTTTCATTGTAATACGAACGACTATGTTGATCTAAATGTTGTCAAACTACTGGAATTGGTTTGGGAAGTTGTTACTAGTCTTGCTAAAGTAGCTATATTATGGAAATCCGGTCACGACATGCGACATGCGACTTTAAAACTGCGACCTGCGTCCTGCGAGTTTGAAACATGCGACCTGCGACTTCGGCATTGAGACCTAGGTGTAACCTGCGACTTCACAACAGCAACCTGCGACTTCATAACTGCGACATGTGTATATAAGAAAATGAGAGCAACTTTACACATCGTTTTCTACCTTTGATAGTGACTGTAGTGATGCGGTATATTGAATCGATCAATGTGGTTTAATGATATGGAGAAACAAAGCGAGACACCGGTGAATCGATAGTGCTTTGACCCTGGTCATGTGATCTGGGTCCCCGGGAAAAGAACCGATAATGTGTTAGAGTGATTCGTCTTAACGGTGTTTCGGAACCAGAGTGCGGTTCCTTCATCAGTCGCTCGAATTGTTTTGTTTTCCCACGTGTTAATTTGATAGTAGCGATTGTACATCAAATAGAGATGCTAGTATGGTTATAACGAATCTGGCTTCTCCTCTTCGAGGACGAAGATGACTTTATCACACAACCAAGCGGAGGGGATACAAAACAAGAGAGCGACTGATGAATGAACCCCATTTTTGGTTCCGAAACACCGTTAAGACGAATCAAACAATCAACAAACCGGTTTACCGGGGACCCAGATCACATGACTATGGAAACTAGGGATGTATTCCGCACAAAATAAATGCAATGATCCTTTTATTCACCATATCGTAATATTAAACAAACTTGAGCCGATGTGTGGAGTTGCCCTCATTAGCTCACGTGTGTAAACACGTGGGCTATTGTCATAGCGATGTCTGTCTGTCTGTCCGTGTGTGTGTGTGTGTGTGTGTGTTAGTGTGTGTGTGTGTGTGTCTGTCTGTCTGTCTGTTTACACGATAACTCAAAAACGCCTGAACGGATTCAAGTCAGATTTGGTACACAGGTACCATGTGCTACTTGCAAGAACTGATTAGATTTTGGTTAGTGTGGCTTGCATATTAATGAAGTTATGCAATATCGTATTTTTCCATACAATGGTTTCCCTATGGAGACGGTAATGACAGTGTAGACATATATCAAGAAATACTGCACAAAATTTCATGAAACTTTTCACAGATGACAATCTAAGAACATTATGATGATACTGTAAGTGTCATGTCAATTATCTTCTCATTTGCATATTTAATGAACTTTTGTTATTAGTGAGATAACTCTGACAATTCCTGCACCAAACTTGATGATACTTGCAATAAATATTGATCTAATATATCTCTAATTACAGTTAGAAGCATTAGGCAGTGTCAAGTTAATAAATAGCTCATTTGCATATTTTATGAAGGTTTGTAATTAGTCATATAACTCCGATATAACTTGACCAAATGTGATGAAATCTGCTGCAGATACTGATCTGACTGATATCTAACTGTAGTGTAAAGCATTTAGTAGTGTGAAATTAATAGAGGGTTCATTTGCATATTTAATGAACTTTGTAATTAGGTATATAACTCTGAAATTACGGCACCCAAGTCAGTGAAATTGGGTACAGATATTGTTTTGATAAATATCTAATTGTACTGAGAAGCATTTGGCAGTGTCAAGTTAACAAATAGGTCATTTGCATATTTTATGAAGTTTAGTAATTAGTGATATAACTCCAAAATAACTGCACCAAATGTGCTGAAATCTGCTGCAGATACTGATCCGACAGATATCTAATTGTGGTGTAGAGCATTTAGTTGTGTGAAGTTAATTAAGAGTTCATTTGCAAATTTAATGAACTTTGTAATTAGTGATTTCACTCCAAAATTAAAGCATTAAATTTGATGAAACTTGCTACAGATGTTGATCTGATAAATATCCAATTGTACTGAGAAGCATTGAGCAGTGTCAGGTTAATAATTAGCTCATTTGCATATTCAATGAAGTCTTATAATTAGTCATATAACTCCGAAACAACTGCATCAAATGTGATGAACACTGCTGCACATACTGATACGACAGATATCTAACTGTGTTGTAAAGCATTTAGAAGTATAAAGTTAATTAAGGGTTCATTTGCATATTTAATAAACTTTGTAATTAGGTATATAACTCTGAAATTTCGGCACTAAAATTTGGTGAAACGTGCTACAGATATTGACTTGATAAATATTTAATTGTGCTATGAATCATTGAACAGTGTCAAGTTAATGTAGGGTTTATTTGCATATTTAATGAACTTTGCAATAAGTGACATTACTCTAAAATTACAGCATTAAATTAAATAAAACGTGCTACAAATGTTGATCTGATCGATATCTAATTGTCCCATAAAGCATTGAGCAGTGTCAAGTTAATTGACAGCTCATTCGCATATTCTATAAAGTTTTGTAATTAGTGATTAAACTCTGAGAGTACTGTGCGAAGTCTAAAAAAAACCCTGCTACATAGTGATAACATATATCTCATTGTTCTGTGAAGCGTACTACTATTAATGAACCTGTTGTAAAACACGTGAGCATATTCAGTTCATATCTGGTTTTCCTTTACATTGAGTCGCAGGTACGTCATAGTCACAGTCACATCTCGCAGGCAGGCCCACAGTCGATCTGCGACTTACAAACTGCGAGATAAATAATATCTAGGGCTGGGTGGGGTGCATGGTCACCGAATCGAAGTACAACAACCAAAGAATACTTCTTTAGGCCTAAACTAGGTCATTTCGATCTGTGAAATAGCCATCACTTTAGGAAACAATATATATAACAACATGCTTGTTGATGTAGGCCTATCAAAACAAATTTTATTTATGAAAATCGGTGATCAGTTGAGCATTGTCCCTTTGAAACCGGACTTTGAAAGCAACCGAACAACACGTAGCAGACGTAGGCCAACAAAGCTGTGTCATCGAAGCTCATCTCTTTCCTAAATGACACCACCTATCACTGATATTACTTGTGACTGCTTTTCATACTCTCAATAAACACCAAATACCTAAAATCATGGATCAGGTCATGATCTCGCAGGTCGCAGTTTCAAACTCGCAAGTGGCAGCTAGGCCAGAGCACCCGGAAGTCGCAGGTTGCAGTTTGACAAACACGCAGGACGTAGGTCGCAGTTTTGAAGTCGCAGGTCGCATGTCGAATGTCGTAACCGGATTTCCATACTATACAGTTTAGTTGTAGTGGGGGGGAAAATTCAAAGAGATATTAAACAAAGGCAGGGGAATGAGCGGCTGCGGGTTTACACAGGCAACCCATAGAGAAAGAAAACTATTATGTGTCTATATCAACTACAATTCAGACAGAAAGTGTGGTTGTAATAGCAAGATTAGACACAACTTTCCTAACAAATTCCAGTATTGAAGCAACATTTAGATCAAGCTCAAGTTAGGCGTTCGTAGTGCAACAGACGGTATACAAGCGAGTCGTGGGGATACTTTGCTTTGCATATGAATGTTATTATCGCGAAACATTCGTGTTTTATCAACGTAATCGGGCCAGCTACAAAACGGAAGTTCCTTTTCCTTAAGGACTGATTTTTTGGCTCAACAATGCCGAAATGCCGAAATCACCGACAGCCAACATCGCCTGTATCCCATATCGCCAAAGTTGGTATTTTGCCGACTGCGTGTTGCGGGTTGTGGGCTGCGGGTTGCAGGCTTCGGGCTAAATTATGGCGCATACAAGGGAAACGATGGAGACAGAGATATAGACAGACATACAGACTGTCCGAAAGAAAAACACAGACAGACGGGCTGGCAAAAAGAAAGAAAGAAAGATAGAGACATACGGAAACATAGAGATAGAGAGAAAGAGAGTATGTTTGAGTGATACAATGACTGTGCACATGTTGAAACTGCACTTTCTATTGCTTTGAAAATTTGCACACATATTGTATACTTCGCCGATATTCGTACACCTAGCGATTGTTCATGTTATTGAAAATCTCCATTGGGTGTATTTGAAAAAGGTAAGCATATCAGTTATTAATATGCAGGGACATAATTTTTTTAACTTACTAATGTTCAGACCTGCAATTTGACTATGCATTTTCTTCCATGGGTGTCTGTCGTTTGTTTGTTTTTTCTCCAACTGGTTCTAGATGGAACAATTTACAGATCCTGCCGTTCGAATAACAAGAACGCATTTGGGTACATCAGTTGTTACCTCGTAAAAGGATAAGGTGTTTGGACAACAGCGCCACCTAGCTATGTGCCGACGTTTACATTAGTTTTCCTTTAAGGTAGAAATTTACCTGTATATAGTTAGATGACTGTTTTCTGAACTGTAATTCAGTCCTACAACCGTGCCACTCTTTGTAGTAAAACCACATAACACCACAAATGACATCATTTCAATAGCTACATTTTCAAGTTTCTACAACAGTAGGGGGACATGCCTCTCTTGTACCTCGACATGACCATTGCACTGTTGCATTTCACCACTCCATGTCGGCAGCATTCAAAAATTTCACGAACATGGAACCACAATTTAGAAAGATGTGTTGTTTTCTTCATTATTACTGCATGTGATTGTTGATAAGACATAACGATGTTACTTCATAAAAAACTAAACCATTTTCAACATCTAGATTGCTCTGGCAAATGCATCAGTCTAAAATTCTTTAATTACAGTTTAGTCGATAACAAGCTGAGATGTCACATTTTAATAGGACGAAATTTTCAATCACTGTTCATCAAAAATCGATCAATGATCGCTTGCGATACATGTGACATGCATGTATGAATACTCATTAGACCTAAGTGTACGTAAGGTCTCTGTTTTGTGTCTGAACGTTAAATTGTTAGGTTTTAACAAATTCTTGGGACGAACACACACAAACTTTCTGGCAGACTTCCCCTATATAGTCGGCGCCGTTTTGTCGCGAAACCAAACAGTACATACTAATCATTGACGGCAGTTATATAACCAATGAGGGCGCGGTACTCTCCACAAATATTGCCGACAACCGTTTTATACGAGCTGTCTTAATCACAAAGGCTGATGAAAGTATACCTCTGGACCAAAGGATAGACAATATAGAAATTAGAAAAATTATGTCAATTTTTTAGATTATGCCCTGGGTAGTTTAAAACCTTGTAACAACAATATTCTGTGCAATGTTTTTTGAAGAAAATGTCAAAGAGAACTATTACCTGAATGATAAAATCGCGATTATATGCTGGTGAAATTTACAGAATGACATGAAAGGAGTGCATTAATAGTCCGTTGGTGTTTAGGAATATTGGCAATATAAACGGCCTTTATATACAAAAAACAAACAGTAGACGACTATCGATCAAACAGTCTTTTCATTGCCTTCTTATTGGAACGTTTTTCAATCAGTAATCTGTCTTTCTTTTGATACCCCTTGACATTTTCAGGGGTTACGTTTAACACAAAGACTGACTAACAATACAGATAATGACGATACAAATTATAACCAAGTCCCAATTAAATGAAATTAACGTCAAATAAAAAAATCTCTGTTAACGTATGATAAAACGTAAGTTCATTACATGAACACTTGAAACTGGCACTTTGACAGCAAAGTGTCTGTCTTTATGTCACACATACAAAGCTTTCTTTCTCTCTCCATGTCGATATATTGTGGACTAACATCACAATCCAGTGTTTATTTATTCGCTGAAATACTATGTAGCGAACAAGTCCCAAGCCTGTTTTCTATTTTACAATGTTGCGCATTCCTATAATATTACGAACATTCATTGGGCGTCATTTTTGTCAATATGCAGATTTTTATAATGTACAAAGAAGCACTTCATTTTTAAATTTGTGAGGATGCTACCTTTACAAGGAGAAATTAAAAGTAAGCTCATTATATTCATGACATTTTCAATTATCCAATATGTCAACTTTCTTTCCAAAATTGTCAAAAAACGTCAGATTTTGCTCGGTATATTTATGAGTGTTCAATTTTATGAATTCCCAAGCAACTTAGCGGATTCTAATGGATAATTTCAATCTTCAGTAGATTGATCGAGCGATTATTGGAAGTAAGCTTTCGCTTTGACTTAAATTCACCCCTTTCTTCCTTTCCCTCCCATTGGTGAGAGCGGTTTTGTTTTATTTGCATATCAAAGCCTCTGGGTCATGTACAAATAGGATGTAAAAAGAACATACGATGATACATGTTCTCTGTTCGAAAACAAACACCATATCGTGAAAATTACAGGGGTAACAATGACAGTTAGATGACTATTTACTCAAACTGAAGATAACAATATATATATAATGACAATTCAGATGTCTCCAAAACGAGCGAGAATGTTTCATGAACAAAGTTACAAAGCTTGATCACATTCGACGAATCCGTCATCAGAGTCTAAACGTAATCTTCCACAAAATTTTGACTTAGTTTGTAACTGAAGAAGTAATATTTAATCATTTTATTACAGCACTTGTCATTTGAGTTTTGATTTTCAGTGTTTGGCACGCACAGTGACTGTAACGTACAAGTTTCTCAGTCTGCCACACAACATCAAAGGGTATGAAGATTGCCGCGTGCTTTCTTATCATGCCGAATGTTTCAAAATAAACAAACTGTATAGTAGAGCTTTTACTTTTCGCAAAGTGAGAGTTTAAGTACTTTTTGATTCAGGCGTGTGGCTGACTCAAAACTTCGCAGTCCGGTCAACCCATAGAGGTAGCTCACAAAGTATGCTACCTCATTGGTCAACCACACCGGATTCGACCCTTTTAACAACAGGGGGCGTTAATTTTACGGATAAGTCCTCTTTATTGGAGATATCGAAATAAATGCAAAATTGGATCTAGACTTAATGGAACCCAGAATACCCGTGGCCCTACACAATACTCATGACCCTACTTTATTCAATGTGCTATTTCAATTCTTCAAAGGAGGTGATCTTGGTATTAATGGTCGCTGGGATGCCTGTTGTCCCCTTGTAATCTGCCATTCTCGATTTTTCTATGAGTAAGAACCATGTTATTTTTCAGGTAGATGGTGATCTGCACAGGGTCGTAGACACCCCTTCGTTTGTATCATCGTGCATAAAGCTAAAATCGTCCTACATTTATATACAGACCTGCTGCAGGGGACTGTGGAAATTCTGTATACAGCAGTACTATTGTGTGAAGTTACACTATGGGAATACCAGGATCCATATCTGTAATAACCATATATAATCTTCCAGTATTCCGCACAAGTTTGACGTCATCGAAGACGAGTGTTCCCCTCCCCTCCCCTCTCCCCGCATAGCTGATCATATGGCACTGTATGGAAATTTTATTCACACCCACTATTATACGTCAACCACGGGAACGCCTTTTTCGTATTAGTATACATTAGCCTCTCTACCTATATTGCCTTCGATTATTGTAACTCACATTTGCACCATGGTTGGGGAACGATGATTCCTCTTGCGAATTTAATGTGTTTACGCCACCATTATTCCTCTTTAGTGACGAGACTGACACGCCACTCTAGCCTCACCTGTTCAACCGAAAAAGTTATTCTTCTGGTTTGAAATTATTTTATTTGAAGCTAAAATGAGTCTATGATTAGCATTGAAAGTGCTTAGAAGCAGTGTGAAAGTGAGTCGAAATCAAATTTGAGCGCTGCTAAAATGCTTTGCATTTCACTATCATACAATTCGTCTTGGACTGACTTGTCTCTATGTGATCTACAATTGTAAAATATTAAAAGTACGCTTGCGCAATTTCGGTCTCTAGTTGACATTGTTTTTTTTTTTTGACAAAATAAGTCACGAAAACCACTTATATACCAGTCTAGTAAAAGTGTATGGGACGACGTCTCCAAGAGTGAGCGTTATTCGACTTAGGCCTAACCGTTGTCAGACATTTCTGTGAGAAAACGCTCGCCGTTGATACTATTCGCACACCATGTGGATGAAAAATATCTCTTCTTTTGAAGCCTCGACGATGCGCTCTAATGCCTCTGATATCGCAGTGTCTGTTAATGTGAACACGACTCAGTTAGAAAGAAATTTGACATCAGTCGAATTTGATGATCGGAATAACACTCGGCTGCTTCGACTTGTCTTAACGGGGGTTGCCGGAGGCCTTCTCAGTCTCTTTATCGTAGTAGGTAACTTAATCGTTATTTCTGTTTTCTGTTGTCGTCGACAAATCCGAAAACCAAGCTACAATTTCATCCTTAACCTTGCTGTCGTCGATTTTGCAATCGGGTTGGTGGATACGCCCGTGTACACAGCGTACGCGGTGATCGGTTACTGGCCGTTCGGGCGAATTGCCTGTGATCTGTGGCTGTTTACGGACTACGTTTTATGTGGCACCGCCCTATACACCATAATCGTTATAAGCGTTGATCGTTACATATCGCTTGAGGACCCATTAAAGCCCCAGTGCTGCTAACTTTTGATGATAATTTCACCATTTTTACTTTGAATGTGAACCATAATTCCTTGTTCTTCTCCCCAAAGAATGTTGATATACACAGTATCCAGCTTGTCAACTCCGCCCCTATGGTTGTAAAGTGCATTGTTATTGTTGAAAACTGACTTCTGGTCCGGACTAGAATTCAAATGTAAACAATATTCATGCATTTTACACATATAGACGCTAAGTTGACAAGCTAAATAGTGGGTGTTTCAACATTCTTTGGGGGGTAGAATAAGAAGTTGCAATTGATTTATAAAATAAAAATAATGAAAAAACCATCGAAAGTTAGCAGTACTGGGGCTTTAAAATACCGAGCAACTCTCACGTCAAAGCGAGTACGGGTTATCATTGCCACGATCTGGGTGACTTCAATATTGATTCACTGTTTGCCCATTGTGCTTTGGCCCAGAATTCGCGGACACTACGAAATCCCAGCCGAAGAATGTACTCTAGACATCATAAATTACAGCTACATGATTTTGCCATATGCGGCTTTGACATACTGGTTGCCACTGACCGTCCTGATTGTGTTGTACGTCCGTATTTACCAGATGGCCAGAAAAGTGCTGACAAGGAAAAAGATAAACTCCGGAGACAACAGTTTGGACACCGACTTACAAGTCATGCAATGTCATGATAGAAACGCTGTGCCAGCTACAATTTCGCGGAAATTCGAGAGCTCTTCCGGTAGAAAATTCATGCCATCGGGCAACAGACAGAGCCCGCCAAGCGTTACTAGACGGCTAAATTTCAAACAGAACTACTCCATCGTCGATTCTGACAGCGGACAGAGGGACAAAGACAACGGGAAAATATCGGGAGATGTTGTTAAACTTGAAAGTGTCAGACTAAGCCTCTCTGAAGGATGTGGCAATAACAGCAACAGAGACTATTTTCGTGACGAGAACCAAATGTTCTCCGGACTGGATGTTGCAAGTCTCAGTTTCCTAAGTTCTGAGCAAACGAAAAGCGCAGATCTTGGGTGCCCGAACGATGCAAGTGAGATTGGTATACATGAACACGCCAACGAAGAAGCAGGCCTGAAACTTGACGTCACATTCGACAATCCAGTTTTCCTTACAACGACCGATGATGGCTCCAGAATTTCTTCATCGAGCAAAGCGATGACTTTAAATGAGGAGCATAAGGAAGACTTTCGCAGGACAACTGAAAATTACTGTTTCATAAGAACGGCCAAGGTGATAGAAAGTGTCATCAAGAGTGACAACGATAAGGTTGTTGCTCGCAATCCGAAGCCATGCGCCCTAGCAGCGAAGGATTCCACAACCATTTGCCAAGCGACGGGACACATTTCCACGTCAGATGAAAAAAACGACGAACAGAAACAGAGAAAAGAAAACAGAACGCGTGAGGCCGTTGAAAAGAACAGTGCGATCAAAAGCAACGATGATAAAAAAACGCACCGTACTGAAAACAAAGCATTCGTGACCGTGACGACAATCGTAATGGCTTTAATCGTGTGCACGGTACCTTACCAAGCATTGGTTTTGCTCAAAAATGTGTGTCCATCGTGCTTACTTGAAAAGAAAATGTTACAATATATAGATTATACAGTGTTTTTTGCCTACTACATTAATAATGCAATAGATCCAATTTGCTACGCCTACACTAATCCGAAGTTCAGAAGATCGCTTGGTCGACTTGTCCGTCGTTGCAAACTGTAGAATTTATAAGGGAAAAAGCTGAAGTCTATAGAAACGCTAAGAATTTATCAGAAAAGCATAGGATATATTTCTTATACAGCGGTTTCGTATCAGAAATATGCCAACGATGAAACCACGCTAAATACGTTCTAACTGCATTACATGAAATTTGTAAGCACTTAATTCGTAATGCCATCTTCTTCAGAAACACCATGGGTGGATGGTCATACCTGGATAACGCTCTGACAATTGTTACGTTCAAGAATCCAAATAACATAATACTTACATTGTATTGCATGAAGAAGAGCTGTCATACCTTTACACTTTAATTCGTGCCGTGTCACTTGAGAGTGATGTTTGAATATGAATCTAGAAAGGACAGTCCCTTTAACTATGTCATCGATGTCAGCAATTTTCACTGCTACAAATGATCCAAGGACATTGGTTTCTGTCTATTGCGCTTTTGAAAATATTCCCGTACGAAAATGCCTACTTTCCCACGATTTTAACTGTTAAATATTCTTAGCTGTTTTGCTTGGGTTTCTTTATAGACCTCGACACGATTCTATGCCCTATGATAATCCATGCTATATGCTCTTTGCTCTATGATATAGTTGATATCTATGCTCACTTGAAGAGGATTTACATAGTAATTTGCATGACATGGTTTTGAGTACCTTTTTACTTGTACATAGTTATATGACGATCTAGGGGTTGCAAAGGATGTTTTATTTCAAATACATGGTATCTGGATACTGCAGATTGAGTATATTTTGTCAAAATACATTCGATTCATGAAAATATTTATCCCAAGAGATAATTTAACTCAGTTTCAGGTATTTTGTTGAATTAATTGTAATATACAAAAAAAAGATCAAATTTTTTTCGCCATGTTTTGTAAAAAATGATTGTTGCCCATATCATAGTTGATTATTTTTTCATCATAGTGCTCACTATGAAAAAAGAGCTATCAATTATTGTGACTTTAGTAATTTCCACATACGTATGCCTTCCTTGTTGGAGTCATTAAACTATTTAAGAAAGCTAAATATTAGCAAATATTTGATCGTCATGTTGCTTGTCTTGTTTCTACGATAATATTTTTACTATCAATGTTTTATAAATCATGTGAAAGTATCACTCTATAATCAACATAACGCGACTTTATGAACTTGTTCATAGGAAAGAGACGTAACTCATTGGGAACGTCGGATTTTGCTCAAACTCTCAACGTAATAATAACGTAACTCAATATATTTGCAATTTGCACTTTAAGCATGTTGATGGCACTTTCACAATTCCTTCGCCTACTTTGTGTCTGCAGACATTTAGGATATTTCTGGAAGTTGTTTCTCAAATGATGTTCGTATCCCTATCATCGTATATCAAAAATAAATGTTACTATACAGGTTTTAAAAGTGCGCTTGAATTAGTAAAAGTACTTATATCTGCACTTTGATTATAATCTCTGTAAATAAAAGCCTATTTTCGATGTTGATATCTTCCGAGTGATCTTCTTTCAGTAATTTTAAGGGCATGTGGTCCTTTTTACAATACATTAAACAAAGGTACAAATGAACAATTGACATGAAACATTGTTACTTTTTATTTATCTCTTTTCTCAGTTTTATTGCATGAAATTTGTATACGATCGCAGAGAATCGATATCATGTGTTGTAATGATCTCAATAAATTTAATTCTAGAAGGTTGATAGAAGTCTTGCTTGGAAGATTCTTCTCTCTTGGGCTAAAGAAGAATGGACAATTTAAAAGAAAGTGATATACTATTAGTCATCAACCTGTTGTTGTTGTTGTTGTTGTTGTTGTTGTTGTTGTTGTTGTTGTTGTTGTCGCACAATAAGCAGGTTTTCTGATTTCTTTCAATACCAGGTTTTCTATCTGACGGCATGGCTGAGACTGCATCTGTTGAGTATTGTGACAAAATATCGTAATCGTTTGAAAAACTGCCTCAGCTCTAAAATTGAACAGCGCGTCTATGATGCTTCATAGAGTTCATATATGACGTAGTTCATGTCTGATGTAACGTCAATGTACAGTAACCTTCATCCCTGTCCATATGTATGTGATGGAACATAGAAGGAAATGTGGCGCAATGTTTAAATATCGAATATCTTTTCGCGATGATATCAAAGTCGATCGTCGAAAATAAAAGTAAAATAACATTCTATAGGTAAATACGAAAAAAGCTTTATCTTTCACGAAACGGAAGAAAGTACTCGATGATAAAATAACAAAGCGCTTTCGATATCACGTTTTCCCCGTAATTCAATATTCGATGCTATGGTGTGCTATAGGTTATCTCAGTCGAGGTTAAGATCTTTCTGCTATTACTATGTATCATTGTGAATAAGATGAAATTATTATAATGCATTACTTTGGTGTTGTTCCAAGATGAAGTAACATGTTGCTGGGCAATGATCTATGTCCTGAGCTTAATAATGGTCGAGCTTCTCGCTTATGAAGTACGGTTATCACAGAGTCAAAAGAACAGTTTCTATGAGATCAGCTTCAGTTTATGAGTAGAACGGGATGAAAAATTAAAAAAGTGCACTCTTGTATCTCTAAGGAACCGAATGTTGAGTTGTGAAATTTGTCATAAATTTCCCAAGAGGGATGCAGTTAATTTGAAAGTTTTGTTATGCGTCAACATCAATTTGCGACCTGGTACAGTGCGTATTACTATCTATTCACACGGTAGCCAGAACACGCAGAGCTGGAGAATCCGATATAAATTAAAAATCTTTCTCCGATCAATTCATCTCCCTCCTCGAAACTGTACTTTTAATTTCATATTCTGTTTGCTTTTTATAGGCCCTTTAAAATGTCTACCTGAAGAATATAAAGTCATAGCTGATATTCTGTTATCGCTGCTCTCACAGCAGTGGGTAGCGATATGTTATTACAATCGTTACCGATCACAAACCTTCCTCTGCGTTACATTTCTCCCGATTTCAATCGCTGCCCGATCGTCGTACGGAGCGAAGAGAGGTGGCCATTTTGTTCTCAACACTGAGAGTTGCCATGTCAACAGGTGTCAACATCGCTGTCACGCCACGTGCTCACTACCAGTGCGGAGGTAGATTGTGCCGCGCGAATGGTAAAATGTTTGCTTGTGTTAGTCCAAAAATTACAAGAGCTTTAATGAAATTACCACGGGATATTGTTACAAGAGTCAACTTATTACTGCCCGAAACATGCTTGATCCTCAAAGCCCTTCACTTTTTATGTCAGCGAAATCGCACCGTAGGCGGAGAGCGGCAGCCATTTGTTTGTTTGTTATCGAGTTGCAAATGTAGTTTTTGCAACACTGCAAAACTGATGACGTTTATCGTGCATTTCTTGACGTTTTAATTGTGTATCATGGCTAACACTTTAAGGTAAATGTTACTAGTATGAAGCGATATGAACACGGGTATATAATATGACTGTACTCCATATTACGTCACCAGCGAAACTGTTTTCGGGGATCTATTCTGACGCTCAAACTGTAATAGTACCTTTGGTCCACTGCTTTAAGGGCTAACTGTGAAGTTATTGGAGTAAATCAAGTTTCCACCGGCTTATTTTTGAGAAATTGAAAAGTCTATTTTTCTCTGTAAACTTAACACAGGGGTGGCAGCCATTTTGGATATCAAGTCTCTGGAAAGATTTGTTTCTCCAGTACCAAAATTTGCTGAGTCACCTCATGCATTTTATTCTTGATTTAAGGTTCCATATAGAAAGGCTTCGAGACGCGTACTACTTTAATGTGGGCCTGAAAGTGGTCCCAGCTTTATCTTACATTGTAAAAAAAAAAAAAACATTTTCCATACGGTCACGCGAGGATTTTTGGATTAACTTTTCTTGCACCCATGAAGACATCTTCAACGGGAGGTCTTTCATTTGTTTATCATCTTTTTAACTTAGCTCAAAAAAAATGAGCTGTCCAGCTTGATCAGAATTAATTCCCATCCGTTGTAATGGATAGTCAATCGAAAGATGATCATAGCCTCATTACTTATTTAAACAGCTGATAGCAACACTAATTAAACCCATCATTGGAAAGGGAAGCAATTGGAGCCCTATCATTAGGAATGAGGCACTTTAAAAAAAGTAAAGTGGCTAATCTTTCGCTCTGTTAACTTTTTAAGAATGTATTGACGCGAAGTATTTTTTCATTACGGCTATTTGCATACCGTTTAAAACTTAATGTTCGTTTCAACCCTCTTTAAACGAGCAACATGCAATATAAAACGCAAAATGATTATTTGCGCTGCAACAGATGCTTGACTTTGTTTTGTGAATTGCACAGCACAAACGACACTCTGATGTGAGTTCAACCCTGTAAAGCGTTTATGGTCAAGATATAATAATAATAATAATGAAATGTGAATTGTTAATAATATCACTTTGGTATTCGATCAGGGTTGAGCTTCCTTTGCGTTCTGCAATTCTTGAAAGACCACCTAAGTGAGTTCAACAGGTTTGAGTTCCTTTTCGCTTCAATCTGTGGTACATGTGAAAGTCACTGAACACATACGGATCACCACACAGTAGTTTTACAGCGTGTTCAATTTAATATATGCGTATATCAAGGAATGTATCGAGGTCCGTCGGTCTTTACTCTCTGAATGTCTGTGAAACCTTCTGTTTTATTCACTCTTAGGATTGATTTCGCCATATCTCTACTGCAAGGCTGATGATTTCTAACATGGCCATCAAATCGGTCTTGTTTCATACCCTGCCAGGGCCGCGAGAAATGTTGAGCTCGGAACATCGAGAAATGGCGCGTCGATCGGAAATCAGGCAATTGCAATGTCAGAGATGTCACAAATTGCCGGGTACCCATCTGATTTGTAGAAGAAGTATGTAGATACACATATATTCATTCTTTATTACGCCGACACATGCAATGTATACTTCACATTGTCGGTCGATTAAGCAAGAATCTTCGGGAAAGTGCACGTCTTATCTTTTATACCAAATTCACATGTTTGCATCTTCCGATTTATTTCCCATTTATCTTTTTATTTGATGTACGCTTAACATTTGTTACGATGATTCTTTTCATCGTATAATTTTTTTTAATTTACCAATGTGCAGACCTCTAATTTCACTATGTGTTTACTTCCGTGGATGTCTGTCCTTTGTTGCATTTTTCCTCCAACTGGTTCTTGATGGAACAATTTACAAATCCCGCCTTCCGAATAACAGGATCGCATTTGGGTACATCAGTGTTATCTCGTAAAAGGACAAGGGTGTTTAAACAACAGCGCCACCTAGCTGTATGTAGACGTTCAGATTAGTTTTTACTTCAAGGTATAAATTTACCCGTGTATAGCTAGATGACTGTTTTCTGAACTTTAATTCAGTCCTACAACCGCACCACTTTCTCTCACAAAATATCCCTCTTTTGTCTGTGTAACAGGAAAGTTTATATTTTAATTTCATATTTATGACTGACACACCTCTGATAATTTACACATAATACCAGAAAGGACACCATTTCAATAGCTACATTTTCAAGTTTCTACAACAGAAGGGGGGACATGCCTCTCTTGCACCTCCACATGAACAATGCACGGTTGCATTACACCACTCCTTGTCGGCAGTTTTCCAAAATTTCATGAAAATTGATCCACATTTTGGGAAGATGTGTCGTTTTCTTCAATTATTCTGCATGTGATTGTTGATTTCACATAGGACATTACGATATTACTTCATAAAAAACTAAACCGTTTTCAACATCTACATTGCTCTGACAGATGCATGAGTCTAACATTCTTTAATTACAGTTTAGTCGATAGCAAGTTGAGATGTAACATTTTTAAGGACGAAATTTTCCATCAATGTTCATCGCAAATCAATCAATCATTACGACACATGAGGAATGCATGTATATGTGTGTGTGTATGTATGTATGTATGTATGTATGTATGTATGTATGTATGTATGTATGTATGTATGTATGTATGTATGTATGTATGTATGTATGTATGTGTGTATGTGTGTGTATGTGTATGTATGTATGTATGTATGTATGTATGTATGTATGTATGTATGTATGTATGTATGTATGTATGTATGTATGTATGTATGTATGTATCCATTAGTGTCTGAACGTTAATCTGTTAGGTTTAACAAATTCTCGGGACGAACACACACAAACATTTCTGACAGACTTCCCCTAGTCAGCGCCGCCCTTTGTCGCAAAACAAAGCAGTACAATAATCATTGGCGGCAGTTATATCACCTATGAGGGCGCAGTACTCTCCATAAATATTGTCATTTATCCGAGTTGTGTCCATTGTGCTTTTGGAGTAACTCTTCGCAATATCGGTCAAAATACAAAAATAATGACAATGCAACCTGTAACTGGTACGAGGTATTATAGCCAATCAGCAAATTCAGTGAAATATAAGTGTGAAACCATGGAAAACAAGCGTGTTGTTGATCAGTTTTATATTCCCGACAGCATTAACAGTTAATAAAATGGAGTCTTACTTGAGGGTAATTGAAAATACATGTGGTATACAAGGTCGAATTGGGGCGCAAAGTTTCCATAAAGGCAAATGTAAATATACCTGTGGATAGAAAATATAGAAATGAAAGAAATTATGTCAATTTTTAGATCATGCTCTGGGTGGTATAAAACCTTAATATATTTTGTACAATGTTTTGTGAAGAAAATGTCAAAGCGAACGATTACCTGGATGAAAAAAGTCATTATATGCTGGTGAAATATAGAAAATGACATGAAAGGAGTGCATTAGTCGGTTGATGTTAGGAATATTGAAAATATAAACGATTTGTAATACAAAACACAAACAGTAGATGACTATCGATCCAACAGCCTTTTCATTGCCTTCTTATTGGAACGTTTTTCAATCAGTGATGGTGTCTTTCTTTTGATACCCCTGGACATTTTCAGGGGTTACGTTTAACAAAAAGACTGACTGACAATACAGATAAATGACGCATACAAAACATAACCAAGTCCAACAAAAAATCTAATAATATTAACGTCTAGTAACAATCTCGGTTATGTATGATAAAACGTAAGTTAATTACATGAACACCTGAAACTGACACATTGACAGCAAGACAGTGTCTGTCTTTAAGTCACACATACGAAGCTTTCTTCCTCTCCTCTGTGTCAATTAAATCACCGATTCTCTTGTTATTCAAAGTCATAAAAATCAAATACATCAAAATGACTGTCACGCATACAGTGCGTCGGAAAATACTATCTTATATGAATACAGAATCATTAGGACTGATGTCATTCAAACTTCATTGATTAAAATATCATACCAATACACAATGAGTTGTTTTACTTTTAATCCATTGAAGGTGTAAAGATTTCTCGGTACATGTAACCATGGCTAAAAAATTCCATTGTTTGTCTTTTAAAGTGTGTATGAAAACTGACACTCACAGCTGATGGAATGAGTCTGGTAAATTTTGCACAACGGCGTCCTACCGCACAAAAGCTGCTCTGGAGCCAAATGACCTTATAGATGGCATGAATGACCAACCCCAACGATTCCTAGGTACGACGATATAATGATGTTTTATGGTGCACTATCAGAGTCCCCTGACTTGGAGATCAAGTAGCATACTACAACCACTGTTCCTAAGGTTTTTGAAAATATCGGCGTTATTGTTGCAAGATTATTTCTACTGCCTTAAGGATGGCAGTAAGTAATATCTCACCATACATGATACAGAAGAAATTAAATTCCAAGCCTATTTTTTATTTTACATAATATTGTGAACATTGATTGGGCCTCATTTTTGTCAATATTAGATTTTTATAATGTATAAATGTTTAATTAAGCAATTCATTTTCCAATTTGTCAGGATGCTACTTTTACAAGAAGAAATTAAAAGTATACGCTCCTCATATTCATCATGTTTTCCATTATCCAATATGTCAAAATTTCAAAAGCCACTTTCTTTCTGGATTACATCATTGGTGTGCTCTCTTTTGTGGAAAATCGTCAAACAACGTCTAGTTGTTCATTTTTCTGATTTCATACTTAGCCAACTTAGCGGATTCTGAGGGATAATTTCAAACTTCCATAGGTTTATCGAGCGATTATCGGAAGTAGGCTTACACCTTGACTTAAATTCTCTCTCTCTCTCTCTCTCTCTCTCTCTCTCTCTCTCTCTCTCTCATTGTTCGGTACGATTTTGTTTTATTTGCATTCCAAAGCCGCTGGGCCAAATACAAAGAAGATTTGCAAGGAAATACAATGATACGTGTTCTCTGTTCAAAAACAAACACCGTATCATGAAAATTACAGGGGCGACAGTGACAGTTAAATGACTATTTTATAAAAATTAAGATAATAATAAATATAATGACAGTTCAGGTGTCTCCAGAACAAGCGACAATGTTTCATAAACAAAGTTACAAAGCTTGACAATAATTGACGAATCTCTCATATTCATAACATGTAAAAAACTTATAGTCAGGGTCTATAGTGGTTTCTTCAGGTATATCGTATAATATTTGCTATTTGATTATATTACGTTTCAGAAAATTTTGAATGCAGTATGTAACTAAAACAGTAATATTTAATAATTCAATTATTAACATGACATTGGTCATTTGTTCGCATTAAATGAATGAAAATACTAAAACGATACAAAAAATACAGTACCAAATGTGACTGCAGACAACTTGGAAATTACCCTGATCAAAATGTTAAGTACGTGGCATAATCGTATATTGCATGTGTGTGTATATATATATATATATATATATATATATATATATATATATATATATATATATATATATATATATATATATATATATATATATATATAATTACTTCAAGTACAAAGTAATGAAATCTATTACTTAATTTTCATGCATCATGCAATCCTCAGATATAACTTATTTATAACGCTCTGCTTAGCATCGACCACTGTATTTCCCACGAGGACACACACACACACACACACACATATATATATATATATATATATATATATATATATATATATATATATATATATATATATATATATATATATATATATACAAAAACACAAAATGCAAAATATATATATATAATATATATATATATATATATATATATACGTATACATCTTCATAGACACTTCTGTATATGATATGATTGTATTGTGTGTATATCTTATGTAAGCCACAATACCTTTCGCTCTGTTATTTTCAACGATAAAAATAAGAAATTCAGGTAATTGGACCTCCTTTTGCGTTAAGGGAAAAGCGAAGGTCCTGAACCATGATTCAAGATTTGGATAGGAAGAGTTTGGCGGCAATCTCCGTTAAATGAAAGTTTAAATAAATGGCGTCGGTCGAACGAACGTGAGGACCAAAAACATCTGCACATACAATTGTGTTACAAGCATGAATTACAAAGAGAAATTGTCAGTCAAACAGGCAAACATGTTACCAAAGTTTGATACTTTTAGATATATCATGATTTTGTCTTTAAATTTCCTTAATGAGTACCTTTTGTTTTTATATAAATGTTCTTACTCGGCCTATGAAATCGCAGTGCCAAATCGTTGGTCCTCGATTAGTTGACAATGACAATTTGTATGGTACAAGTCCTATGTTTTCCTTTTAAAGCGCAAATAAGGGGACAATCTGCTGACTCTCAAATTTTTACAATTCTTTTCTGATCTAGTGTTTTGAAACTCAAAAATTTTATTTTTCCCAATAGAGATACAGCGATGACGACCATTTTGAATTTCAAATATCGGTAAATGTTACTGGTAATTTGTTTCTCTAGTTTCAAATTTTACATAGTTACCCTTGAGTGTTATTCTTCATTTTGTAAGAGATTGGTTGAAAATTTAATTTCGGAAAGTTGTTGCAAAAGTTTACATCTTTCACTTTCAAGGCGCATTCTGCCTTAAGTAATTCAAGTTGTTTTGAGAGAAAAACTTAATATAAATAAACTACGCCTAAGTAAATACTCGCCCCTTTAATTATATCTCGCTCTTCGTCTCTTCACATCTCTCGTTTCTTTCATCTCTTCTTATCATGTCTATGAAGCCAAGCAGTGTTATCAAATACATATACTATGAGCGTAAAGCGAGGGGTAAAGAATTGTAAAAATGCCTTTCGCTTTTGTTTTGAAGAAGGTTCATAGCCTAATAAAGTATCTCGAATAAAGGTTTATATATTCTTAAGGTTCCTACAGTTTACATCGACAGAAAATGTGACGAAGAGATAACCTGAACTCATGTATAGCGTAGGCGTAGCAAATAGGATCCAACGCACTATTTACATAGTAGAGGCAATAGCTGATGTTGTATAAGACTGTTACAGTATAACATTGACAAGATGGGCATATACTTACGATCAAAAGGATTACTTGGTACGGCACCATACTGGCAAAGATTGCTATTACGAGTGTCGTGACTGTCCTAAGTGCTTTATTTTCACTGATTTCGATAGGCATTCTCTTAGAATTACGGCTTCTACCTGAGTTGTTCTTAGCAAGGTGCTTATGAATACTAACTTCAATCTTCTGTTTCTCTTTAGTCTGTGTCTCGTCTTGGGTCAAAAGATGTCCCTGCGTTGGGTTAATGGTCATAGAATCCGACCATGCTGGCTTGTCATCTATCAGGTCACTGCCAACGGACTTGTCGTTTACATCTCCAGAGTCATCTTCATTCGCCTTGTCCAATTTCATGGTGCCATCCCTACTTGCCCTGGATGACTCTTCGTGGAAGTCGCCCTCTTTCTCATCCAAAATAGCTGTTATGCCTGTTGGAGAACTGTAACATCTTTCATCGGCAATCTCAATGAAAGCTGGATTGTCATACGCCACAGAAAGTTCCCCTAAAGCCTCTTCTTTCGCCTTTCCACAAGCCACAGCTTCACCCGCAATGTTTGATGATCCGGATACATACGTTTGTCCGGAAGGAAATTGAGTCACACTTTCTGTCTGTACAGCATTCCTCGTCGCACGAGAAAATCCGTGATTTTCACCGTCCTGTCTCATACATATCTGGTTATCGTACCGTAAACAGGGGCCATCGCACGAGTTTTGATGGCTACATACCTGTGGCAGAATGACACTTTCAAGTTCAAGAATATTTCCTGAAATTGTTGTACAGTCGGTTTTGACTGTTTTGCTGTCAGCTTCACCCCTGAAGTACGGCCGCTTGAATTTCAGGTGTCGAGAATTGTCTGTCGTGCTACTCTTGTGATTTTCCGTCGGCGCACGTAATGACTTTTTTCTTTTGAGAACACGTACTTTACCTATTCGCGAAGTGACACCTGATTTTGCTTTTTCCTCATGACCCCGTACGCTCTGTATGCCAGTGTTCAATTGATTCTCTCCGATTTCGAATCTTTTCCTCTTCGTCACTTTTCTAGCTAGGTTGTAGATTCGAGCGTACAACACGATAAGAACGACAAGGGGCAGCCAGAACAACAAAGCCGCCCGTGTCCAAGTAAACCAGCTGTGGTGTTTGTAGTCTGTAGTACATTCTTCTGCAGGAAATTCGTAATGCCCGCGAATTCTCGGCCAAAGCAAGATAGGCGAGGAGTTTAGTACGAAGGATGTCGACCAAATTCCAGCGACTGTGGCGTATACTCGCTTTGACGTGATGGATGCACGGTGCTTGAGTGGGTCGTTGAGTGATTTGTAACGGTCCATGCTGATGGCAATTATGGTGTAGAAATTGACACTACAAACCATAAAATCCATAAACAGCCAAAACTCACAAGAAGCCCGCCCTAAAGGCCAATAACCAATCGTGACATACACAATGAACCCGGGGACGGAGACCAGCCCAACTATAAAATCGGCTACAGCGAGGCTGATAATGTAACTGTAGGTTACTTTCCGGAGCTGACGATGGCAACAGAAAATATAAATAACAAGTAAGTTACTGAAAACTACAAAAAGGCTGAAAAAGCCTCCGCCAAGCCCGATCCCTACCAGCCATAGAAGATTTTTGTCATCTTGTGCACCAAAGATGACAAGAGTTCCACTTGTTTCCGTCTTGGACGAGTTCAGATGGGTAGTTGAAGAATTGAGCTGCATGGTGCCTTCATGTGATCGCAACGGCGGTCATTACTATTGTTATCGATTTTGTTTCATGCTAAAAATGTCAGTCCGCACGAAAAAGCAAGTGTATACAGTTGTTCTCCTTGCCCCGGCAGTGGTATATCTGGTTTACATGAGATCGTCACTAATATAATATGGAACATAAAATACAGTAAAAAAAAAAATTGCGCATGCGCATGAACCGTTCTTGAATATTCATCATTTTTAAGCTCACCGGTTTCGTTGTTAAAAATACCGGGTCAGAACATCTGAAGAGCGATAGGCCGACAGTGAGTTGGTAGCATGTCAGAAATGTATTTCAAATTCAAAGGTGAATTGCACTCTTTTATTAAAGGAAAGCATCGACTTTTTATGTGTGTCTGGTAGCGGGCGACCTCACAGTCGTAAGCGTGCGTCAAGTTTAGTTCTCCTGCAACTGTTGATTAGACTGATAGCCCTGGAATTTCAAATTAACGAAATCTCAATCCAATAAAGTAGAATAATGCCAAAGTAAGGGATTGTTTTATGCGTTGCCTTGGATGGCGAATAATATTACTGGTAAAGAGTCTTCAAAAGTCACCAGAACACGTGGTAGCTTTCTTGAAATGCAATGGAGCAATTTCTACACGTAAATGTATCAGTATTCTATCAAATAAGCCTTGTCATTTTTTGTTGAGGTACTCTTATTTATGAAAAATGAAAATCACCAACGTCACAGAAAAAATGTTGTTCCCCGCTTTTTCCCGTAAAGGCACCAGAGGCACTAGACGCATCCAAGCTTGTTTGTCCACGTCAATAATTTTGACATGAGCAAGTTTTCTAATAATATCATGGCATTGACTGTCCAAGTAAATCATGTAAACCAGTATACTGTGGGCAAGAAAATAAAAATTAAATTTTGCTGCCTTTGTGGGAGCTTTTGGGGAAAACTTTCAGCCTTTTAGGCGAAAATCAAATTTTGTGAAAACGTGGAAGCATACATGCCTAAGAACATTGTAATACATCAGTTCTGCACACTTATGTCAGTTTCAAGAATAGTCATAATTATAGATTCACTAATTCGAGTCGCCTGCAATGATACGGGGTAACTTTCAGGTTATATCTAGACTCTCTTTACGGAACAAGTCTATAGTGAAAGTGTTTCTCGTTTATAGGGCAAGTCGACAAATGATAACATACAATCGATAATATTGAATTTATCCCTGTTTGCTGTCAGGACGCAATAAAGAATAACTGACGCGGAACATTGTACTTGAGACGTTATTTTATCAATGTGAGGTGGTACAACTTTTACGACAGAAAAAATAACCTTAAAAGCTTACCAATAGGTTCGTTTCGTGTAACATACTTCGGGAAAACAACTCAGTAAATGGAACAGAAAAGCACAGATCCTCTTCCACATTTTCTGTCACAGGAAAATGGTATTTTGTAACATGGCGTTTTATTGGACGACAGTCATTATCAGGAAGTTCATCATTTAATCAAACCTTATACTCTACGCTTTTCAAGATAGTTAATAGTCAGGGCGGGGTGTTACACTTGTTTTGCTCTTGGAAAGCTATTGTACCATGGTGTCGCTTCAATTACGTAAAAGGGGTGTATAGCGTGCAAGGCTCTCAGAGAAACTGAGAGAGGTATCTAGCCACACAACCTTCGATTGTCCACACAAGCCACACTTATTTTTTCTCCTAATACGGGCAGAAAGGGCGCGTACACGTCCATTGTGACCTACTGTACTTACTATTCCTTCATTGACCCAACGTTGTACATGGAAAAGTTTACCGTCAGACGGACCTACTCTTTTGTTTATATACAGTGACACGAATCAAGGTAACATTGTCCGGCATCATGTTGTTAAGACTACCCTGTGAGGAAATCCATGTGACAAGAGGATTACGGTTATCCATTCAAAGAAATACTTAAGACTCATGCGAGAGGAGTTATGGACTGGAGAAAGCTCTACGTCCGCTGTCACTCGTGGTGTCATTACTGTTTTGCATCTGTTCTCACGTAAATCGGAAGAGATAAGTTGGGTCTTTGATGGAACGAGAAAATGCTGTATCAAAAAATAAGAACTTCACATGCGAAAGAGAAAGTGTAAATGCAGAACGCATGTTGGAAGCAAAGCATTCATTCATCAACTAACTAGTCGGGGACAAAAGCTGTCGAAGGGATTGTTTTGTGTGCCAAATAGTCAGGTGGCTTAGCAACAAAAACCAGCAAGATCGTTACACGGATGACAAAAGTGCCAAATTTGCTACAGAGGTTCACATATATATGTAGATCAAAATTAGCTATTGCTCCAAAAATTTGGGCCACCGGAAAGGCTCGATGACGTCATAAATTCAAAATGGCCGCCACTTTATTGCTTAAAAATGGTAAAATACGGTTTATTCGGCTAGTTTTCAATATTTTTTTAATATACTGACACAAACATTCTCAATTATAAATAAAACATTAAATTGACGCAAATCAATTATTATGATGACGTCATAAAGCCAAAATGGCCGACCAAATTCAAAATGTCTGCCGTAACATTGTTTAAAATGTTAAAGCACTCTTAATTAAGCCTGTTTCAGCATTTTATCGCCTGAACTGAAATTGACACCCCAAATTACAGACAAAACATATAATTGATGCAAATTAATTATCGTGATGACGTCATAAAACCAAAATGGCAACCGAAAATTACAAAATGGTCTATTATGAAGTTCACTATGCTTGGTACAATAGCCCCTATACGTGACAAAATGATAGTTTCAAGGTAATGTACAATATGTATTAATATTCCATAAACTCAAAATAAAAGATAAATGTACCAAAACTTAGCCAATAAGTTCAACACAAGTAACAGACTCTTATGAGATTATTTATTATTAAACAATAATCTGTGTTTGAAAAATCGAATCGATATAAAAGGAAATGAAGGCAACTTCACACACAGGTTCAACCTTGTTTATGATACGGTATATATATAGTGAGTAGATCAATGTGGTTTCGTGATAGGGAAACATGGTGATAAACCAATGAATTTGACCCTCGTAATGTGACCTTGGTCCCAGAAAAAAGGTTTAAGGTTGGTGATTCCTCCTACCGGCATTTCCGGCCAAAGTGAGGTCCCTTCTTCAGTCACTTGAATGGTCTTGTATTCCAACATGTTTAGTTTGATGGTAGCCATCAAAGAGAGATGCTAAGATAATTATGTTTTAGTATGATTGTTGCGTGAATTGTAGCCCAGGTCGTTCATTTGTACTCTCCTTGTATTTGAATTTTGCTTGAAGGAGGATATCTTGTATGCTTTTTCTTTCTTTTATACGTTATTATAGGTTTTCTGGAAAATCATGGCCAGTGTTTGTATAATCATCCTTCATTATTTTCCAGTTTCTTATCACATAGTTTGATTGGGCTGGTTATGATGAGGTTGTGCTGACAAGGTTTTTGTTACATCATTACTCTTATTTTTGTTGATGAAGGATGGCTGACGTTTTGTTACATTAACTTCGTTTTTCATACAAGTTATGTCTTTCTTTTTGTAATCTCGTTGTTGAAGTTTTTGCGTTGAGAAATTGACCATTTTATGAAGTCCATATTGTTGTTGCATGTGCGAACATATCTGAGTAATTCACCTTTAATGAAGCATTTGAAGGTTGGTGGCAGATAAATATCATCAGATGGTTCTGTGTTGGTTTTACAGTGGAGCCATCTCTCTCGATTGCGTCTGTGGCATTTGAAGACCACAAGGTCGAGGTATGAGATTTTGTCGATAAAATGTTCAATTATGAATTCCCAAGTTGAACGTATGGTACAGGGTGTTGCACTCCTCGGCAAATGTTCTGAATGTTATAAGTTAAACTTATAACATTTATGTTCTGTTCCTGAGTAAATCATGAAAATTATACCTTTTTAAACGTTTCCATACGAATATTTGATCGGCTTTGGGATTTAATATAGTTTTCTCCGTTTCATGGTATGTGATATTAGCTATTTCTGGTGAGCCCATGCTTCATCCATAGATTTGTTTGTATTTTTCTCAGTTGAATTAAAATATGTTGCGTTTCAGAATAATCGACAGTAAGGCTTTCATTTACGTTGTTGGTGGGTTTTTGTATCATATCAGTTGACTGGTAATGTTTCAGAGTCCAACGCTGCGATTGCTTTATTTATGGCTTCATTTTTGTCATATTTTTCTACATTGATAACACTTCTAATGTTACTACAATAGAGTTTGCTTGTATTTTTATTGATTCTAACTAGTTAATGAAGTTTTTGTGTCCCTGATATATGTAAGTCGTCTTCGCATGATTGGTTTTATGACAAAGTCTAGAAATTCCGAGATTTGGTTTATTTGGCTCGAGCAGCCATTTCTATTGAGAGGTTGGATAATGATTGTTCCTTCTGCTTGGGTTCTGTATATTTTGGCAGGGGATAACATCGTGGTGTACAAATTATTCTACTTATGGGAATGGGGAAACTGTAAATCACCTCGTCAATTATCTTCTTGTCGCAGATAAACGATATCATATACAATTTCCACCTTATAGTTAATGTCGCCAAGTCTTGCCTTAATGTACAATAATAGTGTACATTTCGCAGCTGTCTGTAACTTTCTTTAATGTCATTTGCCGTATTCACAATTGCTGTGCCTCTTACTTTATCGATGGGTTTTATTGTGATTTTATCAGAGCAGTCTTTTCTGCTAGACTTATGTTCTTTCTGATGTGGGTTGCGAATGGAATTTCCTCTATCGATCTAAGTTGCTTCGAGACAGTTTTACAATTTTGGGTTTTCCGCTGTTAGCAGTGTCGACATTGGATTTATCTTAGAACATATGTCTGATTGATTGATGAATTGATCGTTTGTTTCTCATGATATTGCACAATCTTATGATGCGAATAGATTTGCTGATATCTGATAGGACAATTTTTCTGCATAGGCACTTCGGAATGGGAATAAATTTCAAGCTTGTGCTTGATGCTTTGATTTCAACATTTGGTAACGTTTGATTTGCAAGATTTTTGATGAATCTGAGAATCTTTCTGAGTTCTTGCTTTTGTTTAATCATCGAATTTTTGTTTATGTTCTTCCTGGCGTTTTTTATTCTTTTGGTTTCAAAACAGCAAAACGATACCAAAAACGAAAGGCAAAGACGCTTTTCATAAAATTCACGAAAGCTGCAAAAAAAGCAAGGTGAGCTAGCTTCAAAAGTCAACTAAGTCTTCTCTTTGTTCATAAAACCCTGACGAAACTGTCTTTTTTAGGTCAGCACATCCTCCAGAAAGAGAACTACCGGTATTGCAGCACAAACTTATGTGTTTGTCACCACACATCGAGACATAAAAAAACAGAAAATTCAACAAAGGAAGCAAAAGACCAAACTCACAAACATAAAACCTTTTATCAGGGGCTAAGCTCACATGACCAGGGTCAAGGCATGATCTATTCACCGGTTTCTCGCCATGTTTTTCGTTATCATGAAATCACACGACTATTGATCTACTCACTATATCGTTACACTTTCAAAGGTAGAACCGGTGCGTAAAGTTGCCCTCGTTTCCTTTATGTTGATTTAGCTTTTCAGACAGAGGCCATTGTTAAATAATCAATAATTTCATAATAGTTTGCCGCTTGTGTTGAGCTTATTGGCTAAGTTTTGGTACATTTATCATTTATTCTGAGTTTACGAATCATCAAGACAAATTGTACATTATCTTGAAACTATCATTTTGTCACGTAAATGGGCTATTGTACTAAGCATAGTGAACTTCATAATAGGCCATTTTGTAATTTTCGGTTGCCATTTTGTTTTATGACGTCATCACAATAATTAATTTGCATCAATTATATGTTTTGTCTGTAATTTGGGATGCTAATTTCAGTTCAGGCACTAAAATGCTCGACACAGGCTTCATCAACAGTAATTAAACGTTATCACACGATATCATGGGGGATATTTTGAATTTGGTCGGCCATTTTGGCTTTATGACGTCATCACAATAATTGATTTGCATCAATTTTATGTTGTATTTGTAATTTGGGATGTTTGTGCCAGTTTATTCAAAATAATATTGAAAACTGCCTAAATTAGCAGTATTTTACCATTTTAAGCAATATCACGGCGGCCATTTTGAATTTATGAAGTCATCGAGCCTTTCCGGTGGCCCAAATTTTTGGAGCAATAGCTAATTTTGATCTACACATGTATGCGAACCTCTGTAGCAAATTTGGCACTTTTGTCATCCGTGTAACTATATTTTTGTTAAGCCACCTGACTAAAACTCCTATGAAACGTGCATTTTCTAGTGTTGAAGTGGACAACAATCAGCACACTTTGCCAGACACACGTCGCTATGGTTTTTTGAATACGTTATCAAGTTCGGTTTGGAGAAAAATGTTTTTTTTCCCTAAAAACAGTCAAGTTAAATTTTGCAGTAGGGTCGGAAGTTTGACAGATAACACTCCTCCCATTTGCATGTGTTTTCCTTTTCCTTTTATTATAACTAAGAGCGTTTACAAAACCAGCATATACACATAACACTTTAAAACAACTGAACAATACAAAAAGTCGAAAATAGTTTTAAAAAGTGTTGACAGCAAACGTCACGACTTTATTAGAAAAAGGCTGTGTTCTCTCGTCACCCCATTTCGTCATTGTACAGAGGTGAGTATTCAGAATTAAAACTTGTAAAAAATGGAGATATACTTCATGAAGAAGTCACAACACACATTGTCTGTGTACGTTGAAATGGGTGCTGAATCTTGAATTAGTCTGGTTCTCTGCTCCACTTCTACCGCTGGCTGCGTGCTCACGAAAATAGCTGACTGCGCAGCCAGCTGTAGACATGGGACAGGGAACAGACTAAACCTTGAACAACCACAAATGTGATAGCTATTGCTATTGTGCTTAATTCTCCTAGCTTTGAACCTTTACATTGTAACTTAAGGAGGATCAATGGATCCTTGAGTTCAGGTAGGAAAATCTGACAGGCACTTCGTGAAAACAGCTTCCCCAAGTAGATAATTTTGCTTCAGATAAAGGTTAGCGACACTTCCACTGTACACTTTTAGTACCCACTGTCCGTCATTTAAGAGGGACTTTCATCTCCGTCTAGTACAGGTACCTCTTGAGATATAACTGCCAGTGTATCTTAAAACTTTTGAGACAATTCCTTGTTTTGGTAATATTCCTGATCATCTGTGCTCACATCGTTTTGTATAAAACGTTGAAAAGTTATTAAGGGGATCCTTCAGTAGTTACAGGGGGATGGGCCAGGAGAATGGGGTCACTTTGTAGAAAACTGTCCAAGGGGGAGGATCACTTTCAATAAATCTATCTTTGGGGGAGGGTCACTTTTAACAGAAGCTGATTTTACTTGAATAGGAAATCACCGATGCAATACACCGATTCTTTAAATACATACACATTATCCTCAAGTTTCACAGGCAAAAACGATGCAGTGGTATCCTACGTTGATTTTAAACACCTTACACAATTAAACAACTGCAACATTTGAGACAGGTGGTAAGTAGTATATCAATTATCAAAGGTCTATAAATGCACAGATATTGTTAGTTTTATATTGGAAAAAAAATTTAATAGTTCTCTCATAGACTGCAATGTACAGTGAATCAATATTTCAGTGAAATTCCAAACTCGAATTTCTTGCCCACACATGGACTTGCAGCCACCCTAGTCTGACCAAGAACATTAATATCAATAATAAAACGTGCATAAATGTACAGATATACCTAGTTTTGTATTGGAGAAAAGTATTCATAGTTGCGTCATAGACTACCATAGTGAATCAACATTTTGCTGAAATTCTAAAATCAAATTTCTTGCACACACGTGGACTTGTAACTGCCCTGATCTAATCAAGTAAATTTATATCAATAATCAAATGTTCGTAAATGCACAAACATTCCTAGTTTTATAGTCGAAAAAAATTGTTCATAGTTCTCTCATAGACTACCATGTATAGTGAATCAACTTCTTTGATGAAATCCAAAAATTTAATTTCTTGTACACAAATGGCTGTTTTACTTCCAACTTCAAGCAAAGGACATTTACGTATATTATCAAACATATATAGATGTACTGATATAGCTTGTTTTGTGGGAGAAAGTTGTCAATAGTTTGTCTGATGGACTGCATGTATTATTATTTGAATTTTTGGATGAAGCACTATATCAGCCACATCTTGCCTTCTTATAGTTGCACAAAATATGGTGACCCTCCCGCAAATGTATAAAATATCATGTCCCTTCAAAGATGCTTGCATGATAAATTGTGACCCTTCCTCCCAAAACGCCAGTCTCCCCTTGTAATTACTGTCCCTAACTTAAATAACAATTGAACAAATTGTGATGTAAATTGGCTGATATACTGTTTCAGTTATTCCTGGAGAGAATACTGCAGCGGTTGGGGGCCGTCAAGTTTTAAATACAGGGGGAGGGTCACATTTTAGACAGGAGGATAGAGGAGGGTCACATTTTACAATACAGGTGTGCAAGGGATCCCCCGCCCCCTGTAATTACTGAAGGCTCTCTAAATGGCTCGACGTAGGTCTTTGATGGTGGGATGCAATGAAGAAGTCTGTTGGGTGTAACTGTGCTCTTTATATTCACATTTTCACATGTGAAAGGCAACGTGGTTGCCAATAAGAATACTGTAAATGATAAACACGCCAGCACCTCGTTTCATTGTAAATAATTATTCCCTGTCGTCGGGCAAAGGTGACAGAAGTATATTTACGTCTAGCACAATCGACCACATTAACCTTTAGGTCACGCTTTCGTCAGAACTGAAAAAACCGTCAAAAGTTGCGGCAGATCTGCAGAACGTGATAAGGCATACAATTTTCGATTTTACAAATTTTGATACAAAAAACTCATACGGAAACTTCCGTAGATACAACGAATCGTCTGCGGCCCTTTATTAAGGTTTTGTCCAATGTCGTGAATAACTCTGTAGTCATTTCAGATATGCTTCGGTGATGCTGACAAGTGAGATGTTCTGCCCACTGCTCGATCAAGTATGTACTGCTATACATGGCTAGGGGAGACGGGTAACCCAGATTGGAAGGCCTTGGGAGAGGTCACACATTTGTTTGAAATCTTTGCCGGTAAGGTTTGTGAGTGGTACGTGGACTCAAAAAAATGTGGACAAACTGAACACCTTGAAACCAAGACTAAACAGCACACGAATGTTCGGCGGTCTTGTAAGAAGGCAACTCATTTCTTTGATTAGCTCTCCACAACCAACGCTGCATAAGTTGATACACACAAATATACACACAACAGAACATTAATTTTGACGGAAGCTAAATCCTACAACACATTGAAAGGTTCTGGCACTTTCACAAAAGATAACTCTCATTAATCCCCAGGCTAAAATTTACGCCATTTGAATGCAACCGATAAAAGAAGTACTTTAAAGAGGATATGTGAAACGAGGAACGCTTAAAGGATAAAGATAGCCTCAGCAAATTTCTTTGTTCTGTATACACTCAGTCTGTCCACCCATTATACACAAATACCTGTAAACTGATATGTTTGCCATCTCCTTTACCATGAGGTGACGATGTAGTTTGAAAGCCATGGAGATCTACTTGGTCCTTCCTTGATATGCTTTGATGCCTCAGCGACAGAATGACAAAGTAGGGGAGAAATAGCTTTGTGTTATTTTCTTTCAGCGTGTTATGACGTGGTAAAGCCTGTGACTCGAAATGGAGCTAGCATTGTACCCTATACAAGCAGTGTTATGCAACAGTCCGACTTCTCTATATGACGGCACCAAGATTCTTTGGTGAATTTTTGGCACAAGGCTTCATCAATCCTCAGGAACGTAATAATCTTGTTGTTTTGTTGTTGTTGTTGTTGTTGTTGTTGTTGTTGTTGTTGTTCATGCATTGAAGAACATTAATTTGGTGTTTTGTTCTGTTTCAATCATATTGTTGTCGTCGCAAATACAAAGTAAAAGAACATCGTAATAACTGGGTTTCCTGAACTCTTATGTACTATCACAGAAAGAACTACCCCATGGTACCGTGGAGGTACCGAGTAGAGTAGCGCCCCTAAGCCCTACCGCATTAATGCCGAAGAGCTATGGAAACTCAATCATTATGTTTTTTTTACGTGTATTTACCATGATGTGATTGAAACACAATAACATTGACAAACTTAGAGCTCTTCAATTTCAGTAGTAAATAACAACGAAAAGCATAAGCGACAATCAAAATGCTAAGTTCTCCGAGCATAAATCTCACAAATCGTAATGGATGGTGAATGGCTGGCTATGCTGTTCAAAAAAATGCATTATGGTTTTGTTTGGCTGCAGGGGTAGCATAAGTATTTTGTCAGGGCTGGCTTAACCAAGGACCAATCGTACTCATTTTGAACTGCGCAATTCAGGTGGTTCCGGTCAGACTCCAGGTAATTCATGAGCGGATAAAAGAGACGAAAGGCCGCAAATTTTCTCCGAAGGGACGGGTTCTCCACTAGAACTTCGTGTAGGGTGAAACACAACGGAGCAAGCGCCAAGCTGACCGCCACGTCCATGGTGTAGTGAAAGAAAGACGCCATCAAACTGAAGATGCCGACGGCAGCGATCATCCAACAGAAAGGGTGTAGGATGTGACCAAGATTGCGTGAATCTGAAAATAAAGGTGAAAACTGTCAGGCAGTAGTGAAGAAGAAGAAAGAAAAGCCATGAACTGAGATTGTGGACGTCAAATTCAATATGTCTGAAAGCTTTGGCATACTAGCGAACTAGCTGTCTTTGTCGAGCAAAACGATACTCGTCAAACAAACATTGATCTTGATTTAGTGAATAACACTACCTACTCAGCAAAGGACAGATACAGTACTGAAATGGCCAGTTTCTCACCTGACCGATACGCCGCAACATTTAGGAGTATCACTGGCAACCAGTCATTCACATTTATCGGTGGCTTTACGATGATTGAAGCATCCACATGGGACTGTATATCTTTTTTACAATCATTGAATTAAAGACATAACTCCAAAACGTACAGATAGACAAAAAATGTATTATTCCCGAAAGTGTCCCTGTATCGTGCAAGGATATGCCTTTGATTTCAAATACCAATTACGGTTACATCATCTATACACAACTTGTTATTGCGGTAGTTGCTACACTCCTAAACATTTGTATTTTTTTGTAAATCTTTTGTTGTTAAGGCAGTATGGTTGCAGCTACCGCTACTTGTAAACGTTATTGAGGTGATTTGATATGTGTTTTCTTCAGAACTGCGGGTAAAGAGTGTGAGAGTACTGACCAACAGAAACTTTCAGACGTGTCTAACGGGAACAATAAAATAGTTATCTTTCATGGCAAAGAATGAAAATCAGGAACCACCATTCTGAGTTTGGAATATGAAAGAGAGACAAACTGACTGCTTCAATGACTTCACATGCTTCAAAGAAGGTCCAGACGAGATGACAACCAGAAAAGTACTGCGAAAATTTGAGTATTTGAAACACTATCTCTGAAGTGCATTCTATTTAAAGGAAGTCAACAGGACAAAAGAGGAGAGAACTGCTATGGCATGGTAATGGCGTATGAGATAGACGGGCGACGGGATAAGAGGATTAACATTGACCCGGAACGACCTTTAAGTGACAGACTACCCTGCCCAATTGGGAATTGTGAACATGAGACCATTACCGAATCACAGTCCAATGTGGATGCTTCGGCTTTCGTGTTCTAACAAGCAGGAAAACCGAAGTACTACATGCGCGCATGCGTCGAGATCGCTATCGTGAAAATTACATAAAACGTTGAGCAGAAGGCCGGAGCAGTTGAATACATTCTTAACGAGCTACCACTTTCCTCTGTCTATGTATAACTCTCCACTCGACGAAATAATGGCAGTTCGTTGTCATGTAGCCATACAATAACAGAGACGTTCGTTTTTGACCCCGAATAATTGTTTTGTTTACCATGACATGTTTGCTTTAACATGTCGCACAATTAAAGAGGAACGAAATCACGTTCTAACAGGATATTATGTCAAGAAAGGACAGTATGCCTCTCACAACAAACCCTGACTCGACTCAAATAATGCCTATTCATTTATATAATTAAAGGCGAATATTACGCCCTTCAAGCGTAAATGGGAGGTTTACAGTTTGGTCAAGCAGCTATGGGTCGGCCGGCTTACTTTTTCTATAGATACCAGGAATTATGTCACCACTTTCTTAATCCGTAACGTGTGAAAACGCGTCGAAGACATGTTTTATCAGCCATTCTTTCATTTAATCTAAAAGCTGTGGTTGATATACATATCTTCTCAAATTATCCTACATTTACACCCCCAATACCCGTCTTCTCAAATTATCCTACATTTACACCCCCAATGCCAAAAGAGAGCGGCATTTTAAAATTAGCAACACCCGTGACAAGAGAAGCGAAAGAAAGACATTTCGTGAAATAACTATGAGCTATGAAGGACAGACGTCGCAATCCCAAATATGACAATATTTATAATTCTGTGGCGAAAGCGATTCAATATGTTATGTCGCTTTATAATTGGGAACTTACACTTCGTAATGTGAAAGGCCAGGTAGATAAATGTGATAGTGTGACCGCTGTACATGAAATCTCCACATGTAACGCCCGTCGATTCGGCATCTGTGTATGAGCCAAGCGTCGAGACAATCACCAAAGCTTGCTTGATTCTTGCGTAGAAAGAGCCATTTGTCTGAAGGAAAGTTAGAAAATAAAATATACTGGGTAAGTGGAAAAAAGACGCAGGAATTGCCAGAAGGAATAGAACAGAAAACTGTACGAAACAATCACACTTTATACGTTGTACATCTCTGTCTATCACGCATTCACACTATTCACCCCTTTCGGTAGTGACTGATTACAAATAACTGACTGGATGAACTAAACACTTAATCAATCAATCGATGGATCGATCGATCAATCAATCAACTGATAAAACAATAAGTGAGTTGATAAAGTACAAATACATACATGCATACATGCGTACGCACATACATGCATACATGTCTGCAGGCATGCAAACAGACAGACAGAAAGACAGACAGGCACACAGTACAGACATGAACCACAAGATTACTGGCAGTCGAATCAATATTCACCTTTGCTGCACAGACAAGATTGGTATGCGTCACTGGAATCGACGTCACCAACATACAAACATTCCTCCAGAGATACAACATGGCGATGCTACTGAAGTATCTTCGGAAAATCACATGCCTGTTGACATTTAGGTTTTAGAAGATGATAGTCACTCGTGATGCTTCTTGGCAGTTGTATGGCATGCAACATGTATGCAATATTGTAGATTTTGCTGAAAAAGTGCTATCGCATTTTCTGTATTGTGTCATTAATTAGACAGTGACAGAAAGTTCTTCGTTAAATCGTGACCACTCAAAAACCTTCCTTGTACATGTGATAAAGGTTTAGATTTTGAGATGGTGAGATAAGACTTGATAATTGTGAACTTTCATGACTACAGATCTTTGACTCTCTTTCGGCTAGCCCCTCCTCAAGATGACAATTTTTTTTTAAAAAGCGATCTTGAAAATCTGACCTGCGAAATCATGATTTGAACTTCTCAAAAATATTGCCGGTACAAATTGTTGGAAGTTTAAACCGCTGGTAGCTTTATGAGCAACAAACCTTTAGAAACAAAGTCTGAACGGCGATTGAGTAACACGCATATACATGGCAAGCGCGCTGTTCAATAGAATTGTGAGAATTTGTGTAGGATTCGAAGTGGAACTGCACCTTTCCCTCCTCAGACGCAACGAGTCTCGTTTGTCTTGTGCCTATTGTAATTATCAACTGTCCATAAAGGTTACGGTATGTCTTAACATCTCGTAAATTCACTCGATGCATCCTTGATAGTTAATTATTCCGCCGACCTACATAGTTATACACATTACACAATCTTGTCGGCTGCTGCCGTTTCGCAGCAAAAAACAGAAGCCAAAACATTGTACTGACCTGCATTATTTAAGCACAATGACGGACAAATCCAAACACAATCTTTGCTTATGAATGCAGTCAGCACTAGAACTTCAACTTCTTCGAGTATTTTAGAAATGAAGGCATTAACTGTCGGATAACTGTAGGGCTTTGTAAGAATTGCGACTTGCAATTTTTTCACTTCCATTTTCAAAGATTTGATCTATTTTGATTTAGTGGGCCGAGCGTGGAAACCTCCACATCGCATTTTCTGTTTCAGATACCAGCCACATGAACGTTTTCATTTTTTTATTTATTTACTTATTTATTCATTTATTTTTCAGGAAAATGTGAGGCTGCTAAACTATGTTAACAATTTGTTCACTACCGTTCTTTCTTTTTCACTGACCAAGCCCAAAGTCTTTTGGCCGATCACTTGTACAATAATACGTTTCTGTTGGTTGGGCGCTGTGGTCATTTGACTGTGTCTGAACACGTATAGAGCTGAAACGTGACCTGAATAATTGTACAAAAAGGTGAGAACGTACAAAGGATATTTTAATCAGTGCAAACACCAGTTTGACTTTGAGAGAGCAATCTGCGCTGTTACCATGGCAGACAAATCTAATTAAACATCTAGAAATAATCAAATAAGAGGTGATGAATGTTTCTGCCAGCAAAACAAATTTCAGTCGGTCAGTAGAGGTGTCCCTATTGAAGCACGCACACAAATTCCGAGGCCACCAGGCGACAAAGATGACACTATTTATGTGTAGCTGTAACAAATAAAGTTTCGATCACAGTTCAGCAGTCGCCGTGGCTGTTCTGCTCGCAGGCAAGACATTGTTGTACTTTGACAACCGAAAATTGGCATGCAGGCGTGCAAATAAGCGTAGATAAACCTGTTGTTCAGACTCTGCAGTCTTTTTGAAGGTCCGATTTGGTGCCATCACAAAATGAGATACACTGGGTGTGATTCACATTTGGAGGGCCACAAAACGTTCCATGCGCAATTGCTGTACGCAAATCTTGACCCTACCAGTCTTAGGTGAGGAAAATGAATCAGAATGTTTTCTTTTCTTTATCTTGGTGAATGCAACTTTGTAATTCTGCTTGCAATAAAACTATTTGAATTTAAATGAAAATATTACAGAGTCTACCATGTCCTTTGTGGAAAATGCCTCAATTTGCGAACAATGTAGATTCAGTAATCGGGTAATGAGAGAGTTACAAAAAAATCCGGTCGAGTACACCAAGTGCTCCAAGAGTGCACACCGAGCTGAATTCTGGGACATCTTATCCACTCTGGTTGATCACATCGCATACGGAAGGAATATTGTACTAAAGACGGAAGTGTAAAATTCGGAGAATAGTAATAAAATGATCATGGTCATTTACATATACATTTTAAAACGTTACCAATCACCTGTATTTGTGCAAAGACGCCGTGATAACGAACGTTGAGCTAAGAAAAACCAGAGACGCTGCACAGATGTATCCTGGGTAAAAATGAAAATGCATGGACTTAAGCACTACATCCGGAAGAGGTGGGTGCTCGGACGGATCGGGTCGGTTGTCATTGACAACAACAGTCACGTACGCGGACACTATCATGACCAAGAGGAAGAGGATGAGACTGACAAGTGTCTTCCTCCTTGAGATGTCTCCGGGGACGGGTCGGAGTACTGGCTCATCCAGTGAGGTCTTCATGCCACCGTTAGGCATTGAGCACTCCATCAGCAACTCTTCCTGCTCCGATGAGGGCATCGTCCAGTTCAAGCAAGGCCACTGTGGGAGAAATCGAAATGAAAGAACTGGTGAGATCGGCTGTGTAATAGCTGCGCCAAGCAGAGACAAAAACACGAACAAGGCAACACACGGGCCGATTGAAATAAAAAAAATGCATAGACAGTGTGTCTTTTAAGATCTTGCAACTATTCCGTCCTGAGGGAGTGTCAAGATTTAAACATTTTTACTTGAGGCACATCATCCATTTTCCCCGAAAAATATATAAGGTAGTTCGAAGAAAAATACCACAGTTTTAGGAGTCTACGAGAACACCACCACTTGTGTAGGAGTCGACTTGCAATTATGATGATTTTGAAAGTGATCTATCCACGCGGATGTATGAGATTTGTGCATCAAGTAGTACTGCCACCGTTGTCAAGGAATAAAACTTTAGAAGAGCCAAGTATCTCCATCTCTTACTTTTATAACGAATGATCACACATAAGCGTTTATCAGATATTAACCGGAGTTATCTGAGTGACTTTGCAATTCCGATTAAAATTTTCGGATGATTACATATCGACAGGAACTATTGGCAATTGCTCTCATCTCCGCTCATTTAGCAATTAGTTGTTGTAATCAAGTGCAATTTTCATTTTAGTGTTCAACTAGCTTCAGGTTCACAGGGTTCCCTTCAAAGAATAATATCAATTGTTCATATCATTGCATTTTAAACGTTTTAGCGAGTCAGTCAGCCACGCTAAGATTATCATTAACTATATTGAGCAGGTCATTTCCGTAGAGTCACAACCTCGTTACGCTCACACTTATCTTACAAGTACGGATGCCGGTGTTGTCTTTTGGGTAAGCCTAATTAAAGGTCCACGGTTCACGTTCAGAAACACAGGCATTTCCACTCAAATTTACTTTATCGATTCACGTACACTGGTAAATCACCATAAGGACTTCAACGGCGCTTTCTACATGCATGCAGTGGTAGCCTGCGATACATGTGTTTACGAATTCTATATGGAGAGGCCAAGATCATTACAGTGAGGGATTGGATATAAATTACGGAAAGGGAGGGCCGGCGTTTTTCAAAATGACGCGGTCAAATGACGCGGTAAAATAGTGACCCCTCAAAAGTGTTTTCAAGAAAAAAGTGACTTTCCCCAATTTTCACTCCCAAATGAAACTGGTTACTGATTCATAAATAAAGGCCCACTAGTAAAATATAGGTCAAAGGTCACTCTGGTCACGTGACATTTTGTCAACAAATTTACTCCAATACTTATCCTTGTCCACCAAAATCAGACTTTTATCTCTATTGGCTAACCTACAATTAGATATGTACATAATTAATGATGTACAGGATGATGTAAGGGTCAAAGGTCAGGGAAAACCCCGAAATTTGGGAGCACAATTTGGTTCCATACCGTTCATTCTTCAATAGACACTAGCCCTCTTGGACTCTTAGATACGATAAGATAAAGGCAAAGCTTAGCTGCAGAGGTGTTGGGCAGTTCAAAGGTCATAGAAAATTCTGAAACATAATACTTTAAAAATTTTCTTGGCATTTACAATGTTGTCCTAGACATTTAAAATATTGTCCTAGGCATTTAAAGTATTGTCCTGGGCATTTGAAATGTTATCCTTGGCATTTACCATGCTGTCCTGTCTATATAAAATGCTGTCCTAGGCATTTGAAATATTGTCCTGTGCATTTAATATGTTGTCTTAGGCAATTGCAATATTGTCCTGGACATGTAAAATGTTATCCTACGCGTTTACGATGTTGTCCTAGGTATTTACAATCTTGTCTTGTGTATTTTAATATGTTGTGTTAGGCATTTGCAATATTGTGCTGGACAAATAATATGTTGTCCCAGGCATCAAAAATGTCGCCCTTGGCACTTGACTTGTTATCCTTGGCATTCAGCATGTTTTCTTATGCATTTACAATGTTGAAGGCCCTCAACATATCGTCCCCGGCCCAGGACCTACCACAAATTGTCCTGGGCAATCATACTGTTGTCCAAGGTTTTCACTACGTTGTCCTAGATATTCCACATATTGTCCTAGGCATTTAAAATGCTGTCCTGGGCACTCAACATATTGTGCTGGGCATTTACAATGTTGCGCGAGGCATTCAATATCTTGTCCTATAGGCATTCAGCATGTTGTCCTAGGCTTTCAACATGTTGTGCTAGGCATTTAACGACTTGTTGTCCTGAGTATGATAGAGCATGCGCACACGTAATCAACACAGATGTACTGTAGCATAAAACCATCAAGACTATTTAACACTCATACTCACATACTGTACTTTTGATTTTCGGAAGGGCCTATGTCGGTTATAAGAAGTGTCGTGCAGCCGCTTTACAAATTTAATATTATGAGATTGTTTATACCCTGTGAAAGGGCCATAACTTTCCTGATTCAGTGTTTGGTCTGCATGATTTGCGACTTTGGCGGAATTCTCCGCAGGAAACTTGGACAGTGAGGCACTGTCTCAAATTAGGGTAGACAATACTCGTAGTTTAAAAGCCTGGCAAACTTCAAAACCCAGGTCTAGTCGCGCCTAGTCAGCCTAACCTTACTCAACCTGATTAAAATCCGATGTCGAGATGAGTTGGTATTACGGTTGCACCCTCAGTGAAAGGAGTACGACAGAAAAAAATCTGTAATGCGATTTAATCAGATTGAGTCTAGCCTAGCCAGAAAAAAAAAATGTAAGGGCTTAGCGAAGCGCCGAGCCACGCACCTGTGGCTAAACGGAGGGAGAATAACTTCAAAACAGCAAAGCCAAACCAAAACGCTAAACTCTGATACTTTGTCCGATAGAAAAATTAGATCGTGCATCACCTTTAACCTGGTCGGTAATTAGAATATTAAAATATAATGAATATTAAAATATATTAAGATATGGTGTGCTGCGTCAATTTAATTATGGGAAGCTGCGTGAGAGCAGAAATTAGTTTGGTGATTTATTGCTTAGGAACAGCTCAGTTATTAGGGGGGAACAAGTTCACGTCATTTGATTTAAAAAGTAGACAGACCTCTCCAGAACCAAAACCCATGACCCTCTCTTTGAATATATGATGCCCCCCCCCCCGAAAATTAAACAAGTCTAAACAGAATACTAAGAAAACCTAGAAATAAATCATGAATAACCTTACATCGACTGTAATATTGCTTCAGGTTTTGTATACTGAAGCATGCAGATATATACACATTGCAGATGGACAAGGCCATAATATGGACAACATTTTAAAAGCTTATGAGAACATAATATGCTCAATGTCTAGGAGAGCGTGTCCAGTGACAACATATTTAATGCCTAGGACAACATACTGAATGCCCAGGACAATAAATTAAATGCCTCAGACAATAAGATAAATGCCTAGAACAACATGTTGAATATTGTCCGGGACTACACTGTACATTTCTAGGATAAAATTGCAAATGCGTTAAACAATATGTTAAATGCAGATAGCAGCAACATGATAATACTCATGACGACATTATATTAGACCACTTAAGTCAGTCGTGGCTTTCCATAGACGTTGCTTTGACCTTCACTTGGAAACAACAATGTCGCGGGTCGCATGTCTAGATCACGTTATTGATACTACACTACGTGATATGGGTGCGGTTTGACCGTTCGCTGGCCCGGATCATAGCATAACGACCGAATGCGACCCTTTCTCCCTCAATAGTGCCTCGAGAGTTGGTTTGACTTTTCAAAGGGAATCCATGCTTACTGACAAACAAATGGCGAAGAATATATCCCCATGTTCAAAGCGTGGGTTTCTCTGTCCTTTGCAGATAATCACTTCATGTTTACTGGTAAATATGTGCAAAGGATTATTATTAAAAAATGTTTTGTTCATTTTTGTGATTCAAATGCTACGAAAGACGTAGTAAACATTTTAAACTGTAACGATATAAATATAACCTACAGTACACCGACACTGAAGCCTAAGTGATAGTCGTTACTCTTTCAAGGTTTCAGAAACATCAGCAGATGTGGGGTTCATCACGCCCACGTGGACGTAATTGGAACATCTGGACACACGCAAAATTTAATCTCCGAGAGCTCCTTGGTGACAACTGATTTAAATTCTAAATCTGCAAGACTTGAAGAACGAAGCATTTTGTTATATTTCTCTCAGTTCTATCGTAGCCATGATTTTAGGCGCCATGAACATACCTGAATGATAGAACATGTGGTGAGATTTTGAAAGGGTCGTAAGGCAGACGTATAGATAAGTTGCCGGGTCTTGTCCACAGTAACCTCTTATCACTTAACGTGGAGTGGACATATTTGAAGGTACTGATACTCATAACCAAACGAGTCAAAAAATGAGGAGAGTGAAAATGTCACACACAGTAAGGATTGAAGGTCATAAAGTAGTACGGGCATAGAAAGTGACAGGCTTAAACTTTTGCTCAAACTTTCCTCGATGAAACTTTTAATCAAAGCATTCCAAAAAATAAGGGGTCATCACTGTGTAAAGAGTGGTACTCGAGAAAACAAATTATCTGACGTTAACAGACCTGTAAAATTCAAAATTCATCTCTGTGTTTACTTTATGGGAAAAATACAATTTTCGATTTTCAAAAAACTAAAATGATAAATTATTTATCTAAGAGCTTTAAAAAGAGCCCCTATAAGTGGTAGATCAGAAAAGAATTGATAAATTTCAGAGTCCTAATATCTGTCCCCGAGGCATATTCTAACGTAAATGGTTTGATTTCATACTAAGAAACCACAAAGCTGTGTGCGTCATTGATAGGATTGACCCTTAATAATTGTGGTTCGAAAATAGAACACATTATGGGAAGGACGAGGGCCAATTGTTTGTATATAATCAGGCAAGTTGGATGTCCATACTTTGTAGCGATATTCTTGTTTTGCATAAGCAAGGCCCGTGTCCAACGTATAGAGAATTAGGGCAAAGTGTCCGCTTTATCAAATGCATGTGTCACATGTATGTGTCGACAAGCTTAATAGTGTGTATGCCAACATGATCAAGGGAGTATAATATTGGCGGCACAACAAGATCTTGACGAGTAGCAGTATCGTGATGATTATCATTCTTAGAAGAAGCGATGACAGAAAATGGGAAGGTGGATCTGTTTTATTCAAACAAGGGCAGCATTGGTTTGAAAGGTCGAACTTTCAAACTGGAGATGTATTCACAGTTGAAGAAAAAAGCGGAACACTTTTTTCTGTCCTTGCCGACAGTTTACCTGTTAGTTACTCAAGCATACAAAGATTCATTCACATTATTCTACATGTTGATAAATCCGACAGTGCGTTTATCATTACAACTGTCCTGTCTTGCTCTAGGCATGACACAATCTGAACATTCTGAAATTGAGCAGCGTCATAATATTATGCTATACACATGCAAACAAGGGAAAATTGAGCTCCACACTTAGTTGTCATTTCCTTACAGTCGAAATGGCCGGCATCATTTACTTCTGCCAGACATCGAAAGCAGAAGACCTCAAGATATTTTTCACGTCTTGGTATTATCAGGAGTTCAACTTTACTATTTAAAACCGTTTTCAATGATCTGCGTGACCCATTTACAAAGGAACTCACACTGCAGAGAAACCTGATGGTTATTTTCTGAATAAGTGGGCAATCTGATAAAGGGTTTGCAGCACACCTATTTATTCCTTATATGTGGTAGGCTTTTATTCTCTCAAAGTGAAAAACGGAGGTCCTTTGTTGGTTAGGAAAATTCCTATAACCCCCCCAGCACTAGCAATTTCTCATTACCTTGATTGTTTATCTCCCGACACCTAAGAAGTTCATTCTATCGTGACTCAAAGGAAATAGGAAAACATATACACACTCATACGCAACTCATTTACGTCTTCTCTTAACGTAGAGAAAGCGCCCCCAGGGACAGATAGTCGAACCCTCTCACTCTTAAAGTTCGTCTTTAGTCTTCCACTTGTGGGGGTTTCATTTTGAAGTTTGGAAAGTAAAACTATTCACCGGTTTATTTTTAAATTTTAAATTTTCCCCATGGAGTAAACACCGGGATGGCGGCCATTTTGAATTTCAAGAATATTGCGTGATTTTTTTTCTAGTGCCGTATTTTGCATCTTGACCCCTGATTTTATTCATGATTTCAAAAGGGAACGGTTTAAAGTTCTCTCACGAAAAGTTTGAGCAAAACTTTACTTCTTTCACAACTTCTAGGCATGTAATACCTTAAAAACAGGGTTTCGAGGTGCGCAGTGTGTGCTGTATTGTTCATTTGCGTTTGCCAAAAGGTCATTAAACTTTACTGTCACTTCTTTAATTCGAGTAAATATCTTCGGCCCTCTGAAGACTGAAGACTTAACGCTCCTATTACTACCAATAGTGCAAGGTGGCTGACGAACACCAGTTCTTTCCTAACACCTGCCAAACCTCTAGTTGGTTCTACGATCACGGCACTCTGTGTCGACGTTGCTTACCCGTGATATGCATGTGAGCCGACAGCAATACTCGGATAAAACCCGACAGGGATCGAAGTTTCCATAATTCGTTGGTCCTGTGTCGTGGTAAAAGGGAAGTTTACAAGTTCAGGACATTATATGACGTGCACGGAAAAGAGAAAAATACACAACACAAATTAACGTGCTTGGCTGTTGGTGTCTTTCGCCTTTGTATACTCGTATGAATGCCGTGTTTGTTGACCCAGTTGAGATCGCTGATATTCGCTGTATATGAAAGAGGAACGTTTTATGTAAACAATTTTAAAGTAATTTTGTACAAAATTGAAGTTCAATTTTTAAAGTGATAGGTTATTAAAAATTACTAGACGAAAATGAAAAAAAAATCATCAGACCAAAAAATATCAGGCCGGTGATTGCGTATTTCATTTCCGACGAACCGTAAAATATGCGGCAACAAATTATCGCTCTGGTTAGTTCTAATTCCGTAATGAACACGATTGGAACTAATTTGGGATAATTGGATGGTGAAGTAATGTCGGATTAATCTGCAAATGTAAGCTCATCTGCTTTTCTTTTTAAGTTACACACTTGTTTATATGAGTAATTCATAATATCGCAACATTCAGCTATAGGGCACCTAACACTTTTGAGAAATGTGAAAAATATAAAGATCCAATTATCCCAGATTAGTCCCACTCGTGTTAGTGGTGGAAAGTCCTTATTCTGAAAAAAGTGTTGAGTTTGGATGTATTGTTGATCAGCAGAGACGCGAGCATATTTTTAGGGATTCGCATTTCACATATTCCAAAATATTTTATGCGTCTTTAAAATGTTAAAACTTTACAAGAAAACAACAACAACACATTTCACTTGAACTGAATACGACGTTAGTACTGATGTTTTCATTTTCCATGATTGTATACATTCTCTACGACACGGGCGCGTGCATTAAATGTCAGCGAATATTACCCACAGCGCATTCCAAACCATCGAGAAGTTACGAAGCCTTGGAACCACAATTTGCAGAAGAGAAAGAAATTATTAATGACGATTTTTTGTAGTAGTTATTTTTCTAAGCCGGTATTCCTTTTCGCCGATACAAACGATAATGTGGATGTACTTTGGTGGATAATCAGCCTTTCATATCTTCAGCCCGGTAAAACCTCACAATTTCCTCGGATACCCCGACAGATTTTCCTCCCACGCATATGATTACCTCAGTTGCATTACACTGTAACCTTTGGTCTTACTGAACGCATATAATCTTACCTTTTATCCCTTCTCGGTCGCATGTGTTTCTCAGGTTGGCGTTGACCTCCTATTTTGCTTTGCTTGTAAAGAAACACTCACGGAGGGTCATATTGCGCACAGAGATCCTGTAGGCACTAATATTGCCTCGTAAAGGAAGATCAAAGAACTGGAAGGCGGAAAAACTCTCCGTGGTGACGAAAGGGATTGTTGAATTTGGTCATGCGCACTGACTGATCGTTGTTGTTCCCTACTGTGTACTTGCATTGCACTAAGTCTAGCCCTTATGGTACAATGGAAAGGTGAGTTTTAGAGCGTGATGTTAGGTTGAACAAAATAATCGTGCTATTCTGATAATCCGCTCGTCCTGCCGACACTAAATATTTTAGAGGTATACGTAAACACAGAAGTAAAAAGAAAGAAAGAAGAAACCCGTAAAATCGCACGTTCGTTACCTAGCATTTAATTTTTGCTTGAACGAGGATGTATTTTATGTTTTTTTCCCTTTTATATGTATGATACATGTTTCTGGAAATGTTGTGGCCAGTGTTTGACCGCCCTGAACCCCCGTAAAATGCAGATTTAAAAATAAAAATAGTTTGGAAAACAATTCCGGCCGATCTACCTACCCTAATTTTGAAAACCATGTTTATATCGGAACAGCAAAATTCATTTTTGGGGCCTAATGCAGAATAAATAGGTCATGGGACGCGAAAAGAAAATCAGTGAAACATTACACAAATTTTCACTGCAGGTTTGTTGTACATCATATACTGTACATTGCGACTTCTCAATATCGGTATAATGGTGACAAATTATGATAATTAAAGGCTGTGGCTCTACGCTTTATGTCAACCGATGTCTTGCCACTTTGGCCATGTGTCGTTGCGTGCCATGAATAATTAGATGAATCCTTTAAAATTGCTAGTAATATGTTCACTTGTTATATACTTTTTGACTGTGTGTTTACTACCTCAAGGAACCTGATGAGATTGACATCGACCCGATATGCACATTATTTACATAAAATTCGGTGAGTAAGATTTACTTTGCAGAGCGACGCATTCATGTGGCACCGACCTTTTGTAACATTTTACGGTCAATATTAATATTGCGATTCTTCGCGGATCTAGCAAAATCGATGAAAATCTTATCGTTTCCATCAGTAAAGTTTGCACTTCGATTTCCAAATGAATAGCCTTTTTCTCAATGTCGCGCGATTTACCCATAATTTCGGTGTTCAGTACTGACTGTCAGCATCAAAATAAGATGTATACAATCTTTAAGAAGGGTGATGCCACTTACAGTATGTGTAGCTACACGTACAGATCTCCACTCTAGACTCCGTAATAGTATAGCATCTTCAGCAGAATAATCTAGTCAGTCAGCGAAGTCCCTTCTTCATGAAACAACAATTCTTGTAATATTACGACACGAATATGAGTTCTTATATCCGTTAATTAAAAATGCAATTGTAGCTCTGGAGTGGAGGTGTGGGTGAAATCAATTCACTCATGAAAGCATTTCTACGATTACAAATTACTCTTGTCTATCAGCATACATTCAACCCAGACAATTATTAGGAAGAACATTTCCGCATTTAGCTGCCTTGTTTCCCCAGAAACCATGGCAACGTTATCGTCATCTTGACGTAGGAACTGCCAGAGTCGATGACAACCACTCTTTATTGTAATCTTTCTGATATGTATATCACGATATTCCAAAATCTGCGTGATGATGGTCGAATTTCAAACTACAAGCTTTACCATTTTTATAAAATACTGCATTTTATTTTTTAAACAATACTGTATTATTTCCGCATAAGATCATTATCAAACTTCAAACTTTGGAAATGCTCTTGATAACTTAACATATTCGGCGGCTCAGCCTCCTATTTTGCAACTGAAGTATCTCGTTACTCGTTAAAGGAATAAAAACCTGATGCGAAATGAAATTGCTCTCGTGTTTCAGTTCTTTTTATTATTAATTGACACCTTTGTTTTCTCTGACAGTATACCATGAGTTATCAATCTCTTTAAATTTGTAATTGTCGACTAACTGACATGTAACTGCAAAATGTCTTCGAATGTCTTGTTATGATCGACATCCAAAGAAAAACAACATCAAAAGAAAAAGTACATCAAATTTCACGCAGCAATTCTGAAGATAAAGGCAATACTGGAAAATATGCTAATCCACAAATTATTTGATGTGAATCTGTAATATGTCCTTCATGTTATGTTTTCATATGTTATTGCATTGTTCATGTTCAGATGAAATATCAGGTGCAATATCTGTATTGTTTCATCAAACTGTGATGCAGTTGCCGCTGATACATAGCTTCAATTAAAAATATATTCATTATATCATGCCAGTATACTTACAGCACAAATACAGCGATTTGATTGGTGGAGACGTAAAAGTAACCATGCAATACATTCGCGATATAGCGCGGTCGGAAATCTCCTCACTATTTTAATATACCGTTGTGATATCGAATCGGATAAACCACCTCAACAAAGGATATACCATTCGCTTTTGACAAGTTCTCCACACTTGCTATCGCTCGTGCACATATGTGCTGAACTTGTTAAGTTCTCGTGGTGTTCCGTCATTGGATGTTGTTTGTTAGCAATGACTTGACAATGATGTCACATTGTTTGTATCATAAATTTATTTGTCAGGTTCCATCAACTCTTGTCGAGTTCTACCAGTTTTAGAGCCTCTAATTATGATAGTTAAATATGCAAGTAACCAATTAGGTCACACAACACTGCTAAATGTCTATTGTGTCATTGTGTCACACACACACACACACACACACACACACACACACACACAGACACACACACACACTCACTCACTCACACACAATACCAATGCCAAGGGATGTTCTTGCCGAATATTTTTAGGTCATTGACCAATTTTTACAGTGAAGAAGCAAATGTATGGCTATGGCACAGGACACCACACACAAAAGGAATTATTTTCTATTGTACAGAACGATCTGAGGGCAATTTGCACATTCCTCGGTAAGTTCCCTGAAGACATTTTTGTACAAAGTTTCGATGTTTACGTTTTCCAGGTCAGAATTATAAATTTGGCCAAAAATCAATCATCAAATGTTGAATACTGCGTTCGAAAAAAGCGTTGCTGGTTTTGTCGTCATACCCAGTGGCTATAGGTAAATTTGTTAAGGCAGCGGAAAAGACTATTGCGGGTCATAAATTTTACGATATTGGATTCAGCAATCTTGATGTTTGAATTCTTGAAATTCACATGAAACATTCACCCTTACATACTTAATTATCACATCATCAAAGAAATTGTCCTAGCCATATAATTTACCGGCCAGGAATTTATTTCTCATTGCAAAAGCTCAGACTGATCTAAGATGAATAGTGTCAGATTTTGTTTTCAGATTTTTGTGCGTTAGATTACATCTGCAATTTATTTATACGGTTCTTAATTTTTAAAGTTGTTTCCTCTCAAATATCAGAAGAAAACTGTTATGTTTTGGAAAACAACTTTAATGAAGCCAGGGGACAAAGGGCAGCCGGACAAGGACTACAATTAGCGAAGGTATGAAGAACACAATAGCTAATAAGTGTACCCTAACTGTAATTGCTTTTGAAATTTAATATGCAACATCACTGCATATGCTGAATGCACGCATTTTCTGAGAGATTTTGAATTATCAATTATCTTAGGTAAAGTAAATGAATTATAGTTTATTATCTAAAGTAACCATCCATTGACACATCAGCATTGTAGTTCTGTCTTGAAAATACCTATGTAATCAAGGTTGTATCATTACATTTAGCAAAATCGATATTATCATAAATAATATTAACATACTAAAAACTTTTAAGCTAGTTGTGTCAAGTTGTGGTAAGACACGGTCTTTGTCCCATTTTATTCAGGTGAGAACAAGTTCTTGTTTGGCTATGAACAATGTGAGTACGATTGCGCCATATAAATTCAGCATGCCCAACTATTATGGTGTCCCTTTCCTGATTCTCCGCAGCAGGCCTTGATTAAAGGTAACCGATTTGCTCAACACATTTTTTCAGAAAATGAGTATTTGATAACTCTCTAGGATCAAAACGATGAAGAATAAATCTTTTTATTTGGTTTGTTGCTAGTTTTGGTTTGTTTGTTATGTTTTTTTCTGAGTGATAAAAAAGAATTCTTTTCCTTGGACTAACAAAAATAGAAATATGGTAATTATTATCACACACGTTTTTCTATGTCACCATTGCCTATTTACGTCATGATAAATGTCACCAAGTCACAACCTACGGTATACCAGGAATTATTATTACTGAAACGTTTTTTAATATTGCCTTACCCATATTTAGCAGTATTTGAGTGACAGACAACTCATAGCAAATGCAAAAGATAAAGAATTTTATTTTCTCAAATTTTAGGCGAATTGAAGAATCACGAGAAGTATTGCCACACAACGGAGGAAAGGCTTTGGCTAGACTGGGAACAGTGATCTTGGGTGATAAGGTGTCGATAACGTCGGTGCATAATTTTAATCCTGCAGATCCCCACATCCTGAAGGAGAAATAATAGACGCAGTTGTCCTGTCTTCAGAGGTAACAATAAACGTGTAAGCACAGACAAATAAAAGAAACTGTTTCTATTTGTCTGTGGTGTAAGTTAGAACACTGAAATTCCGATGAACTGGAGAAACATGTTTCAATTAAGAAATCAAGAAATAACACCACTGTCTCCAAGACAGCAGATGGAGATTTTTTTTTAATTTTCATAATTACAAAACGAAGGGAAGACCTAATGGTACTAATTTGACACGCATATTCTGTAAGAACATGTTTAGAAATTAGACAGCAAATACTGCTTTATTATGATATGTTCTATGTGTTGAAGAGTAATTGCGGTCTTTTAGCTTTTTATATATACTGTAAGGAAACTGAAATTATCTGCTTCTGGTTTGCTGGTGACGCAGCGAACAGGAAACAATAAAACATATTTTTCGTATCTTACAAAAACCCATGGTAATATTAGTAATATTACTGAAACACAACCATTTTATCTGCGAGTCTTTATGGCGAGGAAGAAAGAAGAATTTGTAAAACTTGAATCTGAAATCAAAATTTTACAAAAGTTATTTACATTTTAAATTTCATCATATTCGTTTCTCTTCGTGATGAGTTTTCATTTGGAATATATCTATCTTGTATCGATGCTTTATCCTTTCTTTTGTAATTTCAAACTAGAAGATTGAAATTTCTACTTTCAGTAGTGCAGTACGGTTAACATAGCCCATGAGGTTACCCGCAATACTGATTGATTTGTGCATTTAGACCTTATCAGCCCAAGGTTCATTCAATTTTATTCATTTTTGAACAATTTGTCACTAATAATCAATTATGTTACACAGTCACGAGTAAATTGTGCTATGTCTGTAGATGCTGCAAGGTATACAACTTTCAAGGTAAAATTTTCAGCAACTGAGTTGCTCTCATGTACTCCTTCCTGAACATAAATTTTCTTTGTCAAATCATTGAAAAAAAACCCCCAAATCCTTTCTTTTGCCAACACATGGGCAGGCTATTCGTTTAGTGTGTACGAACCAAGGGAAAATGCGGGTGATATTATGTTCTGGGGCTAATAAACGATTTAACGGAGATACAATGAACGTGATGTTTATATTTTGACTTACTCAGAGAGAGGGACTTTGATCTTATTTTGTGTATTAAATTGGCTCAAAACTCCAAGATATCTGTTTTTGTTATGTTCAGGTGCTTGTGATCGGTACGCCTACTACTATTGCTACTGCTACTACTACTACTACGTATACTTCTAATACTACTACTACTACTAAACTGTGAAGAATGATTTAATGATATGTTATCGGGATTACGTAGTTTGAGTGAAGCTTGATAACGATGCGGTGACCTCTGACACATTAATGCAAAAAATGCTGCCCTTGTGAACGTTTAGGTCAGTGTACGGTAAAGAAGTAGGCGACCACGTTCAGCATTCGGCAAAGTATTGCGCTAAAGAAATGGTTGCCTTTCCGGAGAGTCTCTACGAAGCACAGCCTTGTTTGTCTGTCGTCGCTTGCAGCGTGATCATAGCTGCAACGTTGTATGCTGTGCTTTCTTGGCGATCTCACAGGTATGTGGAAAGCATGATACAGTTCTTTTTCCGATGCAATCTATCTTTGTTAGTTAGAATTTACCCGAGACTCGAACTTTGGATGTAACACGATTGGAACTAATCTGGGATAGTTGGATCTCCATTTTTTCACATTTCTCAAAAGTGTTAGGTGCCATATAGCTAAATGTTGCAATTTAATTAATTACTCAAAAAAGCAAGTGTGTAACTTAAAAAGAAAAGCAGATGAGCTTATATTTGCAGGTTAAAATAACCTCACTTCACCATCCCACATTAGTTCCAATCGTGTTATGTGCAAAAGCACATTGAAAGAAATAATCTAAATCACTTTCTTTACCACTTCAATCGCCACCGGGGCCCGCTTCAATCGTTTGCAGTAAAAAACGTACCTGGATCTTCATAAAATTCTCTTAAACTCCGTGTAACCTTTATACAGATATCCAGCAGTGCATTGACACAATTTCAGAGGCTCGAGCAAACGTGTTTATTGCGAAGTCAAAAGAATGTGCAGCTAGCGTTCCATCTGTACCACATTTCAACAATTTATAATCAAACTTTAGGGATATGTGCCTGAATTCTTTTAGCAGGAAGATTTACTAAACTTTGCAAGCTTATTTGTCGAAGATATAAATCGAAGTATATATATTTCCTCGTGAAAAATTACAGTGCTAGGTGCGAAAAGCGATCGGGACAAGTCTACATACCCGTTGAAAGGTGACTGTCAAGTCAAAGGTGTCGTTTACAAGGCCAATGTATCAACGGGATCGGCAGTCAACAAAGGGAAAGTTTACATCAACCTCACTGATAACACCTTTAAGATGTGATTCACTCATATGTAACCGTTCCGTAACAAGAAATAGAGGAATGGCACAGAGTTGCCAAAGTTTATTGAGTCTATAAAAGGCAAAGACCAGACCTTTGACGTCTCGTGGTCAGACCCCACTAACAAAATCAACAAAATCATAACAAACGCAATAGAAGAAGAATACAAAGAGGGAAATTTAACCAAAGAAACCAAAGATTATTTAATCTGCACCAACCCAACCCCTGGCAAATTTTACATTTTACCCAAAATACACAAACCTGGTATACCTTTCCGTCCGATCATCTCTACTATAAATCACCCTACTCAAAAGATTTCAGAGTTCGTAGATCACTTTCTTCAACCACTTGTTTCCGAGCTTCCATCCCACATCAAAGATACAACTCACTTTCTACAGAGACTCAAAAACCTAGGGAAAGTTCCAAAAGGTAGTACCTTGGCCACATTTGATGTAACATCCCTCTACTCTAACATTCCTATCGATGAAGGAATCAAAGCATGTGAAATTGCCCTGGAAAACCGCAAAGAAAAGAACCCGCCAACAAAAACCATAATCAAATTCCTCACCCTCATTTTGCATAACAATAATTTCAACTTCAATGATCAACATTATTTACAAATATTCGGTACAGCGATGGGTCAAAAGATGGCCCCAAGTTATGCAAATATTTTCATGGGCCAACTGGAATCAAAAATCTTGGCACAAACACCTTACAAACCACTTGACTGGGCTAGATTTATTGATGATGTCAATTCCATCTGGTCATGTGACCGATCAATAATTACCGCGTTCTTTACATTTATCAACGACATTCACCATACAATCAAATTCACTATGACCGTCTCTAACACTTCCGTCCCCTTTCTTGATGTTACACAGCACGTGGACCCAGATGGTAACATAGAAACAGACCTTTACAAAAAGCCGACCGACACCAATCAATATTTGCTATTCAATTCTTCTCACCCTAGGCATACAAAAACAGGCATTCCATACGGCTTGGCGTTGCGTATCTGCCGCATCTGCTCCAAAAAGGACTGGCGGGATGTTCGCTTAAATGAGCTAAAAGCATCACTTGTTAAACGTGGCTATCCCGAAAATCTCGTAGATGATCAAATACATCGCGCCAAACAAATATCCCGTGACACCCTACTTCAGTATAAATCAAAACAAGACCAGTCACGCATACCATTAGTAACAACGTTTAATCCACACCACCCCAACATCAAACAAATTGTCAATTCCCACTTCGATATCTTACACAAATCAACTCGCTGCAAAACTGCCATTCCAAACCCACCAATAATAGCTCATAGACGAAGCCATAATCTACGAGACCTCTTGGTCCATAGCGACACACAACAGTCAAAACTTCCAGCAGGTTTCTACAAATGCGGTTCAAACAGAGGTTGCAACATCTGCAAGTACTCCAATAATGCCACGCAATTTCAAAGTCACGTAACAAACTCCGTTTACACCATCAAACATAACATTACTTGCAAATCCAAAAACCTGGTCTATCTAATCACATGCAACAGATGCAATAAACAGTATGTTGGTGAAACAAAAACAGAATTTCGCCTCAGGTTCAATAACCATCTATCTACCATAAGACTCAAAACTAACACTCCCGTCGCGATTCATTTCAACGAAAATCAACACACCATTCACGACGTTTCAATAATAGGGATTATCAAAATAAATAAACAAGATGACACGCTTCGCAAGAAAATAGAATCCATCTGGATTTCAAAACTGGGTACATTGTCACCAAACGGCCTCAACATTCTTAGCTAAAAGTAATTTAAATAACAATTGCTCACAGCGCCCTCGGACAGGCACTATAAATAACCATTACCGCCAATTTTGAATTGCCACTTTCCATCTGCGCCACACATAAACGGTAAGAATTGTCATATTCTATATCCTTTGTAAGTTTATAATTTACTCAGCCTGTAAAGTCCGTTTAGCATTTAATTAGGATCAACACTATCCTTACACTGTTCTGTATTTGTCTGTATTCTCCCTTGTAGACATCTTCAACCTGATGAAGTCCTACTTTTAGGACGAAACGTTGTATCAAAATTACCAACAGAATAAACAGAAAATATACAAGCAGATCAGTAGACGTGTGCAATTTTATTCATCTACTATTACCAAACCACGCTACGAACAACACTGGGAGCTATCTGTACATCTCAAGTATACGTATATATATATATACATATATATATATATATATATATATATATATATATATATATATATATATATATATATATATATATATATATATATATATTTAAAAACTATCTACTGTTGATTGACCAATCAGAGTGCTCAATTCAGGGTGTTTTATTTACTCATAAAGCCTTGGTCACCAAATTCCAGAAACGAATGACAGCGCCATAGTAAAGTATTGTCCAATCAAAAGTGAACATGTCATATTCTCTAGACATCTGGTACGTTTTAATATTCAAATTTGGTAACACAACGGAAACCAGCTGCAACACAAAATCTGCTGTGCCCAAGGGCATTTATATAATATGCCCTAGGGCATTTATAGGATGTTCCATTACATTGGAAGGCTATTTCACAAATAAAAGTTTTAATTCATATCCTAAACATGTTACATTGACAAAGTGGACGGTTGACGTAAACACATTGAAAACGAAAATATATCAGTTAGGGGCGATAGTTTTTAAGTCGGATAAAACCCTCGTACTCGGGCTCTTCAGGTATATAAAGTCCAACCCTACGATAAAATGTCTCGGCCTGCGGCCTCGACATTTTATCGTTGGGTTGGACTTTATATACCAGAAGAGCCCTCGTACTTGGGCTTTATCCTATACATATATATATATATATATATATATATATATATATATATATATATATATATATATATATATATATATATATATAATATATATATATATATATATATAAATCAATTGTATCCAGTTTCACAAAGAGTGACTTTTATAGTTTCAATGACAGGCCGAGGGCGACTTTAACATACCCAAAAGACACCGTGATTATATGTGGTGCGACTCGAGCGAGAGATATACCATGTCTTTTTTCACCGTTTCCAATTAAACTAGAAACGTACCTGAAGTTTGCCATGATTCCGTACAAGGTAAGTATTCGAGCACACTATAGTGTATAAAAGAGAAAGATTGACTTAGAGCTGAGAATGGTCGGCAATGGTTCTGTTATTGAGGCCCACTCTTTTCTTGTTTATTACGTTATCACCACAAACCAGGCGGTCTATTTGTCAGCCTGAATGTAATGTACCAAGTGTTTTCAAAACCTGCCCAGGGTATTTTGTATAAGGCATAATGCCACTTTATGACCTAGGACCATAAAAGCATACAACTACATGAAAATCCAGGTATAAGAAAATCTGAGCTAATAAAACTTAATTTCTTTGTCAGTACTCCATACTTAGCAGAGCAACATGGGAGGAAGTAGTCAGTGAAAGTTACAAAAGTACCACATTTTGAAACTTTGAAAATTTAACTCGTACATTTCAGGTTGCATTGGGAAATGGTCCACAAGGGGGACCAAAGGGTAAACTACCATGGATCGAATACAATGGTCTCAAGATTGGCGACACCAGTCTTATAATTGAATTCTTGAACGAGAAATTTAAGATTGATCTGAACAAGAATCTGAATCCAGAAGAGAAAGCAATAGGGAGAGCTTTTCAGAAAATGGCCGAAGAGAATATGTTCTGGTAAGGTTCTCACTTTAAAAAATCTAGAATATGAAATTTCAAAAGATATATTATTGCTGTCAATAATCTACGATAGACAATTAAGCACTTTAATATGACGGTTTTATTAAAATTATGAGTATTTCATGAGTTTAAGTATTTTGCTAAATCATAATTATGAAAACACAAAATTGAAAACAGTATAAACAAGGCGGAGAAGAGAACATGGTCGGGATATTTCCTGAATTTTCATAAAGTGTGCCACCAAAGCTGAAAAAATCTACCCATGGTCCGAAAAATATCATTTACTAGGGATTTGTTTTTGCAAAAAATACCTTGAGGTCATTTTCCATTATTCGATCGCATGTAAAGGTTTTCTAAAGCATGGAGACATTTCCAATGTTATTGACACATGTTTAGGGACTTTTCATATGAAACTATGTCAACCATAATTTTTTCGTGGAAAAGTCATTGACAGAATGTAATTATACACTTATTCGTTGGGATACCCATTCAGGAATTCGATGTATATGTACATAAATGATTGATCATTCTGCTGCTTCCTTCAGGGGTCACCCATATTGGTTATTTTGTCGAGATCATGAAGAGTGGCCTGATATTGGTAGAACAGTAAAAAAGACGTGGAAATACCAGATCATGCCCACGATTAGGAAGAAGGAGACGGAACATATGTATGGCCATGGAATAGGACGTCACACAGAACAGGAACTATTTTCTATTGTACAGAAAGACCTGTAGTGGTGCGGCATAACAAAAAATTTCATAACAATTGTGCATTTTGTGATAAAAGCATGAAATTTGGTATGAATGTAGATTATCATAATATAAATCAATTTGGATACCGAGCCACCACAGGTTGAGTCTCATTCTGGTGTGGCGGCCATTTTTAAATATGGCGACCATCAGTCACTATAAAATCTCCTAGTTGCTGCTCTACGGATGATTCTGTGGGGAATAGTGGACGTATTTCCATCATAAATGCCCATTAAGATTACTATTTGCATATTTTTATTGTTTTAAAATCAATTTTGATACCACGCCCTTAAGCATAGAGCCTCGTTCTGGTGTGGCGGCCATTTTTAAACATGGCGATCATCAATTAGTGTAAAATCCCATAGGTGCTCTTCTACTGATGATTCTGTGGTAAATAGTGGATGTATTACCATCATAAATGCATATTAAGAGTACTTTTTGCATTGTTTATTGTTTGATTATTTCATTTTCTAAGAAAAGCGAGTTCTCATATTAAATTATTGACAATATGGCTGCCATAAGGCCAAAGTGGAAGATTCAAAATTGCCAAATTTGATGTTGTTTTACGATGAGCAGCTGTTAGCCGTCCTCTGTAAATAGACTATTAGAAGGTACTGTTCAGAGTTTTTTATTTTATTTTTATTTGTAATCGTTGATTTTATTCAAATGCAAAAACATGGTACCATAGTCATAAAATTGTATTACTCAACTTTCTTTCGTTTTAACAAACATGAAAGGTAGGGAAAGCAAAGCTCAAACACAATCCTACACTTTCGTCAGTGATGTCCGTGCTTGGCACTCCCCGGATGTGTGCTTGCTTTTGCATGGCTAATCAACCGGCGAGTATTTTATTACTTTCCATGGTGTTTACATAGGCTGAGAAAACAAGTTTAAACGACAATCCTAGACAATTGCCAATCATATTTTGGTTATCCACTTGACACGTACACCCAAGACCTAATGAAGGTAGTATTGGCTGGACAATTATCTGATCAAATGTGATGTATTCCTTCTTATACAAATAATGACACTCCAGTCAAGATTGACACATAAACCACAGAGATTTCACGTAGTTCAGTATTCACAAGAAATAAATCTTACATACAGTGACATACAATTACAGCAAAGTTATTCCAAAATTTTGAACGTTTTGAACATGTCAGCCAAGCTAAATTTGAGCTGCTTTATAAATTGTAAAAGCAATAATTAGATCAGCTACGCATCGGACATAAGCTTTTAAACTATAGAACATCCTTTTAAACTTGAGTTAATTCTTACAGATCATAAGCGATAATTAGATCTGCTCAACATCGTATATATCCTGGAAATATTTTACTGAGAAGAATGCTCAGCTAAACCTGAGCTAACTTATACAGTTTAGAAATGATAATTAAATCGACTAAATATCGGATATATCTAGGGAAAAGTACTTAAGAAATTTCTGCTTCTTTATGAAGTATAGAAACTATCATTAGAGCAGCTAAATATTATGTATATTCATAGTTTTGTTAATGAAGAAATTCAAGCTATCTGAAATATATACAGAAACTTTTGCAAATTCATCAAGTTAAGAAACGATGATTAGAGCAGCTGAATATCAGATATATCCATAATATTAATGAAGGGATTGCAGCTTTCTGACATATTTATACAAGTTTTTCTTCAGGAATGCCCAAGTAGACTTGATGTAATGTACAGTGATTAGATTACGATTATTGGATCAACTAAACTTTTCCTAATTAGCTGTGCTTATCGTATAAAGCTAATTTAGCCAAATAGACTTTACATACAGTTTAGCAAACAAAACCTATAAGAGGCACAATCACACCTTGCTTCTCAATCCGTTGGTTGTATAATTCAGTATAATGCCTTTCTTTTTTCATCTCCTTTAAAGCGGGTATAACGCACACAATGGCTTAGTTTTCAAAAACTTGCTCTGCCAAAAAAACACTAAATTAGATTGTCAGATAAGAACTTTTAAGGTCCAATCTTACAAAGCTAACTTGAAACAAACTACTTTAATATGTGATGTTGATAATATTTTGAGATCATCTGTGACTATGATTTTGACTGACTACTTTCATAAACGCGTGTTTGATAAAAAAAACCCATATGTTTCAGGAAATTTACCATATCTGAGTACCCTTCCAAATATGACCCCAATGGCTACTAAATCATATTATCTTACCGTTCAAGGTTCATGTCATATTTTTGACATACGTTTGTTACAAACAAAACTGATTTCATATAAGCATTATATTGCCTTCTGTATTATGTTTAGCAAAAATGGTAGAGTATAAGCTTAAGATAAGCCGTCATTTTCGATTTAAGCTTTTGGGGTATTAGGTAAGTCTTGGTCGTATTTCATGAAAAATATACAGGATATTGCATATCGCAATATGTCATCTTTTAGAAGAAAAAATCGCTTTACTAATGAAACCCCATAAACCAGGTTATGTATAAGTTAGGCTCAGCAGATGATTTAAACGAAGACTGGTTTAACAAAAATATCAGTGAGTCTGAAAATCGTGATTTCACAATACCCTTCAAAACATGACTGTAACAGCTATTGCATTCCAAAATTTTTTATGTTAAAAGTCTATTTCATATTTATGATGCGTCTCCGCAGTAAATAAAGAGATTTCATACAAGGCAGTGCCTATTGTTATATGTCTAGGTAAAAGGGTTGTAGAATTTGAGATAAGCAGTGACATTAATTTTCAATAACGTTTGGAGTATGGGATAAGTTTTGGTCATATTTTATAAAAAACAGTGGAAGATATTATTGCATATTACAATATGTCATCGGAAAGAAGAATACAATTACTTTCCAATGTTACCCCATAAACCATGTTATGTTAAAATATAAGCTCAGCAGATGACTTACAAGGAGGCACGCTTAACAAAATAGGATGCGATTCGCAATACTTTGACTTTAAGGTACCCTTCAAAACATGACTGTAACAGCCATTGCATCCCAATATTTTTGCTGTTAAAAGTCTATTTCATATTTTGACATATTCTTGTAGCAAATAAAACAGATTTCATGCAAAGCATAGCCCTTTTTTAATTCGTCTAGGTACAAATTGGTAGAATTTAAGATAAGCACTGACAGCTATTTGCAATATAAAGTTTGGGGTATTGAGTAAGTTTTGGACATATTTTATAAAAATATGGAAGATATTGCATATTACAATATGTCATCTTAAAGAAGAAGAAAATTACTTACTAATGTTACCCTATAAGCCATGTTATGTTAAAAATTCAGCTCAGCAGGTGACTTACAAGAGGACAGGTTTAACGAAAAGGCATTCAGAGTTAGCAATACTGTGATTTTGCGGTACCCTTCAAAATATGACCGGTAGAGCTATAGCATCCCAATCTTTTTTTCTGTCAAAAGTCTATTTCACATGATTAACATGTCCCTGTAACAAATAAAACAGATATCATAGCATTGCCTTTTGTATGATGCCAAGGTAAAACATTGGTATAATTCGAGATTAGCTATAAGTTGCATGGCAAACTTCGGGGTATCGGGTAAGTTTTGGACCTATTTCATAAAAAATCTGTTGAAGATATTGCATATTACATATGTTATTTTAAAGAGGAATAAATTTCCATTCTAATGATACCCAACAAGTCAGGTTATGTTAAAAAAGCTTAGCAGATGACTTACAAGTACTACCAGACAAATGCACGTGGGTATGCGCAAAATAGTGATTTTGCAGTACTCTTCAAAACACAACTGTTAGAGTTATTGCATCCCTTTTTTTCTATTAAATTTTTTTTTCGTATTCTAGGGATCCTAAGGCTTCTATAAATACAGTTTGATATCCTAGAGGAGCATGTAGACCCCTTTAGCCCATGGCCTAATATTTCTTGACCGCTGACATAGTGTCGTCCTTTGATAGGATCTAATACCGCGCATTTTATGCATAAGAATTGTGTTTTTGTCTGTATTTACCCGTTTAACAAGTCAGGCGATTAAAACAAGTTGAAAAAATTGTAAATTACTCTTCCATAGTTTCTAATTGAAAATATTCAACCCAAAATTACTCAACGCGTTGTGCAGTTGACATTTACTAGGTGAGAAATACCTTGTCTGGCGGCCATTTTGAAAAATGGCTGCCATGGCAACGCTTCAACAGATTTTCAGTGGCTCGGTATCTGAATTTATTCAACACATGATAAGACACATCTGAGCCAAATTTGGTGCTTTTATCAAAAAATGCACAATGGATTTGCCATGCCGCACCACTACTGAGGGCAATTTCAACATTCCTCGGTAAGTTCTCAGTAGAATTATTTTGTGCATGTTCGAGTGATGATAACTTTTCTATTACTACTTTTTGGGGGATTTGGTCAAATATCACATATCAAACGCCGAATACTGCTTTTAATGAAACGCTGGTATTTCTCTTGCTATACCTAAATTTAACTTTTAACTCAGATGCTTAAAAGATGATGAAATTTGCATCCATGAGTTTTTCGGGGAAATATTTCTAGATGCTGAATATCGAATTCAAAGAATGATTTTGAAGTTGGCGTGAGGCATATCTTTGTTAAAAGTTGTGTAGTCGTGGTAAACTGTTAAGGCAGAGCAAAAACTATTTGGGTTTCCAACTTTACAAGATGTATATACAGCAGTCTTGTTGCTTGTATTGTGATGGTTTCTTGATATTCAAATGAAATTTTCTTTTCATACTATATTCAAAGCACCAAAGAAATTTACTCTGGATGTCCTGACCATGCTATTTACAGGCCAGGAATTAATAATATCGTGTAGAAGTTGAGAGTCATTTTAGATGTATAGTATTAGACTTTATATTACTTTTTTTTCTGTTGGTTGACACTTAACTGTGTATGGCGCATTTTATTTACACCGTTAATAGTTTTAAAGTTATGTTTCTAATTTCATCAGAAAATTGATGAGTTCTGGTGAAAACTTTTAATGAGTCTCTAAAATGGGGCAACAGGACAAACACCACAATGGTGTTTCTGACATCACTGCATATTCTGAGGGCACTTAGGGGCGACGTCAAAAGATCGATGTTTGAAAAAAAAGTTAACTTAATTGCTTAAGTTTGGGGGTGGGGGGTTTTGGCCAAATTAATTTCTGTGCAGTCAAAAACGATTTAACGTCTTTTTGGCAAATTTTACGATTTCAAGGCTGTTTTTGTATGCTAAAACCGATCCAGTCACCCGTATTTTTGTTACTTTATAATGGTTTTCAATTTTTATTTAATTCAATGGTACATTGCTACGTCGTTTGAAAGAATTAGTACAGGGTATGAGTCCGCAATGTTTTTCAATTTTAGGTCAGTTAAGTTAGAAGGGGGATGGGGGGTCTGAGGCCAAACTTAAGCAATTAAGTTAGATTTATTATATTGAACTTTTGGTGTTGCCCCTTACGCTTTGCGAGTTTTTGTATTATCAAGTTTCTCACAGAAGGTTCATGGCTTCTTCCTTGGTACCTATATTGCACTATCTTAAGGTATATTTGTTAATCGGATGACACGTGGGCATGTAACTCTCCTCGGGTGCTACCTAGGTAATCTAGGTTGTATAATGACATTAAGCGAAATTGATATTATAATAAATACTATAACAATAAGTCACTGGCAATGACAGTCCCCGCTTGCAATTGATAATTTATCAGTGGCAATAACTAAATTGACGTCAATGTGATGCTTATGGGGAAAAAAGCAAGTAAGGGTACCATAGACCTATCTGTGACTGTTGCATCATAGACAGTTCGTCTACTGTTTGCATATATTGGATTGCACTGTACCGAGTATACATTAGTCTGAAGAGCATAGGGTTATGTCCCTTTACGAAGTTGGGCAAAATTAAAAATATCTTCCACTAGCTCTTGAAAAGTCAAAGTTCAACAGAAACTCATCCAGGCATGTTCACGAAATGGCTTTTGCATATAGAAAAATCAAAGCGCTATATATAACGCAAAAATACTCCCATACCCATTAGAGAAGAGACTTAGTATAGCTGTTGATACTGCTAAATAGCTGTTAAATCTTCGTATGATGCACATCTGCAGCAGGTGTCGTTAGATTTAATGCAGTCATTAAGGATGTAAATTGCTAATTACAAACATTTATTTCCTTTTCAGAGTACACTTTACTACAGAAAACAATGGGGTTGGTCATAACAATATCATAGTGGTGAAAATGTATAGCAAATATAAGCTGCCAGCCTAATTATGAAAGGCCATTAAAAGAGTCAATAAGTAATTAAATAACATAATGTTGCTAAATGTTTTTGCATCCTATTAAGCTAATAATACTGTGAGGTAATCATCTGTACCATATTTCGTAAAAGTTGACAATTGATAAATGTCTTTGCACGTTTACACAACATTGTGAGAACAACATATGTAGCATTTTGCATCCAATTTGATGCAGTACTTTTGGAAATACCACCTTAGTTATGAAAAATCAAATATGCAAATCAGCATTTAATTGACACGAGACTGATATTTTTTAATGCTAGCACAATACCTTGAGATCAATATCTGTAAAAAACTAATCGAATCAGCGCAGTATTTCAAAACATATCACCTTAAAGGTATACAGTCATCTATAATCTAAATATGGCCATATATGGTCAAAGGGGCGTTCCTTGGTATTTAAAATGCCCATGTGAGGGTGCTGTTTTTAAAAAGCGGCCACCCGCTTAAAATCTGTGATTGGTTAGATTTTCTCTTTCCATGGTAACTTTGGCAAAATTGGAACAGGAAACAGTATACCTTTAATTAAGAAACATTCATCAAATTTGCAGACTAGAAATTAATTGACATGATACTACTAAATTTTTAACATACTATATGGAAATTAGAAACATTATTGACTATTCGCTATCATATCTCTGTTTGACCAATATCTGTACAAAGTTATATCAATTGTAGCACAGTCTCCCTAGAACAGCTCTTATTAAACAAGTCTGAATACAAGACATCATGGGTAATTTTGGATTCTGGTTCAGAAGCTGTAGCTCCGAATATTCAAAACAGTAAATCCAAGGTGGCTAAATAAGATTATTTGTAAAACAAGCGGTTTACAATAGGAGGCCATAGACTACTATACATAGACCACGATGTTTAAAATTTGCTTCACAAATGCCTGAGAAATCGCTGGTGCCGGATGCACGGTCTTGTGGACATGACATAAACTATTAATCCTCCGCTGTACGGTCACTAACAACAATGTGTTTTCAACAACTTTTAAGCAGATTGTATGAAGTTGCAGTACGTAAGACACGATCTTTGTCCCATGTATTTTCAGGAGACAAGAAGTTCTTGTTTGGTGATGAACCATGTGAGTTCGACTGCGCTATATTTGGTCAGCTTGCCCAACTATTATGGTGTCCCTTTCCTGGTTCACCGCAGCAGATCTTGATGAAAGGTAATGGATGTGCACAAAAAACATTTTACAAATAAATTTAATAGCAGGTATTTGTTTATGACGATATCCTATTTGTCATGATAATTTATCAGAAAATTCGCAATTGCACTAAATGAGATTGTAATATGAGAGAAATATCTTTGTCTTTAGTTTATCATATTTGTTGGTCAGTTTTGGTAAAACATTGACTTTTCTTGAGTCATATTGTCTTACTAATTTTAGAAGTATACTGGTTAAAAGCATTTCAGTCGTAGATAGCCGAAAACACACGCAAAAACTTGTAGAATTTTATTTTTTCAAACTGTAGGTGAATTGAATAATCTCGAGAAGTATTGCCACACAATGAAGGAAAGGTTCTGGCCAGACTGGGATCAATGTATCTTAGGTGATAAGGTGCCGATAACAGCAATGCAGAATTACAATCCTGAAGATCCCCACATCCTTAGAGAGAAATAATTGCACCCTCTATGATGATGCCAGCTCTCTCTTTGGAGGTTACAGTCACCGTGAAAGTTTGAACACTTGTAAACAAATTGCAGAGAGATATACATTTCAAAGCTGAGATTTAGAGATTATGAAATCAAAATCTTGTTTCCAAGACAGCATATATGTAGTTGTTTTTAATTTTCGTCATAACTAAGAAAAGGAAAACTCACTGCTACTAATTTGACATGCATAATTTAATAAGTTTAGAAATCGCACAGCAATTGATACCAGATTGGAATATGTTTTTTTGTATGGAAGTGTAAAAGCAGCCTGTTAGTTTTCGTGTTGTATAAGAAAACGTTAAATTTAGATGGAAGTCGCTAGCTTTGCTGCTGTTGCAGTAAACAGGAAAGAACAAAACAATCATACAAAAATTGATATCACTCACACATGACCATTTTACCTGCAAGATTGAGAGGGAGCAAGGAGATTTTTTGAAATTAGAAATAAAATTTTGCCGACAGTAATGAAATTTTAAATTTCATCATGGGTAGTTTTTATTTGGACTACCTATACATTGTATCGATTGTTTCTTCAGTCCTTTCTTTTGTAATTTCTAGCAAGGAGCACAAAATCTACTTTTGTCATTTAAATACTGATGAAGCATTTTTTTAAAGGCAGAATGACGACAATGTTTGTTATTTGAAGTTATACTCTGTTGTTTAACACTTAAAATCGAAAAAATACAAGATTAGGGCAGATCTCCACATACTTTACGATAAATAATTGCTTCATTTGTCTCGATGTCAACTGTCTCTCTTCAGAGATCAGAGTCAGCGTGTAAGTGAGAACACTTGAATACAAATAACACTGACAGAGATACGCGTTTCAAAGCCGAGATTTAGAGATGACGAAATCCAACCTTAAATTCTTGTTTCAAAGAAAACATGGCGATTTTTCAGTTTCGTAAATTACAAAGAGAAGGCTAGACTTGATGCTAGAAATTGCAAAGCAATTAATGCTTGATTAAGATATGTTTAACTTTTTATTGTGTAAGGAAACAATTCAGTCCTATGAAATTATCTGCTTCTCATGGAGGAGTGAACTTTTTCAATAGACAGTTTAGGCGTCACACCTTACTTAAGACATGTAATTGATCTTGAACTATGACAACAAACTTAATGATGTTATAACAGTCGAAACAGAACATAGTTTTATTCTGAATTCTGAATATGTGTGTCTATGAACTAAAGAAACAGGAATGTGGCTACAATAGCACTGCTTGTAATAAGGAAAGCGATTTCATACATCTGTCATTATTTTGTGGTTTGCATTAACTGTGTACTAAAATATACGATTGCTTATTCTGTTTGTCGGTTTTGTGTACTGAGTAGTTTTTTATGACTTCAATCTGATTAAAATTGTACTTAAAGATGAAGTTGTTTCAAGTTTTGCTTCTCTTCCTCTGCGTTCTCGTTCGCTGACAGTCGCCTCACTCTATGCATCCACTGCCATGTTAAATAGCATTTAAGTCTCGCTAAAAGGCCAGAACAGTCGGCCAATCGGAAAGCAGTTCACCAGCTCCCTTTGTTATTGACCATTATGCATTATATTAAAAAATGCATTCTGATTGGCTACTGCAAAGCGCGGCGTTTTAAATCGAAATATATCTGCTAGTTTTGTGTATGTCTTTGTATTTTAGACAATTGACACCGCGACAAGTTAAACACACAACCCTGTCTGCGCAAGTAAGTTGCTGAGGTGTGTCATTTGACCAATGTTATCAGGAGTGGGAAAGTACATTTTACAATCGGTGAATTGATTATATTTTAGAAAAAAATCCGGAAGATTGGTCATTTCTTGCATGAACGGTAGGAGCGATACATACTTCGCTGTGACCTCTTACAAAGTTCGCAAAATAAAATACTGCCCTTGTGAACGGCAAGGTGAGCGGACAGTAACGAAGTGGTGCTGGTAAAGAAGGTTTGGCCTTGGCAAAGCCTTGCGCTAAAAGAATGGTCGCATTTATACATTTATAGAGAATCTCCACAACGCAAAAACTGGTTTGTTCGTCGTCGCTTGCAGCGTAATCATAGCTACTACGGTGAAAGAGTTCGTCTAACACAATTCAAAACGATTAAATGGACTTGAACCCGTGACTAGGATTTTTGATGCACATTCAAGCACACAGTGATCATCTCTAAAACGCACCGAGCTTCATAAAATTTGTGAACTCTGTGTAACCTTAAACACTTTCACTTTATGACATGACAACACAATTCGGAAATTGCAGTAAGCAAGAACAAAACTGAACATCACATAAAACATTTTGTCTATGTCTATGTCTGAAGCTGCTGGGGAAAACATAGTGTTTGTAATATATTTCATGAGAGACAGCGTATCATCTGAAGTTAAAATGTACAAAAACTTATCTCTTTCATTCAAACTACCAAATATTGGATAATACAATTTCATTGAAGAAAAGAAAACTTTTCTATCACTACTATATTTTGGACATTCCATTAAATAGTGGAAGTCATCCTCGACAGAAGACTTACAAAATTTACAAAACCTGGATTTAAGGTGAAATTCTTTGTTTTGACCTTCTGCCCAACTCTATTTGTGAATAGAGATCAGAAATACGAAGTTTTGTGACCAATTTTCTGCAGCTTAAGTTCTTTGATATCCAGTTAGTAATTTTGTAAAGCAAACTTAATTTTAAATTCTCTGTAAGTTCTGAGCTTATTATTTCCCTTCCCATGAGTTTTATTATCTTTGTGTAAATCACTGTACCAAGAAACTTTATAATGCTTTCGAAAGTTATTCTGGACAGTTTTAACAGTGGCATTAATGTTAAACAGATATTCACAGCATCAAATGCTACGGTGTCGATTGCCATGTCGCAAGAGGGTATAACAAGAGGGTATGATAAAATCTGCATCAAAACGGGTCAAGGAAACAAACGACAGCAGTTGAAGCAAGTACGCATGACAAGTAGTGATGACTTAATTCATATCTTTTTACCTTCTCTATAAACAAGAAGCTGAAACAAATTATTACTTCCAATCAACATTGACAGTCCAGACATGGCGACAAAAGTTAGTATCAAACACGGCTGACGCGTCTGATCAATTTTTAAGTTTAACTAAACTCTAACTTACAAAAAAATCAATTCAGTAACCAGAATTCACGTGAAAAAAATGAGCGCGAGTATTGTTACCTCAATGAAAGTGTGGAATAACCACGAAATCTGTCCGAAGTATGTTTCTATGATCAACAAGTGCAGGAAGCCTCAAGATCTGATGTCATATCTGACCTCTTAACAAATATGGCCAAATAAAAAGAGAGTTTGTCTCCTGTAGCATCAGTGCCTTCGGAGCTTAGGGTAGATAGGTAGGTATGTAGCTCGGAGGAATTTATTTTTTTCCTATTGTTGGCAGGGCCCATGAAATACGGTAAAATTTATAAAATTTACTCGAAATGGTTTGAACAGTAGGGTAGGTCAGATAACCGAAAACACACGTATTTTTCTTATTTGGCCTAATTATGCAAAACGGCTATCATCCAAACCAAGACCACTATAAACAGAACAGTTCTTACCATTCCGAAACGGAGTCACGGACGAGGACGGACAGACTGAAAGGGGTAGGTGAATAGCTCACTGTGTGAACATGTGATCTAAAACGTGACAGAAAATGAATAAGAAAAAAATGGACAAAGAGCTATACAGACAAGCCTAAATTCTCAGAAAGCGTTTGTCTGTTAATTTGTTTGCGGATCGCACCTGATAACAATTGAGATCACGTAGGGTTCTGCGTTCATTCCGAGGTATCGATTCCATTTTGAACAGCTAAAAGTTATTGAAAACACGCAAGAAATATAAAGTCTGTGGCAAGCTAATCACAACCGCCGAAACAAAATGACTTCGAGGTGTAGCAAGTCATATGCCAATATGTTGCTGATCAGACACATGCACATATGTATTGATGTACGTATTGATGTACATATCTATTTACGTATCTATTTGTATATATATATATATATATATATATATATATATATATATATATATATATATATAATGACACAAATTACTTCAAGTACGAAGTAAATATATCTGTTACTTACGTTTCATGCATCCTGCAATCATCAGGTACAACACAGACCTTCATTGTTCATTGTCTAAGACATTCTGTCTGATGATTGCAGGATACATGAAACTTAAGTAACAGATATTATTACTTTGTACTTTAAGTAATTTGTGTTATAATTTATAACGCTCTTTATATAAGGCGTCGCACTATCACACACACACACACACACACACACACACCCACATATATATATATATATATATATACAATAAATATGAGATCACATCAAGTATGTTTGGTACCTATTACTCGAGTTTCACGCATACACGCGATCGTCAGATAGGTAGATTTTATTGTGTGAAATTTGCTTCAGGTGCTTACATATAAGTGTCAGGTTGGGTCAAACCATTTGGTGTTGTGGGTTGGATTGAAATTTGACAAGTAAAATTTGTTTTCGTGTCGGCACTTTGAGACCAACTCGGAACGCTTGTTTAAAAGGCTAGATTTATCTGCATTGATTATGAATAGCTTCTCTGTAAGGCAAAGGTTGCATTTCTTTGACACATTTGAGTAACTACTTGCTTTTGATAGGATTGACCATGATATATTAAATGGTTTGTCCTGAGATTTCAAGTGACAGACATATTTTGACAATTCTGTGCTGTTGGCGTATGCCTTACTTCGAAAAGATTGGACATGATTTGCATAGCGTGTTTTAAATGTGTTGTCAGTTAGACCGATGTAATGTTTCGCCTCATTGGCATCGCTGTAACAGTAGCTTTATAGATTATGGATTTAGACTGGCAAGCCCCCTGGAGTGGGCAATTGGTCTTGATGCGGCACTTACATACATCAGTGGGTTTTCTATCATTGCGCTGGGTGACCCGTTTGTTGTGTGATTTTATAATGCTGCCCATGTTGTGCATGCAGCTGTAGCTTAATTTAAGTGTATTTCTGTTAAGAACTTTATGTAATTTACAATCCTTTGGGAAATGTTTCTCAAGGAGACGGAAGAATTCCTTTCCGACGTTGGTTTCACACTCTTACTGTAGGGTGGGTTGTACCATGTAATTCTACGCTGTCTGCTCCTTGTTTTCTTTACCGGCTTGTCAACACGTGTGTAATTTAGCTGGTCATCGTACCCACTGGCCTTAAGTGCTTCACTGTAAATATCACTGCATGCCTTGTTGAACAGACTCTCATCGCTGGATATGGAGGAGATGCGCTTTCCAACTGTATCGGGGATGTGTTTTATTATGGAGGGAGGGTGGTTGGATTTCTTATTGACATATATCGTGTTGTCGTTAGGTTTTCTGTATGGGTAGTATTGGCCGTTGCTCAAGTTTAGAGTTATGTCAAGGAAGTTCACGATACTTCTGTTTACATCGATGGTTACTTTCAGGCCGAGGTCATTGAACGTCTTTGATAAGTCCTTTTTCATTCTATCTGCTTTTCTGCCAGTGGCGTTCTTGATTACACCCAGGCCGTCATCTCTATATAGACCAATATTGTTTTTATCGAAGGATGAAGCAAGTATGTTGAGAATATAAAGCCCCACCAGTTCACATACCTACCTCAGCTCCGTCATAACTTCCCATTGTAACGTCATACAAATTGGTGCTATCACGTTTCATCCATGGTACAGAGTCATCAAATAGGAGTGATTTCCTTGAATGCATAATGATATCAACATCCCTATCTGCAATGGTGGTGTGTTGCGTTGCAAATTCAAG